>NC_056447.1:18537203-18907203 GCF_018296145.1 Oncorhynchus tshawytscha
AGGAACAGCATCAGCAAACGAGTAAAACAAACAAAAAGCAATTAATGCAGCAGCAGAGAACAGAGCAAGGGAACTGACATATATAGGGGAGGAAATAAACAGGTGATGACTGAGTCCAGGTGCGTCCAGTATCGCTGATGCGCATGACGAGGGAATGCAGGTGTGCGTAATAGATGGCAGGAGTGTGTGATGCAGGGCAGCCTGGAGCCCTCAAGCGCCGGGAGGGGGGGATAGTGGGAGCAGACGTGACAACATTCCTGTAAAGCTTAGAGGGAATCTCATGTCAAATACTGTTGAAGTAATATGGCTACAAGTTCATCTGCCTCACCTAAAGTCCATTCCTGAAACTGCTATAGACAACAAAGTGCTAACAGTCAGCATCTGGATAACGTGTGAAATGCTTGACAATGTATGTGATATCAACAGAGAGGTATGTTTTCTGGGTGATTTAAATATTGACTGGCTTTCATCAAGCTGCCCACTCAAGAAAAAGCTTTAAACGGTAACCAGAGCCTGCAACCTGGTTCAGGTTATCAGTCAACCTTCCAGTGAAGTTAAAAACAGCACAGGAATGAAATCTTCAACATGTATTGATTATTGGTCAACATGTATTGATTATTGCTGCAGAAATGAGCTTGAAAGCAGTATCCAGATCCATCGGATGTAGTGATCACAATATAGTAGCCATATCTAGGAAAACCAAAGAAAACCAAAGGATGGGCCTAATATAGTGTATAAGAGGTCATACAATACGTTTTGTAGGGATTCCTATGTTGTTGATGTAAATCATGTTTTTTGGTCCGTGGGGTGTAATGAGGAGCAAACCGATGCTGCACTTGACACATTTATGAAATTGTTATCCCAGTTACTAATAAGCATGCACCCATTAAGAAAATGACTGTAAAAAATGTTAAATCCCTGTGGATTGATGAGGAATTGAAAAATTGTATGGTTGGAGTGATGAGGCAAAGGGAATGGAAAATAGTCTGTCTGCACAACCGATTGGCCAACGTATTGCAAATTGAGAAATCATGTGACTAAACTGAAGAAAAAGACGAAGAATCTACACTATGAAACAAAGATACATGACATAAAGAATGATAGTACAAAGCTTTGGAGCACCTTAAATGAAATCTTTTGAAAAAAGGCAAACTCAGCTCCATCATTCATTGAATCAGATGGCTCATTCATCACAAAACTAACTGATATTGCCAACTACTTTAATTATTGTTTAATTGGCAAGATTAGCAAACTTAGGTATGACATGCCAGCAAAAAAACTTTGACACTACATATCCAAGTATATCTGACCAAATTATAAAAGACAAGCATTATAATTTTGAATTCCATAAAGTGAGGATGGAAGAGGTGAAAAAATGATGGTTGTCTATCGACAATGACAAGCCACCGGGTTTTGACAGCTTGGATTGAAATGTACTGAGGATTATAGCGGACGATATTGACACATCTTAAATTTAAGCTATTTAAGCTTTAAGCTTTAATTTAAGCTTAAATTTAAATTTAAGAAAGTGTGTGCCCTCAGGCCTGGAGGGAAGCAAAAGTCATTCTGCTACTTAAAAATACTGGCTAAAATAGTCGACCAATCAGCCTTTACTGGTTCAAATAGCCGACCAATCAGCCTGTTACCAACCCTTAGTAAAGTTTTGGGAAAAATGGTGTTTGACTAGAAACAATACTATTTTACTGTAAACACATTGACAACATACTTTCAGCACGTGTAACCGATGTGAAATGGCTAGCTAGTTAGCGGTGGTGCGCGCTAGTGGCGTTTCAATCGGTGACGTCACTTGCTCTGAGACCTTGAAGTAGTGGTCGTGGCTTTTGTGGAGTGATGGGTAATGATGCTTTGAGGGTGACTGTTGATGTGTGCAGAGCGTCCCTGGTTCGTGCCCAGGTCGGGGCGAGGGGATGGACGTAAAGTCTGTACAGTTAAATTGATGCTGTTGACCCGGATCACTGGTTGCTGCGGAAAAGGAGGAGGTCAAAAGGGAGGTGAGTGTAACCAATGTGAAATGGCTAGCTAGTTAGCAGTGGTGCGCGCTCAATCGGTGACGTCACTTGCTCTGAGACCTTGAAGTAGTGGTTCCCCTTGCTCTGCAAGGGCCGTGGCTTTTGTGGAGCGATGGATAACGATGCTTCGAGGGTGACTGTTGACGTGTGCAGAGCGTCCCTGGTTCGCGCCCAGGTCGGGAAGGACATTCAACAAGCACAGCACTTACACAAATGACGGATGATTGGCTGAGAGAAATTGATGATGAAAAGATTGTGGGGTTGTTTTGTTGGACTTCAGTATGGCTTTGACATTATCGATCAGAGTCTGCTGCTGAAAAAACGTATGCGTTATGGCTTTACACCCCCTGCTATATTGTGGCTAAAGAGTTACCTGTCTAACAGAACACATAAGGTATTCTTTAATGGAAGCCTCTCCAACATAATCCAGGTAGAATCAGGAATTCCCCAGGCAGCTGTCTAGGCCCCTTACTTTTTTCAATCTTTACTAAAGACATGCTTTGATCAAAGCGAATGTGTCTGTGTATGCGGATGACTCAACACAATAGACGTCAGCTACTACAGGGACTGAAATGACTGCAACACTTAACAAAGAGCTACAGTTAGTTTCAGAATGGGTGGTAAGGAATAAGTTAGTCCTAAATATTTCAAAAACTAAAACCATTGTATTTGGGACAAATCATTTACTAAACCCTACAACTCAACAAAATACTGCTTGGAGTAACCCTGAATTGTAAACTGTCATGGTCAAAACATATTGATACAACAGTAGCTAAGATGGGGAGAAGTCTGTCCATATTAAAGAGCTGCTCTGCCTTTTTAAAAGCACAGGTCCTACAGGCCCTAGTTTTGTCGCACCTGTATTACAGTTCAGTCAAGTGGTCAGGTGCTACAAAGAGGGACTTAGGAAAATGTCAATTGGCTCAGAACAGGGCAGCACGGCTGGCCCTTGGATGTAAACAGAAAGCTAACATTAATAATATGCATGTCAATCTCTCCTGGCTCAAAGTGGAGGAGAGATTGACTTCATCACATTTGTGAGAGGTATTGACATGTTGCGTGCACCAAGCTGTATGTTTGAACAACTGGCACACAGCTCAGACACCCATGCATACCTCACAACACATGCCACCAGAGGTCTCTTCTCAATCCCCAAGTCCAGAACAGACTATGGGAGGCGCACAGTATTAAATAGAGCCATGACTAGATGGAACTCTATTCCACATCAAGTAACTGATGCAAGCAGTAAAATTAGATTTAAAAACCAGATAGCAATACACCTTATGGATCGGCGGGGCCTGTGAAGCAACGCAAACATAGACACAGACACATGCATACACACACACATGATAACATACACACTATACACACACATAAACATGGATTTTGTGTTGTAGATATGTGGTAGTGGAGTAGGGGCCCGAGGGCACATTGTGAAATCTGTTATGAATGTATTGTAATGTTTTTAAAATTGTATAACTGCCTTCATTTTGCTGGACCTCAGGAAGAGTAGCGTTGGCAGCAGCTAATTGGGATCCATAATAAATACAGATACAAATAGAGGTTGTCTCTTGCTAGCTAACTGACTGTGAGAACCAGTGAGGGTCACTGCTGAGAACAGGGTTCTTTTCTTTGCCGTTTTCATGCTTTTAGTTCTCATGAAAGCCACAAAGACAACCATGAAGCCCTCTTGGAGCCTAGGCCCTGGGGTTGCTCAACACTTCAGCACCATAATAAGCAGTTGGTTCAGAGCCACAAACATACACAAGGGGGCTGGTGCTTAGCGTGTTATGAGGCCTGGCGGGCCAGCCTTGTAATTGGGCCTAATTAAAAGGATAGAGGAGCATCTTCTCAGCTTCAGCTGCCTGCCTGCAGGAAGTAGTAAAGAAGCCTCTTTCGTTCTCTCTCCCTCTTCCATTTATCTCTTTACCCCCTTTCTCTCTCTCTGTCCGTCTTCTCTCTCTCTTTCCTGTGTAGCCTGTAATTAGTCCGTCTGCTGTCCGTCTACGGATGCCGGTTAGTGCTTTCAGGTTGTTGTCTGTTTCCTCTAGTCCTCATCAACACTGGCTGCATCCCCTGCCTTAAGAACGCTCTTATACTTCCTCCCATACTACTGCTATTCACTGAGCTCCTGTCATTACACTTCATACAGGGGGAATTGACCGAAATAAAAAAATGTGCACGCAACCCTTGTCTGTCTGGAGTCTAGACCCCCTTTGATACCTCACTTCACTGTAGATATCACTTGTTCTTTACGAGGCATTCACTCATTTTTAATTCATGATAGCGATCTCCTGTAGTGAGCATGCAAGACTGCCATGTACTGACTGAACACCGCGCGCTGAACACTGGGCTGACTGAACGCTGCCAGGGCTATTGATACCTGAGCGTCAGTTAGAGAGTAACCTGAAACAAAACAGCTGCTTTACTGAGTACAGGCTGAACGGCTAGAGCTAACTACAGGCTGGGTGGGGGAGCCCAGCCCAGCCCAAGTTCATATACAAGGAGAGAAAAACATCTGTCATTTGCACACATAAAAATAAGTTACTCCTATAACATGACGAAATACGAGGCATTCAAGATGTGATTTTTTTGGATACTTTGGTAACAAGAATGAGATTACCCACTGTAGATACGCGAGGTACATAAAAGAAAGATTGAATTGAACTGAATTGAACTGGAAAGAAGAGGCCAAAATTATATTCCAAGTTAGTTATTGTATTTACTAATCACCCCAAGACAAACTTTAATTTCCATGTGAAAGTACATGATATTTGTGCAACTTAATGTAAGGTGGAACAGCGAACTGAAAGTGATTTAGAGGCAACAGGAGAAAAGGCAATGGAGCAATGTCTCCCTCTGTTCCCTAGACTAAAACTGAGTTTTCATTCAGGACATGACTGATGAGTATTTACTCCAGTCAAAAGTCATGAATAAAACAAATACGATGTTATGCTAACTGCTCTGAGTCTGTCTAGCATATATTCTGACTGTTTGTTTTGGATTAAATCCACCATGGATGCCTGGGATCAAATAACTGCAAATATCATTACCAACAAGGATGGGTATAAATAGAAATACAAGAACAAGCTGTAATTTTCTCCCACACACAGACAATTCATTATTACAGCCTTATGTGAAAGTTTTTTTTTTTGCCCCTCCAGGTATTAAAGTGCAGCCAAAAGTCCTGTTTCTCACAAATCCACATCATCCATTTGAGTACTATCCTGTTCTTGCCATTAGAAAAACAGTTACATATGGGACAGACAGGCAGCGGCCAATATTATCCTAGAGCTCGCTCCATCCCTCCTTCCTAGCCTGGAGAAAAACACACAGACAGACAGGGGGAGGATTCTGCCTTGACCCCTGACCTCTGACCTTTGGCTCCGCTCAGAGGGGTCAACGGGGGAGTCTGTCTCTGGGGGTCAGCACCTGGATCATTGTACTTAGGGGGCAGAGGGGAGGGGGGGGGGGGTCGGGGTCTGAAGGAGTGAGAGCTGGAGAAATCAATCAGCCACTTAGTTCACTCACTACCCCGCCCATTCACTTACAGCCTATAGCCCTTGCCTCAGCTGGAACAAGATGTCAACTACACAGCTTCTCTCTCTCTCTCTCTCTCTCTCTCTCTGTCTCCCTCTCCCTCCCACACACACACACACACACACACACACACACACACACACACACACACACACACACACACACACACACACACACACACACACACACACACACACACAGCTCTGTTGAAGGTGAACAAGGAGCTATTTCATTGCTATGTGAGAAACCACAAAAATAGCTGCTGTTGCATTATGGCTCATATCGCAGGCCTATAGTATATTTCACAGATCACTGATTCACCCCCCTACATCTGTCTCTACGACAAATAGTGGGTTTGGGTGGAGCTGTAGTACGGATATGGTTTTGAAAACAACGGTATGTTAAATTCCAGGGTTGATCACTTTTTCTGTGTATATAATAAGCACTTGGGCCCATATTCAAGTTGACATAACAGTGAAATGTTCTGTCTTTTTGTTAATCTGTAAATTATAAGCTTTAACAAGATCAAATGCTTTGTGCTCTGGATAAAGAAGCAGATACAGGATTTAGTAATAGTGTAATTGTATGTCTGAAAGAAAGGTGCACATGAATAATTGACCATCAAAAACCACACTGGAAGACAATCAAAGTCTCTATAAAGATCATGACAAATAAGGAATAAGCATTTCAGAATCTGCTTAGACATTGTACTACAGGCATGTACAGTACTTTCATGGTTTGTACCCAAAAAATGTGGATAATAAGTAGTGGGTAAATCTCCACTGTAACGGAAAACTGTAAATTATACAGTAATTTGGGGGTAATATTACTCTGAAACGTTTTACTGCAGCATACTGTAGATGA
The DNA here is from genome assembly GCF_018296145.1 of Oncorhynchus tshawytscha. NCBI lineage: Eukaryota > Metazoa > Chordata > Actinopteri > Salmoniformes > Salmonidae > Oncorhynchus > Oncorhynchus tshawytscha. Next base: position 18,543,638 of record NC_056447.1, read on the forward strand.
TGGTGCATTGTGGGAAAATGTTGTGGGCGGGGCAAATAATTGCTGAATTTCAAACGGTACTGTAATTCCACCCCACCTAATACAGTGCCTTATCTTTGGAGCGCCAAAAACATTTTGACCACTAGTGGGTGCATGGTATTGTTGTCTCTGGTTCATAAACATATTTTTGTTGCACCTGTGAGTGACAATGCTGTACCAATGTGGTTACAGTGCCCCATCACTTTGTATAGGGGACAGATGTGGCAGCAAGTCTTAAACCTTAAATGGTTGCCTGTAAGCTACTATCAAATTCCCAGTAACCCCTTTATAGTGTATGTACTAGTAGTTGTGATTCAGTGTTTACATATCACTAGCCTCCCGTGCCAGGGTTCTGGCAGTACTTATAACCATCAAGACAAGTGTCCAGGAACGAGACAAATATTGTATCCCTAACATAATCATTAGGGCATTTCCTTACATAACTTGCTGAGTTAGACTCGACATATTCAATTACACAGTCATTTATCAAGACACATTTCTTTGCAACAACAAAAAATCCTCTTCGAAAATCAGAACTGCATATGAAGTAGGTATAAAACCATACAAATTTGCCACAGTGCCATGTGTTGTTGGCAACAGTTCCCTTTTGCCAGGCAGGGCTATCTCTTACCTTGTCCTCCTATACAGTAGCAGCCAGTGCCAGAGGGAGTCAAACTTTTACATTGTATGACACATGCCCCATATCACCGACAGCAGCTTTGCCAAACTCACACTGACGGAAAATGGACAAAACCCAAAATGCCTCCATAGGGTGCTTCGAAATGGACAAAACACATAAAAGCGACACACACACACACACACACACACACACACACACACACACACACACACACACACACACACACACACACACACACACACACACCACACCTCAGGGCACACAGGAGCGAGCGAGCCTGTATCACTGACATATCTCTGTTGTAATAGAATCTGTGGCTACTTGGAAACATGGGCCTTGGGGCTGTTGACAGTTCCCCAGCTCTCGTCGCTGATGAGAGAGACAGATAGCTTGCCATGAAAACAAAACCACAGAGGCAGAGAGAGTAACAGAAAAACACAACTGGGGAGGGGGTGGGGTGGTGGGGGGGGTGAAGAGGTAGAGAAAAACCAGCCCAGAGCACCAGGTCCTTGGCTTTCAGGGCTGCTCCCTCCCTTCCTCCCTTCCTCCCTCCCTCCCTCCATCCACCACACACAGATAGATATATCATTGTTGCCTTACGGCATCCGGTTTCCATTCCTGACATTGCCTTAGCAGTGAGAGTCCTGATCCAGGATCTGTCAGTGGTTTTATCTGATATCTGCCTGCCCTTGTCTTTGTCTGACTGTGTCTACCTCTACCTCTCTACATGTCAACCTCTACCCTGTCATGGAGCCAGTCCATCAGCCATTAATACATGCATCATCCCAGATAGGCCAGAACCAGACCCAGCTAGCTGCCAGCCGCCCCTGGTTATCAGGCTAGTGACCTGCATTTAGGGCAACTATTACCTGACCCAGCCACTGGACTTTCTCCCCAGTTAAACAAGGCCTCTGGGTCCGTGACGGACAGGAGGGTGGGAACCCAATACGCCTCAGTGCTCTGGAGGGGAGCCCAGTGATGTAGTGCAGTGTTGTCTACCCCGATCCCTGCTCCGCTCATCACTCCCATAAGGCCGTGTGGCCGGGATCCAGTTTCTCGAACACACACTCGAGCATAAGAGTGCACAAACAAACATACAGACAAAGATTGCACGCACAGGTCCATAGTCATACACACACACGAACGCACGCACACACACACACAAACTCAGAACCATAATCTATTGATGGAGAGGCCCTAACAAACTTCTCTTTGTTTTTCTCCCACAAATTGCTTGGGGATGGCCACAGCAAAAACAACACGCAACACAACAGAGAGAGAAAGAGAAAGGGGAACCCAACAAAGCCTGTCAGAATGGGATGCCCATTCATTAAGATAATTAGGGAGAGAGGAGGATGAAAAGGACAAGTGGAAATAATCTAAGCATAAATCAAAACTATGGGAGAAGACAAGGGTGGTGATAGAGGGATGGAGAGAGGGAGTAGGGCGGGAAGAGAAAGGAAAGGAGTCAGCAGAATGTGGAACCATGGGAAATATGAGTCAGAGAGCGAGCGAGAGAGAGAGAGAGAGAGAGAGAGAGAGAGAGAGAGAGAGAGAGAGCGAGCGAGAGCGAGCGAGAGAGAGTGAGCGAGCAAGAGAGAGAAAAGCAGTGTTATGTGACCTGACTGCTGTACACATGATGACTCCCCAAATAAGCAGTAAACATCAGCACAAACCGACATCTACTAACATGAGACTCCAAATCATCAACAACCCGGCACATAGACATTAGAATAAAAATTCTCTCAATATAGAAACATTACTTTTGTTACTATACTATTTCCAATGATCTTGTATTTACATGGATCTTGATGTACTGTAATTGAATCCTAAATTAATCCAGGAACTTCACCACCAACTTTATTTACACAAGTAGTTAATAAAACAGGGGATTGCCTATCGTTCTTTTAAAAGTCCCGAGGGGGCTACAAATTTGCCTGATACAAATCCACACTTTCAATCTGAAATCCCTCCACATAGGACCCTAGAGCCATTCCAACAACAATCCCTTATTGTGTTGAAATGATTCATTAGAGGTTGGATGGTTAATGGCTCTCGATGTTAATGAAAGCAAAGCTTATCAGTGGTATGTTTGTATGTACAGTATGTGTGTGTGTGTGTGTGGACTGTAGGCTATGCTTCAGTGCCTGTTGCACCCCAGCCATGCCCGTTCTGACCCAATCCCAGTAGTACTGGAACCCTGAGGCATCTGGAGTGAGGATCATGGTGTTTATATCTTTATGATGAAAGAACCAGAGCTCTAACAACATAGCCTGTTGATTTATTGACCAGGCTTTAGGACACCACTCGTTGAGAGAACTGTACAGTCAAGTCAGACTCTCTGATCAGTAAAGACTCATTAACTGCCATTGTGATTCCTCTTTCGAACGTCACTACATTGAAAAATTATTCCTTAGTGAGTGTCTATTTAAAGTCAGAATGCGTTAGAAAATCCTAGGCCTCTTAGATAGAGTCGACCAAACGACAGTGGTTAGAGTGGTTTTATGAGGTAAAAAATACAAACAGTAGTATGTTGGATGTTTGTTGGTTAGCAGCCTGATGACTTGAGGTGGGTGCATGATGTGTTTTCCTGGCTTTGTGTCTTGGAAACTGCCATGGTAATTGTACCAGTCTAAGTGTCCCCTTTACGAGCAACATTAGTGTTTTCCGTCACTGTGCAATTATTGTCTATTCATAAACGCAGCAGCTCTCTTCAACTGAGGCAAGTGAAAAGAAAAGACACTGACCGTTTCTGGGAAGGTTTACTCAGTACAGGCTACCTATCATTATGCAAAACATTTAAGCCTTGGTATGCAAGCATACAGGCCCAGGTCTTCATCTATAGGCATAAGCTGCACACAAACATTTGTACAGTTGAAGTCAGAAGTTTACATACACTTAGGTTGGAGTCATTAAAACTTGTTTTTCAACCACTCCACAAATTTCTTGTTAACAAACTAGAGTTTTGGCAAGTGGGTTAGGACATCTACTTTGTGCATGACACAAGTAATTTGTCCAACTATTGTTTACAGACAGATTATTTCACTTACAATTCACTGTATCACAATTCCAGTGGGTCAGAAATGTACATACACTAAGTTGACTGTGCCTTCAAACAGCTTGGAAAATTCCAGAAAATTATGTCATGGCTTTAGAACCTTCTGATAGGCTAATTGACATAATTTGAGTCAATTGGAGTTGTACCTGTGGATGCATTTCAAGGCCTACCTTCAAACTCAGTCAGTGCCTCTTTGCTTGACATCATGGGGAAAATCAAAAGAAATCAGCCAAGACCTCAAAAAGAAAATTGTAGACTACCACAAGTCTGGTTCATCCTTGGGAGCAAATTCCAAACGCCTGAAGGTACCACGTTCATCTGTACAAACAATAGTATGCAAGTATAAACACCATGAGACCACGCAGCTGTCATACCGCTCAGGAAGGAGATGCGTTTTGTCTCCTAGAGATGAACGTACTTTGGTTTGAAAAGTGCAAATCAATCCCAGAACAACAGCAAAGGACCTTGTGAAGTTGCTGGAGGAAACAGGTACAACAGTATCTATATCCACAGTAAAACGAGTCCTATATCGACATAACCTGAAAGACCGCTCAGCAAGGAAGAAGCCGCTGCTCCAAAGCCGCCATAAAAAACTACGGTTTGCAACTGCACATGGGGACAAAGATCGTACTTTTTAGAGAAATGTCCTCTGGTCTGATGAAACAAAAATAGAACTGTTTGACCATAATGACCATCGTTATGTTTGGAGGAAAAAGGGGGAGGCTTGCAAGCCAAAGATCACCCTCCCAACAGTGAAGCATGGGGGTGGCAGCATCATGTTGTGGGGGTGCTTTGCTGCAGGAGGGACTGGTACACTTCACAAAATAGATGGCGTCATGAGGATGGAAAATGATGCAGATACATTGAAGCAACATCTCAAGACATTAGTCAGGAAGTTAAAGCTTGGTCACAAATGGGTCTTCCAAATGGACAATGACCCCAAGCATACCTCCAAAGTTGTGGCAAAATGGCTTAAGGACAACAAAGTCAAGGTATTGGAGTGGCCATCACAAAGCCCTGACCTCAATCCTATAGACAATTTGTGGGCAGAACTGAAAAACCGTGTGTGAGCAAGGAGGCCTGCAAACCTGACTCAGTTACACCAACTCTGTCAGGAGGAATGGGCCACAATTCACCCAACTTATTGTGGGAAGCGTGTGGAGGGCTACCCGAAACGTTTGACCCAAGTTAAACAATTTAAAAGCAATGCTACCAAATACTAATAGAGTGTTTTGTACACTTCTGACCCACTAGGAATGTGATGAACAAAATCAAAGCTGAAATAAATAATTGTATCTGCTATTATTCTGACATTTTACATTCTTAAAATAAAGTGGTGATCCTAACTGACCTAAGACAGGGAATTTGTACTCGGATTAAATGTCAGGAATTGTGAAAAACTGAGTTTAAATGTATTTGGCTAGACTTCCGACTTCAGCTGTAGATATGAAAATATATAGGGCTACTAGTGTACATCTATACACAATGAAAATATTTTTTTTTATAAAGGTGTGATATGTTATGAGGGCTATTTTCTTTTCTTTGGTGTTTCTCTTGTGTTTGAATGTGTTTTTAAAGTTTTAATCATATCATGAATAGCATGAATAAACATATGACACGTAGACACCACCCAGCTAGCACATAACGCTCTGAGAACCAAATGTGCTAGAGAACCAAAATCCCTGAAAAATCCGTTTCAAGATGCACTTAGATGGGAATTTCAGTACTTCAGTATAACTTTTCCTGCAAAATTTCTCATGGTTCTATTTAAAGTAATGTTCTCAGAACATTAAGAAAACGTTCTATTAAAACCACAAGAAAACATGAGTAACATTCAAAGAACGTTCTAAGAATGTTATTTAAATACATATACATTCCGTTCACAGCATTAACAAAACTCTCTGTGTCCTCTATCTTGCTAACTGTGTTCAGGTCCATTGGCTGTGCCCACTAATTGACTAATTGACTAATGAACAGATTTGTATGATAAAAAATGGAATGCTAGCTCATTCCTGGTGGTACAGTTGACTGATTCCATGGATAGAGAACATAAGATCATAGGTTCAAATCTCACTCACGACAAGCCGAGATAAAAAGTATTAATCCCTAAACAAATTCATTTCTATATGTGCTTGAAGTTCAAAACAGTTAACATAAAATAGCAGTGTTATGAAAATTCTTATTGAAACATGCTCTCAAAACTTTATTTAATTACCTTCAAAAACCTATAATTTCTGATCTCAGAACGTAAATAAAACCGCCCAGGAAAACTTTCAGGGAACCATAGTAAATCTTACTCAGAACCTCCCTGCAACCAAAAACGTGCGTTTGCACAACTTCCAAGGAACCAAATGTGCTAGCTGGGAAAAATATCTCTGAAAATACATTTCAAGATGCACTTAGAATGACAATTTATATAGCATGCACACTAATAACATACTACTTACTTATCATTCCTCCATAAACCACCACTAATAACGAGAGATTGCACCTAAGAAATAGATCTCCCCACACATATTAATGCCTTTTGGGGAATCTGTACCATTATAGACTTCTGAAACCACAGCATGCCACTACGTAATGCCTGTATCAGGGAAAAGCATCCGATGTTCCACAGAGCAGCTCCCCACTCCCCTCACAGCTACTGATGAGACGAGGAATCTCAGTCATTCCCACTTTGCCCAAATGAGCTTCCCATCCCATGAAAAGGGCTGACTTCTGTTTTAACAGAGAGAGTACTGACACACACATAATGACATAGGCTGAAAGATTTAAGAATTGACTAATTCTGGAGTACTCGGCTGTAAATCTATACATTTCTACTCTGTCATCCGTTTCAGTGTCCGTTCCATACGTATATCTCACCAAGTTGACAGACCAAAACATCGCTCATCCCCTGAGACAAGTGGCCTCCCTGACATATTGTTTTCTGAGCATTTTCCTGAATTTTGAAGTAGGAAACGAGGCCTTCTCTCCAACAAAGATCTCTAGAGAGAGAGAGAGAGAGAGAGAGATACAGATGTGGGATCTTAATTTGATTTCTTACAGATGCACTTCGTGATTTACATGAATTCACTGAAAACCTGCACTTTCACACGGTTATATAACAGTATTGCACTTTTCAAGTAGCCTACATTTGTCCAGCTAATAGCCTGATCATCAATCAAGCAACATTATGGACTAAACAACACCCCTAAAAGCTCTAACAATTTTTTTTTACCCCAATTTGGAAATTATTATGTCAATCAGTAACACTTGTTTTATTTTATTAACCTTTTGTAACACAATAAAATGGTTTAAATTCCCCCAAAGAGGCATATACTTATAGTCAAATTTGATGTTTCAAAATATATGTTTTTCATGTTTTAACAGATATTTTGAAAAATGTTATCCATAGACACTTACTTGTTATGAACATGTATCTGTTATTCATTCAAAGCCTTGTATTCAAAGTATTGTGTTTCTGTGATACACAGGAAATAATGGATAGTTGAAATAACAGTGTTAAAAAAACTGGGAGTCATCTTAACCCTCAAGAGAGTGTTATGGTCCCTGGAGTTAGTGTTGAATACTGGAGTTGATTGGCACAGAGTACTTTTAACTACATTAGGAGTAACCAGGGACAGGTAGTTAAATCTATGGAGTTATCTACAGGCGTGGAAGAGGCCTCATTGTCATATGTCCAAGCATGCTCTGCTGCAAGTTTATTGTTTAAACGGTTTATTTCAATATCTGTGTTTTCACATGTACATCGATTGTTTTTGACCTTATGCGACACAAAGATAAGAGCCATAAAATGTCCTAAACTAATCCAACTAATCCAATCTGAGATAGTTGTTCCAGCTCACATGGTGTAGGTCAGGGTTAGAGCTGTGGCGTCACAACAGCCGTTGATTGTCAAGCAAATAACTTTCAGTCTCACTGTAATTGACCAATATTTAACGTAAACACATTTAGCATCTCCTGGCTTCCTGCAAGCCATTTTAAAAAGTCTAATATACCCATGTTAATATAGCCTACACCTTTACAATAAATACATTATTTATTTTAGACAGGTCTACAGAAGCATGATATGAAGAAAATGTAGTCTATTTAAGAAGAAAGGAATAGCATAGTCTGAGTTGTCCTTATGCTAGTTCCTGATGGGGCTATGCCAAATGGCTGTGGGCTACACTAGTTCATTTAGCAGACAAGATGTGCTTATAATTCCGTGGCATTATTTTTACAGAATTTTCTAAGAATACAATTGAACAAATAAAATATAAATATTTTCTCCAAACGATTTGAGAGAGTATGCACTTCTGTGTTTAGCAACAAAAAAAAGTAGGTCCTCCTATATGCTTAATTTAGAGTTATTCATGTAACTTTAGTTGTTCTAGAAACATTTTGAATACATTGTAAGGCTGCATGATGAGGCTGCATGATGAGGCTGCATGATGAGACTCTAATAAAGTCGCTTGAAAGGCATGAGCTCTGTCCACATTTACTTTTCATCAGCCAACATGATGAGTAAGGTCTAATGAACAGCAAAGGCACTAATCTATGTCAATCTACTATCCACCATAGTACAAAGGTTGACCTATTCTATTCTGTGCAAGAAATAAATATTCCCAACATAGTCTAGGACAGGTGTGGGATGAGATAGATCCCAAATTAATACATCCACTAGCATCAAAAAAAATGTTTTAATGTAATGTGGCTGACGCAACATATCAGAACGTTAAGCTTAAAATGTTGATAAACTATTAGGCTATTTCTTCACATTATAAGCGCAGCAATGCACAACATAGTAGCAGGCTGTTAGCGCAAATGTTCCATCAGCGGAAAACACCATTACTAAAAGTGACCGTAAAATGCAATTATACACGTAATGCATTTATTATAAAGGTGTATTTTTATGGTGGAAATTATCTTCCCCAAACTCACACACAGCTTATATATATGATATTTTATGATATTATATTATATATGCTGGGCCTCATTCACAAGTGATAATATATCATTCAGAAGTGAAAGGCTAATATTGTCACCCATCAGACTATTCTTGATTTAATCTTGTCTTTACATAAACTAAATAATATAAGTGTGACATTTGTTTTGATTTAGATTGGACCATTATCATGCACCTGTATCGAAACGGGCAGCGGGAAAAATACATGTCATCTATGCACTTAAATAGCGAATGAAGGACATTTTTCCCCGTGGTTTATTTTCATGCCAGCCAGGTAGGCTATACTCCTGTTCTAAATATAAGCCATGTGCTTAATATTAGGAAAGTTGAGAAATAAATATAGTAGGCCTAGCCTATTTCCTGACGGGATCCTCCTCTTTTTATTAGCGGCCATCACTCTGTTTTCTCACTCAATTGCATAGCCTCTCATGAAGTGTTTGATTAGATTTTTGAATACATTTGCATTGATGTCAGAATGATTAGAGGGACAATAAGTTTGGTAGGCTATTAATGACCAGCAGCAGCATCAGAGCGTGGAGAAGCCTAATTGCCGTGACTAAACGGTCATGTGGAATATGACTGCCTTCATGACTTGTGACCGCCGGTCTGGCTGTAATACGGTCACCGCAACAGGCATGAGTCTCCAACAGGTAGATTGTGAGCTACCAGTAGCTCGCAGCCCACCTATGAGTAGCTTGCCAATCAATTCTGAAAGTACATGCATGTGTTCCATCGCAAACCAGGATATCTTTTTACTGAGAAATCATAATTCAGGAAATTACAAAATATAATTTTATGTGGCACCCTTAGAGTTGTTTTAACCATTATTTTACCAGGTATATTGACAGAAAACACATCTCTTGTGCACAGAGGATCCAGGAAAGAGTTGCAGGGTAGAGGAGAAGTCAAGAATGCGCCTATTTGAAAGCTATTAAAAAATGAGTAGCTCCTGACATGTTTAATTTTTTAAAAGTAGTTCCCATGCTAGAACAGGTTGGAGACCTCCTGGTGTATGTAGTCTTCATGTACTGTATTTTCTTCCCTACTACAAAAGGCATTCTAAATGCAAATTGTGGTTGTTGTAAAAGTGCTGGATATCTTCCTGTAAGTTGGATTCCAATAAAGATTTTATATCACATTACAAACCACCATAATGTGACACATTAAGAAATAATCAAAAAAGGCTTTACTTTGCTTTTGTTACTCAAAGGAAGTAAACTGAAATATAAATGTACTCCGCTGTAGTTGATTGTTAATTCAAAACAACACAGAAAAGTGTAAAATGGTAAGGGAGCTGATTAAAAATGACACTGAAAATAGTAAAATGGCAATTGGAGTTAAATTTAAGCAACTCTCTGAGAGTTTAATATGTACTCCACTTAGTGTTGTTTTAACTCCAATAATATCAACTCCATGACCAGAGTAGCTTTAACACTAAATGGGTGTGGGACCATATAAACCCCAAATAGTATTACATTTGACTCCATAGGAGTTTGATTAACTCTTGCAGTTTTACTGTGTACTCAGAGGCTGAGCACACCCCCAGAGGCCAAGTCTGGGATGGCTTCATATCTATATCTTTTCAGGGTACATATACATTTGGTGCTTTTATCTCAAAATGGACTATTGAGTTTACGTTTTCAGTTTAGCCGCACACCACTAGTATTCAAAAGATAGATTATTTTGATTTCCTCCATATTAATGCAGAAATCATGGTAAATAATTAAGTCCTTCAATTTCAGAAGGATCAAAAAAAGGGTTTCAAAATTATATATTTTTTGACCCTGTTGGTGATTTTAGGGTTAAGATCATACATCTGTTGCCAGAGAAAGCGAGAGAGAGGGCAATATCCCTTTCTGTTCTGTAAATGCCTAAAAATAATTACCCCATGTCTTGCTTTCTATGGGTCTGCCCCCACCATGCCGTTACATGCTTTATGAACTGAAAAATTCCTTGTACTAAACTCTAACTGTAGTGAATTCATAAAAATTATACATAAACTCTAGCACAACGATTCTGTCTCCCTTCCCCGCCACATCTGATACAGTTAGAGGGGAAGGGGTAGTGAGCAAGGACAATGGATAATGTCCACAGATTACGGGGGCTATTTCTGTCCTGGGGACGTATTGTGAGTGTAAATAATAGGTATTGAATGCCGTCCTGTTTTGCTGGCACACTGACAGGGCAGCCACATAGCAAGCCAGCAGAAAAGCACCATAACAAAGAGACTCCTGTACGCGTGGATAGTCAATGTGTAACCTGGTTGAGTGTGTAAGTGCCCTGTTCTGTAGGTAGCTAGGTAGTTAGGAGAGGAGATAACCTGCTATGTTGGTTGTTGTGTTAGCGGTTAGCCTCTGACCAACTGTTGCTGCCTGCCTGATGCCCTACTTGGGTACTTCCTGTATATAGCTCCATTCCTGTCTATTTCATTTTATTCCTGTTCTTCCTCTGAATTGTTGGTTAAGGGCTCGTAAGCAAGCGTTTCACGTTAGTCTAGTTGTATTCGGAGCATGTGACAAATTAAAAGACATTTGATTTGGGGTTTCACTAATTGAATGTCTGGCGTTGCCAGCTTTTCCAGTCACGCAAGGCTAGGTCTAGGGCTGGGCAGGGAAAATGTTCCTAGGCTACATCAGGCTTAAGTTGTGTTTCAATGTGATAATGCTGATTGCCTACCAGCGGTAGGAGTAGGGCAATTCTGTTCTGATTGGCTTATTGCCTTTTGCGCGGTATATTACTCAGAACTATTCTCAACTATCCTTAATTACTTGTATACACAATATCAGCAAGGATATAGGACATCAGGGCTGGGGTCAATTCCAATTTAATTTGAAATTAAAGTAAGACCATAGTAACACAAAAAATTAACAATAACGAGACTATATACAGTTGAAGTCAGAAGTTTACATACCCCATAGCGAAATACATTTAAACTCAGTTTTTCACAATTACTGATATTTAATGCTAGTAACAATTCCCTGTCTTTGGTCAGTTAGGACCACCACTTTATTTTAAGAATGTGAAATGTCAGAATAATAGTAGAGAGAATATATCTATTTCAGTTTTTATTTATTTCTTCACATTCCTAGTGGGTCAGAAGTTTACATACACTCAATTAGTATTTGGTAGCATTGCCTTTAAATTGTTTCAGATGTTGCTTCAATATATCCACATCATTTACCTTCCTCATGGTGCCATCTATTTTGTGAAGTGCACCCGTCCCTCCTGCAGCAAAACACCCCCACAATATGATGCTGCCACCCCCGTGCTTCACGGTTGGGATGATGTTCTTCGGCTTGCAAGCCTCCCCCTTTTTCCTCCAAACATAACGATGGTCATTATGGCCAAACAGTTATATTTTTTGTTTAATCAGACCACAGGACATTTTTCCAAAAAGTACGATCTTTGTCCCCATGTGCAGCTAAAAACCATAGTCTGGCTTTTTTTGGCAGTTTGGAATCAGTGGCTTCTTCCTTGCTGAGTGGTGTTTCAGGTTATGTCGATATAGGACTTGTTTTACTGTGAATATAGATACTCTTGTACCTGTTTCCTCAAGCATCTTCACAAGGTCCTTTGCTGTTCTGGGATTGATTTGCACTTTTCTCAACAAAATACGTCTATCTCTAGGAGACAGAACGCGTCTTCTTCCTGAGCGGTATGACAGCTCAGGAATACCGCTCAGGAAGATTTGGCTAAGGTGTATGTTTATGGCTAAGGTTTATGTAAACTTCCAACTTCAACTGTACAAGGAGTACCGGTACCGAGTCAATGTGCATGGGTACGAGATAGTTGAAGTAATTTAGGTAATATGCACATGTAGGTAGCAGGGTAGCCTAGTGGTTAGAGCGTGTGACTAGTAACCGGAAGGTTGCAAGTTCAAACCCCCGAGCTGACAAGGTACAAATCTGTCATTCTGCCCCTGAACAGGCAGTTAACCCACTGTTCCTAGGCTGTCATTGAAAATAAGAATTTGTTCTTAACTGACTTACCTGGTTAAATAAAGGTAAAATATAAAAAATAGTCTGGGTAGCCATTTGATTAACAGTCTTATGGCTTGGGGGTAGAAGCTGTTCAGGAGCCTTTTGGTCACAGACTTGGTGCTCTGGTACTGCTTGCCGTGCGGTACCAGTGAGATCAGTCTTAGACTTGGGTGTCTGGATTCAATTCTAATTTAATCAAACTTCAAGTTATAGAATTGGAATTGAATTGGCTGTTTGGACTGGAATTTAATTGGAATCGATGCAGCTTGAGTCAAAAATTGGACATGATGCATCTCTACTTGGCATTCTGCATTAAGGAGATAGATTGGGGGTGAGGCCCTGAGAATGAGATAGACTAGCGTCCTGTCCCCGGGGTGTACTTGTACATCAAGCTGCCTCACGCTACAGAAACAGGAAATAGGCTCCTATGAGCCTACGAGGCAGACGTCTCTAAGTGTGTTGCGTGACGCAGTTACCACTCTGACACGCTCACTTCCCCTAACACCTCTCTGAGAGGGCCCTGTTGTCACTGGAACCTGTGTCTGACAGAGTGTGCCTTCAGTTCTTCCTCATAAGGAGTGTCACACTGAGGACGCAGACCCATGTTAGATATCAGACCTGTTGAGGTTTAGAGAACATCTAATGTGACTCCATATGTTTTCACTTCTTCCGAATGAATGTATAGCATGAGGAGAAATGGATGAAGTGGTAACTGAATTTATATTAGTGTTAGGTGTATGTGTACATGCATGTAGGCCAATCTGTGTGTGTGTGTGTGTGTGTGTGTGTGTGTGTGTCTACCCTGTCCTTATCCAGTGCAGTCAGTCAACCACTAATAAGAGCAGAGTGACACTGTGGTGTGTGGAGAGGGTCAATGGTCTGTGCCTGCAGCCGGTCACCAGACATTCAGTCTTGTCTTGTCTGGTGTGTGTGTGTGTGTGTGTGTGTGTGTGTGTGTGTGTGTCATGTCCCTGCCGACTCCCCTCAGGCCCAGATCAAGCCCAACCCAGGGAGGCCTACCATTAGGTGCCCTAGTCACCACAACCAGTCTGTGGCTGATGAAAGCATAACCAAGCGAATGCAATCACATACAGGAATGTCTCCAACACTGTGAAAGGGAGGGAGGATGTGACAGTGAATGCCACTCACGCCAGAGACAATATGTTATCCCATAACACACACGCAAGCACTCACTTAGTCCATAACACACACGCAAGCACTCACGCACACACCCACACACACACAAACTGCATTCCAATGTCAGCAGTGATGAGAAGTGACTAAACAATGTGTGATGATCAACCAGGGTAAACAACTGGGTCATGTGATGAGACACACATAATACACACCCACACATACTGCACACACATTCTGTAGGACATGATAGACTGGTTCAGGAAGTGAACAGAACATCTTACTACTTTCATACTGTATGAAATGACTGGACTCACACACATGCACATGCACACCCACACGCACACGCACACACACACACATACACACACACCCACACACTCAGCAGGGCACAGTGAAAGAGCCCAGGCTGTTATTCCAGTGGAGTCTGGCTTGTGGAGTGTGTAATCTCCAGGGTGGAGTCCATATTGGGTTTCCAGGCAATTCTCTTTTTTGTTTGGCAATCTTGCTAAAAAGAGAGGAGAAGACCAAACAAAAAGCAGGGCTATTTTTCTTTCTGCACGGCACATTGTTGATGAGATGTAATGTATTGTAATACAAGTGGTGATTAACCTCTAGTCTGGGAGAAGAGAGAAGGAGGGCGAGTGGAAAGAAGGGGAGGGGGTAGGGGAGGGAGGGGAGTGGAGGGGAGAGTTCTGTACAAAATATTGCTACTCCTCTCTGATCAAGCCTTGCCTGGGTTTGTTTTAACAGTATTGAAGGAATGTTTCATGTGTATGTATGGTTGTCACATGATCTCACACCTCATACCTGAGACAGGATAACATCTCTCATTGGATGGTAGTGCATATAAGCTCTGGATTCTGTCAACATGAAGCTGGGCACTATGATTACTGAATGCTTCCTTGGTTTCATATCATCCTGGCAAACATACTGCTTCGTTGACTAAGAAATATTGCTTAGATATGCAAATGAGGGTGAACTGAAGAATATTAAAATCATCATCACCATCATCCAACAAAGATGGATTCCTTGTAAAATATCTCGAGATCACACAACTTCTCCTTCCTCTCAAATGATGTATTTCCTGTTAATTAAGTATATTCTTCTTGAACTACTGTCCCTTTATCTCCATGACAACTATCAAAAGGTCTTGCATGAGATCTGCTACCAAGATAACATACTAAACATACCACCTGCACTCTCAAAGAGGTTTGAGTGAGAGACAGCCCAGCCCCCATAGGCAGTGCTCTCCAACCTCCAACTTCCACACCCTTGTCAGGGAGGGGAAAAGGAGGGAGGGAGTCCCCGAGGGGAAAGAGGATTGATTTAAGGTCTTCACTATTGGGTGAGGGCAGCTGACTGGCCGTGGGGTGGAGGTGGGAGGCGGTAGTAGTGGGGGTGGGGGTGGGGATAGTGAATGACTGATCAAATCAAATCAAGCTTTATTTATACAGCACATTTCAGACATGGAAATCAACGCAATGTGCATCACAGGAATAAAATGAATAAAAAACAATTAAAATAAAAACATAAATATTTACTACACAACAAACATAAGAGGATCATTTTCCCCAAAGGAAAATCGAGGATAAAAAATGTGTGTTAAGATCTCCTTTATAGGTTCACAGTTTAGTTATTTTGCTAGGGGCATAGTAACTAAAGGCTACTTCTCCATGCCTCTTGGTCCTAGGCTTTGGGATAGTTAAAAGGTCAGTGCCAGAGGACCTGAGGGACCTACTGGATACATAACTAAAAGGTATGTCTGACATGTAGTGGATGTACAATCGTGGATTAATTTAAAAATCAATAGAAGAATATTTAAATGAATTCTAAAACTCACAGGCAGCCAGTGCAGAGACCTTAAAACCGGTGTAATGAAATGCAGAGACCATAAAACCGGTGTAATGTAATGCAGAGACCTTAAAACCGGTGTAATGTAATGCAGAGACCTTAAAACCGGTGTAATGTAATGCAGAGACCTTAAAACCGGTGTAATGTAATGCAGAGACCCTAAAACTGGTGTAATGTGTGCTCTCTGTCTGGTCTTGGTCAGTACCCGTGCTGTAGCATTCTGTATGTATTGCAGACCAATTGCTTTCGTGGGTAGACCAGGCAGGAGAGCATTACAGCAGTCAAGCCTGCTGGTAATAAAAGCATGGATGAGTCTGTCTGTATCAGCCTGAGAGAGAAACGGCCGCACTTTGGCAATGTTCTTCATGCGGTAAAAAGTTATTTGGTCACATTCCTAATGTGTGATTCGAAATTGAGAATCTAAAATGACATCAAGGTTTTTTACCTGGTGTTTTAACTTTATTGCCTGTGAATTAAAATGTGTGGCCAGATTCTCTCTCAGTGCTTTGGCTCCAAAAATAAGCACCTCAGTCTTGTCTTGATTTAGATGGAGGAAGTTGTGAGCCATCCAAGTGTTTAAATCACTAATACAGTCCAATAATTTATCCGTGGAGCTACAATCCTCTGGTGACACAGAAATGTAAAGTTGTGTATCGTCTGCGTAGCAATGAAAATCAATGCTGTGCTTTCTGATAACTCTGCCAAGGGGTAACATATATAAACTGATCAGTTCCGAACCCAAAAATCGAACCTTGTGGAACGTCACATGTGATATCTATTTTCTCTTGAGTTATGCTCATCAAGGGTGTCAAAAAACTATTGACTGGTTAAATAGGTCCTAACCCAATTTAGAACTGGACCCGGGGGGGCCAACCCACCTCTCCAATCTGTCCAGACGGACATCATGCTCAACAGTGTCGAATGCAGAACAAAAATCCAAGAGTACAAAGACAGAGAGCGGTTTGGCATCTGTGTTGGCTCTAACATCACTTAACAGTTTAACTAAGGCGGTCTCTGTGCTGTGGCATGAAAACCAGATTGGAATTTATTGGAAAAATACAGTTAGCACTTTAAAAATAATTTAGTTCTTTGAAAACCAATTTCTCCACAATTTTGATTAAGAATGGAAGGTTGGAGATTGGCTGAAAAATGCTAAGAGCTGAAGAATCTAGATTACTTTTCTTCAGAAGGGCTTTCACCATACTAGTTTTTATTGCACTGGGGAAAGTGGCTGTGAACCGGGAGTGATTAACAATAGCTTGCACTTCTTCAGATATGCAATTAACTGTTTTGTGGCTGTGTCAACCATGGAAATGAAATCCATAGTGCTTTTACGCGGTAGGCTAGGGCACATACTGTATCATCAAACTTCTCATCGGGTATTGCTTGACTGATCCCCAGCCTAATCTTTGTTATCTTATCTCTGAAATATGCCGCAAACTCAGCACATTTATATGGGGAGGAAAGTTCACATAGGTCTGCGGAGTTAGGATTTGTCAGGCCATCAATGGTCAGGAAGAGCACTCTCTAATTATTCTGATTCTTAGTGACCAAGTAGGAAAAATAAAGGACTTGCAACTTTTACTTTCTCTGCCATTTTGCAATTTCTCTTTAATTGGTTAGTTTCCTCATTCATCCAAGGGGCTCTTACGTTTGAATGTGGCCTTTTTCAACCTTGCTGTAACTATGGCATCAATGGTTGCCCTTCATTTGCTGTTAAAGCTATCAATTAAATAATCACAACAGGAAGACAAAATAGGTGATGGAGTATTGTTCATACACTCAATAAAATCTGTAGCAACGTCAGAGGTAAGATAACGTTTCTTAATAATGCCTTCAGTATTACCCTGCGCTATTGGCAACAAGGTAATAAAATATACACAGTGGTGACCAGATAAAACAACATCACCAATAGAGGATATGTCAATAGAATTCCCCTTGGTAATAATCAGGTCCAGAGCATGGCCGTGGTTATGGGTGGTCCCAGTAACATGTTGGATACAGTCTATAGAGCTCAAAAGATTCATAAATTCAATGGCCTTGGAGTCATGTTCTATGTCAACATGAATATTAAAATGTTCTAACACAATGATTTTATCATAGTTCTCAAGGAAAATAGACAATAGTTCAGAGAAATCTGGAAAGAAAGTGAGGCAGTGCTTTGGTGGCTTATACAGGGTTAGTTGGAGCACTGGTGGCTGACATTTAAACAGTATAGCATGACACTCAAAAGAACCAGTCGTCTTTCACCCGCCCCTTTTCTGATAGAGTATGGAGGGATAGACACGGATGGAGGGAGGAGTGAGGGAAGAGAGAGAAGGGAAGGAGCTCCCCAGCTGAGGCTGCAGATCTCTATTGGGGCCCAGTGCCAATGTCAAGGTGTTGACTGAAGGAAGGAAGGAGGGGAGCTACAGACAGCTCAGGAGGCTACACAACAACCAGGCATCTTACAACAGTACAGTCTTGTCCATGGCCCTCAATGGTAAACACACACTCTTAGGGGAAAAAAGGGTCCCAAAAGGGTTCTTCGGCTGTCCTCATAGGAGATACCTTTCTGATTCCAGGGAGAACCCTTTTTGGTTCCATATAAAAACCCTCTGTGGAAAGGGTCCAACATGGAAGCCAAAAGGGTTCTATCTGCAAGCAAAAGGGTTCTACCTTGAACCAAAAAGGGTTCTTTAAAGGGTTCTCATATGGGCACAGCCAAAGAGTCCTTTAAGGTTCTAGATAGCACCTTTTTTTCTAAGAGTGCACACATGCAGGGGCACAAACCTTAAGCCACAACAAACACAGAGCTAAGTAAGCTACATATACAGAGCCATTGACAAAATACACAAGACCGTCTCCACAAAAGCCTGTTGGATAACCTGGTGGTGTTGTTTTCAGGGTGAGAATCTATTGTCAGCTGTAGCAGGCTGCTCCATAGGACAAACCATTTTGCCCCCTTGACCTGTAGACACTTGGCTTTTTAGTCACTGTGGACTGGTGGGAATGACCCCTGGAAAACAGTGACCTTTCACAGAGTTATTCTCACAACTGGATATTTTGAAAATGGTATGAATGAAATTGAAAGTTGACATACTGATGTATCCATATATATTGGCATTGGACAACATAAACAGGGGAGCTCATGAATAGCAAAATTAGTGAACTAGTAAGCCTGCATATTGTGTAATTAATGCAATTTCTTGGACATAATGGCTGGGGCCAAGAGGTTTTTTCTGACCATTTGACCTGACCATGAAAAACTCCTGGCCATTTTTGACATTATAAAGAATTGCCTGCCAGTTGTATCTGTTCTCTCATGTCTTATAGCTTGAGACTTGTGATTGATGGCTTGTGAAGAGAGCGAGAAAACGAAGACCCTATCAGCTCCTTATCACCATGACTTTGGCCTAGCCAGACCAACCTGATCCAACCTATTCTTCCCTCCCCTCCCCTCTCGTCTCCTCCCCCTTTTTCCCAGAAAGAAAGACAAGAAGGACCGGCATCCCAAATGGCACCCTATTGTGCACTACTTTTGACCAGAGTCCTATGGGAATTAGGGTGCCTTTTGGGATGAAACCCGGGCTGTTTAACACGCCTCATCCTTCACTCGTTCAGACCCCCCTGAGCACCGGAGAAGATCCCACTGGTCTCGGACAAGGCCAGAGGAGAATACACAGACAGACACAGAGACACAGGCTGATAAAACAGTGGTAACACTGGGAGCAGAGCCACTACACTACATGCATCACTGTTAACAGAGAAGCGAAAGGGTTTAAAGTTGCAATCTGTGACTGCTTCATCCATTTATGGACTTTTAAATGAATTACACATACCCCTTGACCCTTAAAGAATCAAACTTATAAACACCTCATGAGCTTAGTTCAACTGTCGTACCCAATCAGAACCCCAAATATAAGAGTGTTATACGCCATTGTTTGTAAACAATGGCATTGCACACAGACACTGTAAAGCTTCAAAGCATTGTTCAAATGGTCATTTTGAGCTCATGAATGGTCAGTCCTTGCATCAATAACCCAGTTCATGAATTGGAGAGTGGTTAAGTTTCACCTGGCCCATCCTTAAGCTGTCTACACGATAAGGTGTTGGGTGACCACTTCTTATTGTGTTGAAGTGCAGAATGACTCTTTTAATAACTTATTTCTATTTCAGCTGAGAACAAGTTCTCATTTACAACTGCGACCTGGCCAAGATAAAGCAAAGCAGTGCGACACAGACAACAACACAGAGTTACACATGGAACAAATAAACGTACAGTCAATAACACAATGAAAAGTCTATATACAGTTTGTGCAAAAGAGGTAAGATTAGGGAGGTAAGGGAATAAATAGGCCGTAGTGGCGAAGTAATTACAATTTAGCAATTAAACACTGGAGGGATAGATGTGCAGAACATGAATGTGCAAGTAGAGATACTGGGGTGCAAAGGAGCAAAAAAACAAAAATAATATGGGGATGAGGTTGTTGGATTGGCTGTTTACAGGTGGGCTATATACAGGTGCAATGATCTGTAAGCTGCTCTGACAGCTGATGCTTAAAGTTAGTGAGGGAAATATGAGTCTCCAGCTTCAGTGATTTTTGCAATTCGTTCCAGTTGTTGGCAGCAGAGAATTGGAAAGAAAGGCGGCCAAAGGAGGAATTGGCTTTGGGGGTGACCAGTGAAATATACCTGCTGGAGCGTGTGCTACGGTTGAGTGCTGCTATGTTGACCAGTGAGCTGAGATAAGGCAGGGCTTGACCTAGCAAAGACTTATAGATGACCTGGAGCCAGTGGGTTTGGCGACGAATATGAAGTAAGGGCCAGCCAACGAGAGCATACAGGTCGCAATGGTGGGTAGTATATGGGGCTTTGGTGATAAAACGGATGGCACTGTGATAGACTGCATCCAATTTGCTGAGTAGAGTGTTGGATGCTATTTTGTAAATGACATCGCCGAAGTCAAGGATCGGTAGGATAGTCAGTTTTACGAGGGTATGTTTGGCAGCATGAGTGAAGGATGCTATGTTGCGAAATAGGAAGCCAATTCTAGATTTAATTTTGGACTGGAGATGCTTATTAATGTGAGTCTGGAAGGAGAGTTTACAGTTTAAGCAGACATCTAGTGTCTGCTTTGTAGTTGTCCACGTATTCTAAGTCAGAACCATCCAGAGTAGTGATCCTAGGCGGGCAGGTGCGGGCAGCGATTGGTTGAAGAGCATGCATTTAGTTTTACTTGCATTTAAGAGCAGTTGGAGGCCACGGAAGGAGAGTTGTAATGGCATTGAAGCTCGTCTTGAGGTTAGTTAACACAGTGTCCAAAGAAGGGCCAGAAGTATACAGAATGGTATCGTCTGTGTAGAGGCGGATCAAAGAATCACCAGCAGGAAGAGCGACATAATTGATGTATACAGAGAAAAGAGTTGGCCCGAGAATTGAACCCTATGGCAACCCCATAGAGACTGCCAGAGGTCCAGACAACAGGACCTCCTATTTGACACACTGAACTCTGTCTGAGAAGTAGTTGGTGAACCAGGCGAGGCAGTCATTTGAGAAACCAAGGCTGTTGAGTCTGCCGATAAGAATGTGATGATTGACAGAGTCGAAAGCCTTGGCCAGGTCGATGAATACAGCTGCACAGTATTGTCTTTTATCAATGATATGATATCGTTTAGTCCCTTGAGCGTGGCTGAGGTGCACCCATGACCAGCTCGGAAACAAGATTGCATAGTGGAGAAGGTTCGGTGGGATTCGAAATGGTCGGAGATCTGTTTGTTAACTTGGCTTTCGAGACCTTAGAAAGGCAGGGTAGGACAGATATAGGTCTGTAACAGTTTGGGTCTAGAGTGTCTCCCCCTTTGAAGAGGGGGATGACCGCAGCAGCTTTCCAACATTTGGGGATTTCAGATGATACAAAAGAGAGGTTGAACAGGCTAGTAATAGGGGTTGCAACAATTGTGGCCAATAATTTTTGAAAGAGAGGGTCCAGATTTTCTAGCCCAGCTGATTTGTAGGGGTCCAGGTTTTGCAGCTCTTTCAGAACAATAGCTATCTGGGTTTGGGTGAAAGAGAAATGGGTGAGGCTTGGGCAAGTTGCTGTGGAGGGTGCAGAGCTGTTTACCGGGGTAGGGGTAGCCAGGTGGAAAGTATGGCCAGCCGTAGAAAAATGCTTATTGAAATTCTCAATTATCGTGGATTTATCGGTGGTGACAGTGTTTCCTAGCCTCAGTGCAGTGGGCAGCTGGGAGGAGGTGCTCTTTTTCTCCATGGATTTAACAGTGTCCCAGTACTTTTTGGAGTTTGTGCTACAGGGTGCAAATTTCTGTTTGAAAAAGCTAGCCTTTGCATTCCTAACTGCCTGTGTATATTGGTTCCTATCTTCCCTGAAAAGTTGCATATCGCGGGGGCTATTTGATGCTAATGCAGTACGCCACAGGATGTTTTTGTGCTGGTCAAGGGCAGTCAGGTTTGGAGTGAACCAAGGGCTATATCTGTTCCCGGTTCTACATTTTTTTGAATGGGGCATGCTTATTTAAGATGGTGAGGAAGCACTTTTAAAGAATAACCAGGCATCCTCTACTGACGGAATGAGGTCAATATCCTTCCAGGATACCCGGGCCAGGTCGATTAGAAAGGCCTGCTCTCTAAAGTGTTTTAGGGAGCGTTTGACAGTGATAAGGGGTAGTCATTTGACTGCAGACCCATTATGGACGCAATCAATGAGGCAGTGATCGCTGTGATCCTGGTTGAAGACAGCAGAGGTGTAATTTGAGGGCAGGTTGGTCAGGATGATATCAATGAGGGTGCCCGTGTTTACGGATTTGGGGTTGTACCTGGTAGGTTCATTGATAATTTGTGTGAGATTGAGGGCATCTATCTTAGACTGTAGGGCGGCCGGGGTGTTAAGCATGTCCCAGTTTAGGTCACCTAACAGTACGAGTTCTGAAGATAGATGGGGGGCAATCAATTCACATATGGTGTCCAGGGCACAGCTGGAGCCTGAAGGTGGTCTATAACAAGCGGCAACGTGAGAGACTTTTTTCTGGAAAGGTGGATTTTTTAAAGTAGAAGCTCGAATTGTTTGGGCCCAGACCTGGATAGTATGACAGAACTCTGCAGGCTATCTCTGCAGTACATTGCAACTCTGCCCCCTTTGGCAGTTCTATCTTGTCGGAAAATGTTATAGTTATGGATGGAAATTACAGGATTTTTGGTGGCCTTCCTAAGCCAGGATTCAGGGACGGCTAGGACATGCGGGTTGGCAGAGTGTGCTAAAGCAGTGAATAAAACAAACTTAGGGAGGAGGCTTCTAATGTTGACATGCATGATACCAAGGCTTTTACGTTTACAGGAGTCATCAAATGAGAGCGCCTGGGGAATGCGAGTGGAGTTAAGCGCTGCAGGGCCTGGATTAACCTCTACATCACCATAGGAATAGAGGAGGAGTCGGCTAAAGGCTATAAGAACTGGTCGTCTAGTGCGGAAGAATAGATTCAATGCATAATGTACAAAAAAGGGTATGGTAGGATGTGAGTACAGTGGAGGTAAATCTAGGCATTGAGTGACGATGAGAAAGGTTTTGTCTCTAGAGACACCATTTAAACCAGGTGAGGTCACTACATGTGTGGGAGGTGGAACAAAAGGGCTAGCTAAGGCATATTGAGCAGGGCTGGAGGCTCTACAGTGAAATAAGACAATAATCACTAACCAAAACAGCAATGGACAAGGAATATTGAGATTAGGGAGACGCATGTCTAGCTGAGTGATCATAGGGTCCAGTGAGTAGTTAGGCGAGCTGGAGACACGGCAATTCAGACAGCTAGCGGGCTGGGGCTAGCAGGCTAGCAGAAGGGCCTTACGGGACATCACGATGGAAGAGTCTGTTGAAGCCCCCTCGGACGGTTCGTCGGCAGACCAGCCGTGATGAATTGGCAGGGCTCCGTGTAGGCAGTAAAAGGTTCCAGGCCAATTAGCAAAATAGGTATTGTAGTGCAAGAAATTGGCTGATGGACCTCTTCAGCTAGCCGGGAGGTGGGCCTAGCTCAGGGCTAGCTCCAGGCTAACTGGTGCTTGCTTCAGGACAGAGAGGTTAGCCAGGAGTAGCCACTTGGATAGCAGCTAGCTAGCTGCGATGATCCAGGTGAAAAGGTTCAGAGCTTGCGGTAGGAATCCGGAGATGTGGAGATGTAGTAGATGTGGTAGAGAAAAAGCAGTCCAATATGCTCTGGGTTGAATCACACTGTGCAGACTGGCAGGAGTTGTCTGGGCTGAGGTTAGCTGATGACTGCTAGCAGTGGCTAACTGCCTACCAGCTAGTAGCTAGTTAGCTGGCTAGCTTCTGTTGGGGGTTCCGGTCCTAAAGTATAGAAAATAGCAGATCCATACCACATTGGGTGAGGTGGGTTGCAGGAGAGTATGTTGAAATTGAGGTTAAAAATATTACAAATATATATGAAATATATACGAGGGGAAAAAAGATATATACAAGATATACGGAACACGACAAGACAAAGATGTCTGACTGCTACGCCATCTTGGTTAAATGATATAATGATGTCTTCAAATCAAGTGAGTCAACTCAAAGGAGCAGGAAATCAATAGTAAGTGAATCTGTGAAAGGGAAAGGGAAAGGGAGGACCACTGAATGTGTTCCTGAAGGGAAACACAAACTCCGAAGCACCAGCCCAACCCACACTACCACTTTACTCCTTCCAGTAAAAATCATTAGTCACTACCAAGAAACACTGTGCTATCATACAATGGGAATAATAAAAAAAAGCTTGTAAAGTGTTCTGTTTCACGGACCCCATTAAATGCAATAGGTAAAGACAAGAGCCGGTGCAGGCTGGAATGAGACAAAGGCACCAGCGTTTAGCATAGGCCCGGATATCAGCATTACAGCACTGGCAGAGGGTCGATTAGTATCAGTCTGTCACTCTATCTGACCAGACCTCTCCAATGGATCATGTCTAATCAACAAGTGGCCCAGTCAACTATTTTACAGATTCATAAATGCTCCTGCATTAGTAACAGGTCATTAAAATCATTCCAGGCTCTGAGGTCTGGGATGCATCACAAATGGCACCATATTCCATATATAGTGCACTACATTTGACCAGGGCCCTTAGGGTAAGCTAGACGCATGTTTCGTTCATCATGCTTTTTTATTTATGACTCTTTATGGGTTCACGTAAGGCAAGTAAAAGACACAGTACACACACACACACACACACACACACACACACACACACACACACACACACACACACACACACACACACACACACACACACACACACACACACACACACACACACACACACACACACACACACACACACACACACGACAGATTGGTCCCCAGTCGCAGAGAGTTAACAATGACATTTACTCTCTGTGGTCTGTGTAGTAGCTCTTGGTTCTGGCATTTAAATGTATCCTCCACGTACTGTAGCAGACTGATTTAATGGGGCTCCACAGTGGGGTGGCACCAGGGGTACTTAGTGTAGAGTGTAGACAACACTATGGGACTCATAAAGACAGGCTTCTATTTCCCTTGTCATAACCTTCTTATGGTTCTCACCCTGTCCTCTCCTGTATAGGACTGTTGGACCCATCTGTCTAGGAGACCATGGGCCCCGGTCAAAAGTAGTGCACTACAAAATGAATAGAGTGCCATTTGGGACGCACACTAAGATTACAGGGGCAAGGAGAGCCAGCAGGGGGTTTAGACCCAGACAATAAAATAAATGTGCAACAACATAAACCGGGAGCCTGTCAAGCTCAGGTAATTAAAAGGGAAATGTAGTGTGGGTTTTTACAGCCAAGTTAGCGGGCCCCACAGCGGGTGTAACGTAGATACAGACTGAGGAGAGAGGAGAGGGCCATGAGGGAGAAACAGAGAGAGGAGAGCGGCGAGGGACGTGGGGGAGAAACAGAGATAGGAGAGGGGAGAGAGAGAGAGAGATGTGGAAGGAGAAACAGAGATAGGAGAGGGGAGAGAGAGAGATATGTGGAGGGAGAAACATAGATAGGAGAGGGGAGAGAGAGAGAGACGTGGAGGGAGAAACAGAGATAGGAGAGGGAGAGAGGGGGAGAGAGAGAGACATGGGGGAGAAATAGAGAGAGGGGATGGGAGAGAGAGAGATATGTGGGGGAGAAACAGAGAGGAGAGGGGAGAGAGAGAGAGAGACGTAGGGGGAGAAACAGAGAGAGGAGAGGGGAGAGAGAGAGAGACGTAAAGGGAAAACAAGAGAGGAGAGGGAAGAGAGAGAGACACGCGGGGAGAAACAGGGAGAGGAGAGGGGAGAGAGAGAGACCAGAGAAACAGAAAGAGGGGACAGAGAGAGAGGAGAGAGGCATGGGGGGAGAAACAGTGAGTGTCCAATCTGACATGAGCCAGAGACAGTTGTGGCTGCAGAGATATGATTTAAACACTGTGAAATGAGAGTGTAGACCTGTAAGCCTTGGGGCATTGTGGAGAAGACCGGGGACTGGCTGACTGACTCTGAGACAGATCTGGGTTCAGACAGTCATTGTCTTTCTTCAAATCATTTAGCTGTGATTCATATAGCATGCCCACCGCAATGGAACCAATGGATCCTACAAGTTTAAACCCTGTTTACTTAGTAGTATTTGAACAAAAACAAATGCTATTTGGACCCAGGTCTGCTGGGATAGCTGACTGTCTGTCTGCGAGCATGTGGTAAAGACACAGTACATAGGGTCTAGGCTGAAATTAGAGATTGACGCTGAGAGAGGGAGGCAGAACATGTCTGGAAGACTGCATCCACAGCATACTGCCCAGCTGTGATTTACTGAGACTGGGCTGCAGTAGAGAGGCAGACACAGCACAAGCTATGTGTGTGTGTGTGTGTGTGTGTGTGTGTGTGTGTGTGTGTGTGTGTGTGTGTGTGTGTGTGTGTGTGTGTGTGTGTGTGTGTGCGAGTCAACGTGAAATGGCTAAGAGTATGAGATATCTTGGTCCGCTCAATGCAGCATTGTGTGAGCTCGCTGAATCAGCATTTCCGCACATCTGAATTGGCCCTAGCCTTTCAGGCAATTCGAGTTTGGGACATAAAGAACCTGGGCGTAACAGGATTCAGTGAACTAGATCACCTTTGATTGAGAAGAAAGGAGCTGTAGCTCGTTCTGAACACTGCCCAGTCTAGTCTAGACATATCCGGGGTTAGCCCTGAAGCCCCTGAGGGGTTTGCCATTTCTGCAGCACTAGTGCTAGTTTGGTGTCCCAAACAGCACCCTATTCCCTATATATAGTCCACTACTTTAGACCAGAGCCCTATTCCCTATATATAGTGCACCACTTTAGACCAGAGCCCTATTCCCTATATATAGTGCACTACTTTAGACCAGAGCTTTAATGAAAAGTAGTGCACTGTGTAGGGAATAGGGTGCCATCGGGGACGCAACGTAGGTCTGGCTCGGCTCAGTACAGTAGAGCATAGTGTCTTGCCTGCCTGCCGCAGCAGTGGCGGTTTCCTTGCCAAGTTTCCTCTCTTTGTTTAGTCCACTCTGGTCAGTCTGGCTCCCCAGCCCGGCCGCTCTGCAGCCACACACACATATATCAACGACACTACAGGCAGCCCTTAGGGCAGCTCTGTCGTCAGGACCAGAGGGAAAGGGAGATAAAGAGAAAAACTCTGAGAGAGGACTGAACTCTTCCCATAGCTCCCAGTGGAGAGCAGGGTAGTGCTGCCCATTGAGGTGGTACATCGCTGCCCATTGAGGCGGTACATCGCTGCCCATTGAGGCGGTACATCGCTGCCCATTGAGGTGGTACCACGCGGCCTATTGAGGTGGTACATCGCTGCCCATTGAGGAGGTACAGTGCTGCCCATTGAGGTGGTACCACGCGGCCTATTGAGGTGGTACAGCGCTGGCCATTGAGGTGGTACACTCTCAAGAGCCGCTAGTATTTACTTATACAGTCTGTTGGGTCCTGACCCAGGGAAAGCGCCACTTCACCATTCATATGGGCTATGTGGTCCAACATAAGAGCGTTTCATTTAGGCCTGGACTGACATAAGAACTGTGTGTGAATCTAGCAGCGGATAAGTACAGTAGATTGAAGCAAGAAAATTGTTCTCAAACACGAATCCAGGAGCGAACAGTCGAGGCTGAACTGAATACAATGATAAAACCTTAAGCTTTCTGCATTGTCACTGCTATTTTGATGACACAGACCTGTGGTTCCAGTCACTTATGAAGTCTCCTCTAACCCTCCTCCCAGTCTATAAATTGTCTTGTCATAGCACTGAGATGAGACTCTTTGAAAGCCACTCTGAGCCCTGTGGCCAAAAAGTGATGAGAGAACAACTACACCACAGATCGACTGAAGCTCCTATCTCTGTTGAGTTATGGGCCATTGGTCCCTGTTACTGTTGTTAGTCTGCCCCCCCTCTCCTCCCATCCCTTGATGTCGAGATAATGAGGTTGTTGGTGACGGAACAAGACAGGAGAGAGACAGAGAGAGGAGAGAGGAAGTGCTGTGGACATGGTTGCTTTTGTCAGTATGTCGCTCCTTGTACACCCCTCCTCTCTCCCTCATCCCTCCCATCCCTTGATGTTGAGCTAATTAGCTTGTTCCTGTTTGGTGGAGACAGCAACAGACAAGAGCAAGAGGACGTGTTGTGGACGTGCCCTGCGGTGAAATGGTGAGACTAGCAGGGACGGCAGGCCGGATGGACTAAAGTAGTGTGTATGTTTACCAGGCCAGCCCTGTCACTGGCTAGTGCTTGGCCAACCAGTCTAAACAGAGTACCACTAGACCCTGGCTGTTTGGGGATGGGGCGGAGGGCTAAACGCGTTACAGATGGACTCCTACACACAGGCCGCATCCCAAATGGAGCCATATTTCTTATATAGTGCACAACTTTTGACCGGAGCCCTATTGGTCCTGGTCAAAAATAGTGCACTATAAAGGGTGCCATTTGGGCCACTGAAAAACACACTAGGGCATAGAGACCAGGGTTTGTAGGGGCTTTAAAGGCTGAGGTATTCTCAGTAGTCAGCCTTGGTTTAATTTACAGCATTCTTGTCTAATTGAGATGTCGTTAGGAGGAGAACATTCCTCTGTGCATACGCCTGGTGCTAATATGTAGGATATAGGTGTTATATTTGCACTGCGATAGTGTACAGCAGCCAACCGCATATCCCTGATTTATGGACCATTTACTTTGAGTAAGGCAAATAATGACGTCTGGTACAGAGACATGTCTGGACATGTCTGGAGGGTGCATTAAGCTGAGGCTGATGCTTTCAACACTGCAGACTGATGTTTTTGCCCTCAACTCAAACTATTTGTGACTATTGAGCCAAGCACATGACTATGGTAGGGAATGGTAAATGACCAAAAATAAGATGTAGGCTTGAGACAAGAACTGAACCGAATGAAGAGAAAATATTTTAGCCATTAGAAGGGCACTGTCCCACCTAGTGTAACACTGGAATGAGGGGGATTTGAAAGAAATCACTTATTGTTGCTAGAGGCCCAGGAGCATGTTTTGTGTGTTTTCTCATGCAAACAGGAGGGGTTTGTGACACAAAGTATTCCGTCTTCTCTCGGCTCCTTCTACAACCCCTAAGTTGTCGGTCTTCGTTGGAGCTTGTTGTTTCTGTATTTTTCACGGACACCGTCTGACAGAAAGATAACAGACTGTCACGGCCTGCAATCTGTCTTCATCCCCACTCCGGTTGAAGAATTCAACCCAAAGCTGTGCTGCCGCCTCCTTTCCAAAGAAGCTAGAGAAAGACAGAAAGAGCTGTAGGCTGGATGTGTTGGCTTTGTCTGTGTGATATAAATCACTGTCTGGCGGTGTACAGGGCACAAGCATCAAGGCACTATTACTCCACACCATGCCACTCAAATGCTTCACAACTTTCACCCACACCAAGATTAATGCTCCCACGACTGACACTGTGTGTGTGTGTCTGTTTGCTTCTTGTTTGTTTGGATGTCTGTGTGCGTGCACGCGCGTGTAATTAATGCTCCCACGACTGACACTGTGTGTGTGTGTCTGTTTGCTTCTTGTTTGTGTGTGTGTGTGTGTGCGTACGTGCATGTGTAATTAATGCTCCCACGACTGACACTGTGTGTGTGTGTCTGTTTGCTTCTTGTTTGTGTGTGTGTGTGTGTGTGTGCGTAATTAATGCTCCCACGACTGACACTGTGTGTGTGTGTGCCTGTTTGCTTCTTGTTTGTGTGTGTGTGTGTGTGTGTGTGTGTGCGTGCGTGTGTGTGTGTAGGTGCGTGCATGTGTAATTAATGCTCCCAGGACTGATGTGCTGACAGAACCGGGACAAGGCCTGAAGGCTCGACACACAGCCAGTCAAAGAGCAGAGCAGCAGAGCTCTCAGTCATTGTCTGTTGATGTTTCATGTAGGAGGGAGAGAGGAGAGGAGGGTAATAGTGGCTGGCTGGTGCTACACATCACAACACAGAAGTAGTGGTGGTTGGGAGGCTAACCAAGAATGGGAAAACAGAAAGCCAGGGGGAGGGTTACATTGAAAGGCGCATTTTACATTTGAGTAATTTAGCAGGCGTGCTTATTCAGAACAACTTACAGTTAGTCCATTCATGGCTAGGTGGGACAAGCACATATCACAGTTGTAACGGCATTCTTCCTCGTCTTCTGAGGAGAAGCGAGAAGGATCGGAGGACCAACGCGCAGCGTGGTAAGTGTCCATAACGTCTATTTAAAGACATAAACTGAACACTACAAAACAATAAATGTGAAACGAACAAAACCGAAACACTACCGTGTGGCAACAAACACCCACAACCCAAAAGTGAAACCCAGGTATGATTCTCAATCGGAGACAACTAACGACACCTGCCTCTGATTGAGAACCATAGTAGGCTGAACTCAAAACCCCAACATAGAAAAACACACATAGACTGCCCACCCCAACTCACGCCCTGACCATACAAAATAAAGACAAAGCAAAGGAAATAAAGGTCAGAACGTGACAGTACCCCCCCAAAGGTGGGGACTCCGGCCGCAAAACCTGAACCTATAGGGGAGGGTCTGGGTGGGCGTCTACCCTCACCTCCGACCTTGGACTGGGGACCCACGCCACGGGTGGACGGGAGATTCCGGCAGCGCTAGACGGGCGGGAGACTCCGGCAGCGCCGGACAGGTGGGAGACTCCGGCAGCGCTGGAGTGAAGGACGCCTCCGGCAGCGCTGGACAGGTGGGGGACTCCGGCAGCGCCGGACAGGCGGGAGACTCCGGCAGCTCCGGACAGGCGGGAGACTCCGGCAGCTCCGGAGTGAAGGGCGATTCTGGCATCGCCTGGCTGACTGACGGCTCTGGCAGCTCCTGGCTGGCTGACGGCTCTGGCAGCTCCTGGCTGGCTGACGGCTCTGGCAGCTCCTGGCTGGCTGGCGGCTCTGGCAGCTCCTGGCTGGCTGACGGCTCTGGCAGCTCCTGGCTGGCTGACGGCTTTGGCAGCTCCTGGCTGACTGATGGCTCTGGAAGCTCCTGGCTGACCGACGGCTCTGGCAGTTCCTAGCTGGCAGACGGCTCTGGAAGCTCTTGGCTGGCCGACGGCTCTGGAAGCTCCTGGCTGACTGGCGGCTCCTGGCTGAAATGCGGCTTTGGCGTCTCCTGGCAGCTCTGTCGGCTCCTGGCTGACTGGCGGCTCTGGCAGCTCAGGACAGACTGGCGGCTCAGGACAGACTGGCGGCTCAGGACAGACTGGCGGCTCTGGCGGCTCAGGACAGACTGGCGGCTCTGGCGGCTCAGGACAGACTGGCGGCTCTGGCGGCTCAGGACAGACTGGCGGCTCTGGCGGCTCAGGACAGACGGGAGACTCTGGCGGCTCAGGACAGACGGGAGACTCTGGCGGCTCAGGACAGACGGGAGACTCTGGCGGCTCAGGACAGACGGGAGACTCTGGCGGCTCAGGACAGACGGGAGACTCTGGCGGCTCAGGACAGACGGGAGACTCTGGCGGCTCAGGACAGACGGGAGACTCTGGCGGCTCAGGACAGACGGGAGACTCTGGCGGCTCAGGACAGACGGGAGACTCTGGCGGCGCTGGAGAGGAGGAAGGCTCTAGCAGTGCTGGACAGGCGGGAACACCTGTAGGCAGAAGACGGAGAGACAGCCTGGTGCGGGGGGCTGCCACCGGGAGGGCTGGTGCGTGGAGGTGGCACTGGGTAGACCGGACCGTGCATGCGCACTGGAGCTCTTGAGCACCGAGCCTGCCCAACCTTACCTGGTTGAATGCTCCCCGTAGCCATGCCAGTGCGGCAAGGTGGAATAGCCCGCACTGGGCTGTGCTGGCGAACCAGGGACACCATGCGTAAGGCTGGTGCCATGTACGCCGGCCCGAGGAGACGCACTGGAGACAAGATGCGTAGAGCCGGCTTCTCTAGCCCGGCCGATACGAGGAGCTGGAATGTACCGCACCGGGCTATGCACACGTACTGGAGAAACGAACAAAACCGAAACACTACCGTGTGGCAACAAACACTCACACGGAAAACAAACATCCACAACTCAAGTGAAACCCAGGCTACCTAAGTATGATTCTCAATCAGAGACAACTAACGACACCTGCCTCTGATTGAGAACCATAGTAGGCTGAACTCAAAACCCCAACATAGAAAAACACACATAGACTGCCCACCCCAACTCACGCCCTGACCATACTAAATAAAGACAAAACAAAGGAAATAAAGGTCAGAACGTGACAACAGTCATAGTAAGTACATTTTTACTCAATAAAGTAGCTATCAGTGAAGTCAGAGCTTGTACACAACACACACTGAGGCCCACACACTGATGAACACACACTGACAGGCACACACACACAAAAGGCCTCCTGCGGGGAGGGGGTTGGGATTAAAAATACAAATGTAGGGCAAACCACACATCACGACAAGAGAGACACAACAACACTAAATAAAGAGAGACCTAAGACAGCAACACAGCATGGCAACAACACAGCATGGTAGCAACACCACATGACAACAACATGGTAGCAACACAACATGGCAGCAGCACAACAAGGTAGCAGAACAAACATGGTACAAACATTGTTGGGCACAGATAACATCACGCGAAGCAGCCACAAGTGTCAGTAAGAGTGTCCGTGATTGAGCCTTTGAAAGTAGAGATGGAGATAAAAACTGTCCAGTTTGAGTGTTTTTTGCAGCTCTTTCGAGTTGCTAGCTGCAGTGAACTGAAAAGAAGAGCAACCCAGGGATGTGTGTGCTTTGAGGACCTTTAACAGAATGTGACTGGCAGAACGGGTGTTGTATGTGGAGGATGAGGGCTGCAGTAGATATCTCAGATAGGGGGGAGTGAGGCCTAAGAGCGATTCATAAATAAGCATCAACCAGTGGGTCTTGCGACGGGTATACAGAGATGACCAGTTTACAGAGGAGGAGCATTGGTGGCAAATCTGATGGCCAAATGGTAAAAAACGTCTAGCCACTCGAGAGCACCCTTACCTTCCGATCTATAAATTATGTCTCCTTTTAATGTAGCATGGGTAGGAAGGTCATCTGAATCAGGGTTCATTTGGCAGCTGGGGTGAAAGAGGCGCAATTACGATAGAGGAAACCAAGTCTAGATTTAACTTTAGCCTGTAGCTTTGATATGTGCTGAGAGAAGGACAGTGCACCATCTAGCCATACTCCCAAGTACTTGTATGAGGTGACTACCTCAAGCTCTAAACCCTCACAGGTAGTCAGTCAGTACACCGTTGGGGAGAGGAGCATTCTTCTTACTGAACCACATGACCATTGTCTTGGAGGTGTTCAGAACAAGGGTAAGGGTAGAGAAAGCTTGTTGGACACTAAGAAAGCTTTGTTGTGGAGCATTTAACACAAAATCCAGGGAGGGGTCAGATGAGTATAAGACTGTAGCATCTGCATATAAATGGATGAGAGTGCTTCCTACTGCCAGAGCTATGTTGTTGATGTAAATTGAGAAGAGCGTGGGGCCTAGGAGCGAGCATTGGGCTACTCCCTTGGTGACAGGCAGTGGCTGAGACAGCAGATGTTATGACTTTACACATTGCACTCTTTGAGAGAGATAATTAGCAAAACAGGCCAAAGACCCCTCAGAGTCACCAATACGCCTTAGCTGACCCACAAGAATGGAATGGTCTACCGTATCAAAAGCTTCGGTCAAGTCAATAAAAATAGCAGCACAACATTGCTTAAAATCAAGGGCAATGGTGACATCAATTAGGACCTTTAAGGTTGCAGTGACACATCCATAACATGAGATTGCATACCAGATAGAATACTATAGACATCAAGAAAGCCAGTAGAGTTGATTGACAAGTTTTTCCAAAACTTTTGATAAACAAGGTAAGATAGATATTGGCCTAAAACCGTTAGGATTAGCTTGATCTCCCCCTTTAAATAAAAAACACACTGTGGCTGCATTCCAAGCACTGGGAACCTCCCCAGAGAGGAGAGACAGGTTAAAACGGTCAGAGATAGACTCGGTGATGATAGGGGCTACGACCTTAAACTTGACCCTTTAAACTTGGGCTCAAGTTTAAGGAGCTCCTTTAGCTCCTCAGACTCCTCAGTGACCACCTGCAGGGAGAAACTGTGTAGTGGGGCAGGGGAAAAAAAAGGGAGGAGCATCGGGGCTTGTCGCAGTAGAAGGTCTGGGAGATGAGGAAATGTTGGACGGGGAAGGAGGCATGGCTGAGCCAAATTAATTAAGTGGTGATTAAAGAGCTCAGCCATGCGCTCCTTGCCAGTAACAACCACATCATCAACATTAAAGGACATGGCCAGCTGTGAGGAGGGTTTATTCTCCAGGTCTATAACCATTTTCCAGAACTTCTTGGGGTTAGACTCACAGAGAGAGAACTGCTCCTTAAAGAAACTAACTTTGGCCTTCCGGATAGCCTGAGTGCACTTATTTCTAATTTGCCTGACAGACAGACAGCCAAAGTATTTGTGTGCCGAGCCTTCAGCCAAATGGTGTTCTTGAGGTGGAGTAACTCTGCCAGATAACGGTCAAACCAGGGGCTGAACCTATTTTGAATTCTCATTTTCATTATGGGGTCGTGTTTGTTAAGAATAAGAAGATCCAAGCGTCTTCGTCAGAGGGGATCAAGCTGATTCTATACCAATTTACAGAGGCCAGGTCATGAAGGAAGGTTTTGCTAATTAAAGTTTTTTAGCGACCGTCCATGACAAATCAGGACAGGTCGTTTAACTGAGCAGCCGTTACGAACAAAGGCTGTAAAAACAGTGATCACTAAGGTCATTACAGGAAATACCAGACTCATACCTATCAGGATTACTTGTGAGGATAACATCAAGGAGAGTAGCCTTTTCTGGGTGTTTGGAGTCATACATTATGGGATTGGTAATAGTCTGCGAGAGATTTAGGGAGTCCCATTGTTTTAGGACTTGGTCAGGTAGTTTAAGCATGTCCCAGTTTAGGTCACCTCGCAGAACACATTCAGACTAAATGCAAGGGGCCAGGAGTGAGCTTAGGGCTGGTAGGGTACAGGCCACTGCTGATGGTGGATAATAACACCCAGCAAAGGTCAACAAAGAGCTATTGGAAAGTTTAATACTTAAAACCAGCAAATCAAATTGTTTGGGGACAGACTTGGTGGAGACAACCAAGCACTGAAGGTGTTCCTTGGTAAAGATTGCCATTCCACCACCCTTGGAAGATCTGACTTGCCAAAAAGGTTATAACCAGAAAGGTTATAAACATTAGAGGACATGGGCAGCTGTGAGACCTGGATAGTGTTCAAAACACTCTTTCTTAATCACGTCTCAGTAATGACCAACACATCTGGATTGGAGCATTAGGTAATATGTTTCTAGTGTTAACGTGCAGAAACCCAGGCTTTTACGAGAGCAGAAATCAGTGAAGCAGAAATCAGAGCACAAGTCAGAATTGGGGCTAGCAACAGTAGATGGGCCAAGGTGTACATGCACATTTCCAGATATAATCAGCAGTAATACAATCAGGGCACAGCAGAGGACAGGGAGAGCATTTTTTATGACATTTGAATGGTAACAAGATCATATTGTACAGCAATTTCATCAGGTAACATGAATACAAAGCTGGCGAGAGGTGGTTAGAAAAGGATGGGAGGCCAAGAGTCCATGTAACCAATAAAGAGTGAGAGTCTCGAGTGTGGGAACAAACATTGTCATGGGGCAATGTTTATCACTTTGTCACTTTAACTCTACCTACAGTATATGTACATATTACCTCAATTACCTCAACTAACCGGTGCCTCTGTACCGGTATCCCTTGTACATACAGTTGAAGTCGGAAGTTTACAGACACCTTTGTCAATTACATTTAAACTCAGTTTCACAATTCCTGACATTTAATCTGAGTCAAAATACCCTGTCAGTTAGGATCACCATTTTATTTTAAGAATGTGAAATGTCAGAATAATAGTAGGGAGAATGATTTATTTCAGCTTTTATTTCTTTCATCACATTCCCAGTGGGTCAGAAGTTTACATACACTCAATTAGTATTTGGTAGCATTGCCTTTAAATTGTTTAACTTAGGTCAAACATTTCGGGTAGTCTTCCACAAGCTTCCCACAATAAGTTGGGTGAATTGTGGCCCATTCCTCCTGACAGAGCTGGTGTACCTGAGTCAGGTTTGTAGGCCTCCTTGCTTGCATATGCTTTTTCAGATCTGCCCACAAATTTTTACATAGGATTGAGGTCAGGGCTTTGTGATGGCCACTCCAATACCTTGACTGTGTTGTCCTAAAGCCATTTTGCCACAACTTTGGAAGTATGCTTGGGGTCATTGTCCACTTGGAAGACTCACTTGCGACCAGGCTTTCACTTCCTGACTGATGTCTTGAGATGTTGCTTCAATATATCCACAAAATTTTCCTACCTCATGATGCCATCTATTTTGTGAAGTGCACAAGTCCCTCCTGCAGCAAAGCACCCCCAAAACACAATGCTGCCACCCCTGTGCTTCACGGTTGGGATGGTGATCTTCGGCTTGCAAGCCCCCCCCTTTCCCTCCAAACATAAAGATGGTCATTATGGCCAAACAGTTCTATTTTTGTTTCATCAGACCAGAGGACATTTCTCCAAAAAGTACGATCTTTGTCCCCATGTGCAGTTGCAAACTGTAGTCTGGCTTATTATGGAGGTTTTGGAGAAGTGGCTTCTTCAATGCTGAGCAGCCTTTCAGGTTATGTTGATATAGGACTCGTTTTACTGTGGATATAGATACTTTTGTACATGTTTCTTCCGGGCATCTTCACAAGGTCCTTTGCTGTTGTTCTGGGATTTATTTGCACTTTTCGCACCAAAGTACGTTCATCTCTAGGACAAGGAACGCATAGGATTGAGTTCCTTGTCCTAGAGATGAACGTACTTTGGTGCGAAAAGTGCAAATAAATCCCAGAACAACAGCAAAGGACCTTGTGAAGATGCCCGGAAGAAACATGTACAAAAGTATGATGGCTGTGTGGTCCCATGGCGTTTATACTTGCATGCTATTGCTTGTACAGATGAACGTGGTACCCACAGGCATTTGGAAATTGCTCCCAAGGATGAACCAGACTTGTGGTGGTCTAAAAAGAAATTCTGAGGTCTTGGCTGATTTCTTTTGATTTTCCCATGATGTCAAGCAAAGAGGCACTGAGTTTGAAGGTAGGCCTTGAAATACATCCACAGGCACATTTCCAATTGACTCAAATTATGTCAATTAAGCTATCAGAAGCTTATAAAGCCATGACATCATTTTCTGGAATTTTCCAAGCTGTTTAAAGGCACAGTCAGGGCACAGTATGTAAACTTCTGACCCACTGGAATTGTGATACAGTGAATTACAAGTGAAATAATCTGTCAGTAAACAATTGTTGGAAAAATGACTTGTGTCATGCACAAAGTAGATGTCCTAACCGACTTGCCAAAACTATAGTATCTTGATGCACCCATCACGTTAGTGGGATCATTTTTGTCAACCACAGCTGAATTGCGCCAAATTCAAATTAAATTACTAAAAATATTTAATTTTCATGAAATCACAAGTGCAATATAGCAAAACACAGCTTAGCTTGTTGTTAATCCACCTGGTGTGTCAGATTTCAATAAAGCTTTTCGGCGAAAGCATAACAAGCGTTTATGTAAGGACATCCCTCTCAGTAGACAAAATATTACAAACAGCTAGCAGCCAAGTAGATTGGTCACGAAAGTCAGAAAAGCAATAAATTAAATTGCTTACCTTTGATGATCTTCGGATGTTTGCACTCACAAGACTCCCAGTTACACAATAAATTTTCCTTTTGTTCCATAAATATTATTTTTATATCCAAAATACCTCCATTTGGTTGGCGCGTTATGTTCAGAAATCCACAGGCTCGAGCGGTCACAACATCTCAGATGAAAATTCCAAATAGTATCCGTAATGTTCATAGAAACATGTCAAACGTTTTTTAGAATCAATCCTCAGGTTGTTTTTACAATATATAATCGATAATATTTCAACCGGGACTGTAGCTTCTTCAATAGGAGAGAGAGAGAAAAGCTGTTGTGCGTGCAAAACGCTGCTGGCACCCAGCCATACAATGTCATGATGTGATCTTTCTCGCTCATTTTTCAAAATAAAAGCCTGAAACTATGTCTAAAGGCTGTTCACACCATGGGGAAGCCATAGGAAAAGGAATCTGGTTGATATCCCTTTAAATGGAGCGAAGGCAGGCTATGGAACATGGAGCTTTCAAAATAGAAGCCACTTCCGCGTTGGATTCTCCTCAGGTTTTCGCCTGCAATATCAGTTCTGTTATACTCACAGACAATATTTTGACCGTTTTGGAAACTTTAGAGTGTTTTCTATCCTAAACTGACAATTATATGCATATTCTAGATTCTGGGCCTGAGAAATAGGCAGTTTAATTTGGGTATGTTTGGGTATCAAAATATTGCCCCCTACACTCAACAGGTTAACAAGAAATTTGTGGAGTGGTTGAAATTTTTTTTTTAATG
Source organism: Oncorhynchus tshawytscha (assembly GCF_018296145.1). Taxonomy (NCBI): domain Eukaryota; kingdom Metazoa; phylum Chordata; class Actinopteri; order Salmoniformes; family Salmonidae; genus Oncorhynchus; species Oncorhynchus tshawytscha. Next base: position 18,582,250 of record NC_056447.1, read on the forward strand.
ACTCCAACCTAAGTGTATGTAAACTTCCGACTTCAACTGTAGCCTCGCTATTGTTATTTTACTGCTGCTGTTTAATTATTTGTTATTTTTATTTAAAAAATGTTATTTATCTATGTTTTACTTAACACTTAATTATCTTAAAACTTCTTAAAGGATTGTTGGTTAAGGGCTTGTAAGTAATCATTTCACTGGAACCTGTTGTATTCGGCGCATGTGACAAATAAAATATGATTTGGTTTTTTATTTTATTTGAATAGCATAAAGCACAAGAAATAAATCTAACAACTTGGAGCTAGTCATTGTAAGTTCAAAGAGTCAATCACCCAACAAGATAACTTAAGAGAGTCGCTCTCTGATTCAGAGGGGTTGGGTTAAATGCGGAAGACACATTTCAGTTGAATGCATTCAGTTGTACAACTGACTAGGTATCCCCCTTTCCCTTTAGGAATCCAGTAGGCTATAAAAGTCTGAGATAAAATAAGTAAATAGTAGGAATATACTAGTTAATTAAAGCGCTCCTGAGTAAGCTCACATAATAAGCTTCACAAGATAATTAATCCTACCTAAAATTCCGATCAGTCCAAAGTCTGGGGTGTGTGTGTGTAAGTGCGTGTGTGCTGGAGGCGAGCAAAAGCTCGGGACAGAGGGGGGTACCTTTACCAGACAGGGGGAGACAGGCCAGGGCTGACCGGGAACAGATTGCCGGGTTGATCCATGCAGCTGTGCAGCAGGCAACAGGAGTAGGTGTCACAACCGCTTGGGAGAAGCTTTTTTTGTGAGGCTGAGTAGGAGAGAGGCCTTCAACCTTACCAGTCAGGTGAGTGGTAGGGCAGATAAAAACCGTCTGAAGTGAAAAACTTAGTGAAAAGCCATGGTAAGGTTGGCTTGAGTTTCGATACTTGTCAGACATTCAGGCCTTCAAACATCAATTGCTCAATAGAACACACACTGGCACACACACACACACACACACACACACACACACACACACACACACACACACACACACACACACACACACACACACACACACACACACACACACACACACATACACACACATTGACAAGCACACACACACACACACATTGACAAGCACACACAACACACACTGATGTATACACTTGATTGATAATTCCTCAGGGCTGTTGGGAAACACCTTATTCATGGATGATTCTGCCATAATACCATGCTTGGCTCTGTCTGTGCGTTTGTGTTTTCTATTAGAAGTGACACGTGAAAATGATTCAACATTGAGGTGCTTTCTAGGATTTGGTTCAGAATGAGATAATTTTAAATTTTTGAATTCTATTCTGTGCGCAATAAACACTACTTGTATTCAATCAAATGCTTGTACTATATCATCCACTCCTTGATCATAGCAAGATGTCCCTCTTTGTCAGACTGAGACCAGAAGAACTCCTTCAGCTGCAGTAGAGACGCTGTGTGTGAGCTGAGGCAGACCTTGTCTTATATGTGTGGGCTGAGGCGGGTGGAGGGAGACTAGAGAAGGAAAAGCCAAACAATGAGACGGACCTGGCCAGGCTGCCTCTGGAGCAGCAGACTGGAGGGAGGAGGAATGGGCCGAGGCACGGGCAGACGGGGGGGGGGGTCAGCGGGTTCATCCACCTGCTGGCCGGGGGCACAGCACTGGAACCACCCCCCTCTCTCAGCCCAACAGGTGTGCTGGCCCCTGGCCGCCGTGGGCCCATCAAAACAAGAGATTCACACGACTAGAACCATAATATGAGAGGACACACACAGAAAACAGTCATTACAGGCCGAGTGAGGGAGCGCTCCGGGTATCACGTGTTTTTGCTGTTCTTTTTTGCTACCGCTGTGTGGAATCGGTCACCATGGCAACTCTCCTACGAGTCATGCAAAACACTATTCATATTGGTACTCGGGGAGCATGCAGTGATTGGAGCCACATTTGTTTTGGGGGCATTCGTTTCCTCACGCTAGGCTGCTGCTGCCTGCTGCTCTGATCGGCGATTTCCCCTGAACTGGTCTGCTAATTAGGAACCTTTCCATCCGGTTGGTTTGCTGTGTGCCACAGGATGCAGGAGGGACAGCGAGGGTGTTTTATAAAGTGAGGTTTATGTTACCAAACAGGAGATTGAGATCACAACGTGCACGGACAGCAAATGGGCCAGAACTCAATCTCCTTTACTCTCCTGTAGGGTTAGTCTTTAGTTCAGGATCATTTCACTCCTGTCAAGAGCAGAGGGTTTGGATAGCTGTGGCCTTTCCCTCATGCATTATAGTAGACATGGAGCCACGAGCCAAAAGTCAATATCTATAGCAAAAACCATCGTAAAATGGAGAAAATCATTGAACTGCACACACACACACACAACACACACTCAATTTATCTCGGAGCTTCCAAGGAAGCAGACTTCTAAATGACAGGCAGGCTAATGGCTCCGATGCCAGCCGTAATGTCGTCCTGTGAGACTTCCCTGAGCGGAAAAACAAAGGCTCCCGACGCAAGTGAATGCCAGCACACATGCTCACAGTCACAAGTCTGCAGTGGGCACCACATCACTGCCCGCAGGCTCCAGTCGGACCAACCAACGGTGGCACAAATTGGTCCCTGGTGTGCAATGAGGTGGTACTATTTCCTATCTGCCACTTTATTCCTTGTACCTATCTTTATTTCTAGTATGTGTGCATATCTTCCTCAGTTACCGCGCACTCCTGCACATCAACTGGTATCCCTTGTGTATAGACATAATTACTCATTATGTGTCTATTATTACTTTTATTATTACCTGTTTTACGCATCTATTATTTCTCTATTTTCTTTCTCTCTGCATTGTAAGGAAGGGCCCATAAGCAGTTCACTGTTAGTCTCACACCTGTTGTTTGCGAAGCATGTGACGAATACAACTTGATTTGATTTTGATGACTGGGGATCAGGCAGGCATCACATGGTGGCACTTCCCGGTCCACTCTGCCTAGCGGGTCACGCCTGGTTACAGCACATAACACAGCTGCTGCCTATTGGCCATGCTCCACTGAGGACCAGAGGGATGTGTGTGTGCTCTCTCCCTGTAGCTTGTATTAGAATGCCCTTTTAAAACATTAATGTTCCCCTATGGAAACACAAAAAACAAGTCACAACCCACCGTCTCCACAATATAACTTGTTGTCGACCAGAGGTTTTCACTCAGACCCCCTTCTAGCACCCCCCCCATTATGGTTTAAAGCTTATTTACTGCAATGCTACACATTTTGTCATGGGGTGCAGAGAAAAGGAGACTAAGTTGAAAGCCGGACTGAGTTCCTTGAAGAAAAATGTAGGGCGCGTTGCCCCACAGTTTCGGAACCACTGTTGTAGAGGACAGAGGGTAGCTGGTCGTTGGTAAAGCATGGAAACCCTGAGGAGATGTGAATGAACAGGAAAAGAACACCTCGTGTGTCACGTACGTATCGCTAGAGGAGAGGAGGCATTTGTTTAACGGCTCAGCCATGGGACCGAAACCAGCCATAACACATACTGTGGAAAAGATTCCATCACACACAGTCTCACGTACACATGCTAGCGTGGGCACACAAGACTGTTCTTACCTTGTCCTCCAGGCGGATCAGTCTGGCTCCCATAGTGTGGTATTCCTTATCTACGCCTTTCTCTGAAAAACAACAACAACACAGCATCTCCAACAGCAACGGACGGCAGGTTTCATCAGCGTGTCGCACACCACGTTGCAATGAGCTGGAAGCAGTAGCCTATGCATTTCTGAAAACATGCACTTCATTGTTTGAAATATGAACCTTTCAATACATGTTATGAGGCACGTCTTACTTCGCTTTCAAAGTAGCCTACTAGATCTCCGTTCTACATTTCTAACGGATGTTTTCATCTCTGTCACATGAAAACGCTCGCATGTGCGGTGCCCTTTCGACTGTGTTTTCCGATAATGTGAATAAATAGCAGTTGAACAACATTTGAAGCTATACATTGTGATCTGTTTCATCAGAATCATTGCTTTTTAAAGTTATTTGTATGTAGCCTAGGCCTACTGGTTGTATGAATTTGGGATCCATCTTCCCACAACTGTCTCAGAGTCTGTTTGGAATAGGCTATTTCTTTCTTGACAACGTGACCAATAGAATAGATACACTTTTGTACTATGGGGGATAGTAGATTGACATATGGTCGTGATTTTTCTATTTGTTACTTATCTTGTCGGCTGAGGAAAAGTAAATGTGGACTGTTAGTCTACAATCTTCAAAGTTTGCATCAGAATTCGGTAAGAAGGGCCGCATGTCATTGCATCCTAGACTTGCATGTTCTGTTAATATGAACGACCATCATCGTAATGTGATTTCTGTCATTCTGAGCACCGTGGGTGGACGCCCTAATCAGGCTACCCACCCAATGCATAGGGGTCCGGCAGATGTCCAGCGGAAACCATGGTACTATGGAATGCTTTACCACCCCTGTCTCACACACACACCACCCCCCAACACATGCACTTCTTTATTTAGGGGCCCCCTAACGCAAAAAAAACTCTTAGTCCTGCATTGAGTCCCGATAAACATAGCAACAGTATATCAGTGTAGCGGGGCTCCATCCTAGGGCCAGGGCACGCTCAGCCAGGCAGACTGGGGGTAGTGGGTTGTATTTGACAGGCAGGTAGGCAGCTGTAGCTGTAGTGTTATCGTGTATGGCCGGCCTGGTTGTAATGGATGTCTGGAGTAAAGCCCCAGACTCCTAATCCAATACCTGGGCCAATCAACCAAGTGTTTAACCATCTTAGTTCCCTTGTTAGCTCCATGGGGCAGCCAAGAAATGGAGGAGGAGGAGGAGAGGTGGAGAGGAGGAGGTTGAGGAGGGGGGTACACAGAGCAGGAAGAGGAGGAGGAGAAGAAGAAGAGAGAAGGAAAGATAGGAGGGTGGTATGGAGAAGGAGGAGAAAGAAGGAGATGAGGAGAGAGGAGAAAGAGGGAGGAGGGGGTATGCAGAGGAGGAGAAGAAGAGAGAAGGCGGTGGAGGATAGGGAGACGGGATGGCAGCGTTGTGCATACAAATACTAGCGTGTGTACCAAACACACATAGTCAAACATATACACACTCACACACTACGTATACACACTATACACACTGGGGATCTCTTCGCAGAAGATTTAGTCTAGTCCAGCCTTATCGTCGTTCCTCGCTGTCTTTGTTTGTGAGATGAGGGGGCACAGTGAGGAGTGACACGAGTTTATCAGATCAACTCTGGCCTGGTGAGTTTCCTCTGGTGGGTTTTACCTGGCAAAAACATTCCTGGTTTCCCCAATGTGTGGTCTAGTCTGGGAAAATAAGGAGAACATGAGAGACACGTTATGGGAAAATTGAAACTTTGGACAAAGCTCTATAGCATTTGTTGTGTTTCATGTATGTGACAGAAATAGACAGAAATAGAGAGAGAGAGAGAGAGAGAGAGAGAGAGAGAGAGAGAGAGAGAGAGAGAGAGAGTAAGCTGAGAGAGAGAGAGAGAGAGAGAGTAAGCTGAGAGACAGATATAGATAGGGAGGAAGAGACAGACAGAGAGAGAGACAGGGAGAAAGAGAGAAAGAGAGCGAGAGAACACAAAGTAAAAAGAGAGAGAGAGATTTAATGGCCCACCTCCTCTGTAGCTCCTTAATGCGGACCATCATGGTGAGGTGTCCCTGGTTGTACTGCTCCATCACGTCCCTCACGTCGTACGGCTTCCTCGCTTGCTGTAGAGCGGGAATAGTGTATTGTAGCAACCCAAACACAACACACACAGCACATTGTCACCCACGGTCATCCCTAGGGGACTCCCTCGGGTCAACAGTCGTCGCTCTTGCTGCTGGTGATTATCTGATCCACCTCTATGCAGACAACACCATTCTGTATACTTCTGGCCCTTCTTTGGACACTGTGTTAACAAACATCCAGATGAGCTTCAATGCCATACAACTCTCCTTCCGTGGCCTCCAACTGCTCTTAAAAGCAAGTAAGTATAAATGCATGCTCTTCAACCGATCGCTGCCTGCACCTGCCTGCCCATCTAGCATCACTACTCTGGACGGTTCTGACTTAGAAAACTACAAATACCTAGGTGTCTGGTTAGACAGTAAACTCTCCTTCCAGACTCATAAGCATCTCCAATCTAGAATTGGCTTCCTATTTCGCAACAAAGAATCCTTCACTCATGCTGCCAAACATACCCTCATAAAACTCATACCGATCCCTGACTTCGGCGATGTCATTTACAAAATAGCCTCCAATACTTTACTCAGCAAATTGGATGCAGTCTATCACAGTGCCACCCGTTTTGTCACCAAAGCCCCATATACTACCCACCACTGCGACCTGTATGCTCTCATTGGCTGGCCCTCGCTTCATATTCATCGCCAAACCCACTGGTTCCAAGTCATCTATAAGTCTTTGCTAGGTAAAGCCCAGCCTTATCTCAGCTCACTGGTCACCATAGCAGCACCCACCCGTAGCATGCACTCCAGCAGGTATATTTCACAGGTCATCCCCAGAGCCGATTCCTCCTTTAGCAGCCTTTCCTTCCAGTTCTCTGCTGACAATGACTGGAACAAATTGCAAGAATCGCTGAGGCTGGAGACTCACATCTCTCTCGCTTGCTTTGGGCACCAGCTGTCAGAGCAGCTTACAGATCACTGCACCTGTACATAGCCCATCTGTGGATGGCCCATCCAACTGCCTCATCCCCATACTGTTATTTCTTTTTTTTGCTCCTTTGCACCCCAGTATCTCTACTTGCACATATCATCTTCTGCACATCTATCACTCCAGTATTTAATTGGTATATTGTAATTATTTCGCCACAATGGCCTATTTATTGCCTTACCACCCTAATTTGACCTCATTTGCACACACTGTATATAGACTTTTTCGATTGTGTTATCGACTGTAGGTTTATTTATTCCATGTGTAACTCTGTGTTGTTGTTTGTGTCGCACTGTTTTGCTTTATCTTGGCCAGGTCGCAGTTGTAAATGAGAACTTGTTCTCAACTTGCCTAGCTGGTTAAATAAAGGTGAAATTAAAAAAATTAACAACACAGTGCTTTGTTGTTGCAGTGTGTATTGACGATGAGGAAGCTAAGGGAAGAGGGCCTGTTCAGCAGGCTTTCACGTGTTGTGTTAGGGGAGTTGTTTTGTGTGAGGAGAATGCTATCTTGTGACTGAGGTTGCATCACCCAATTAAACATGACGAGCCAGTATGGTGGGGTCTGTTCACCATCCAGAAATAATGAAGTGATGAGAAGATGGTTGAGTGTGAAGACAGAAACCGTGGCCTGTGTTTGTTGGTGACGTTCAGATCAGAAAGAGAGTTGTGGATGACTAAAGACCAAGTGAGGCCATTCTGTGGTAGGTAGGTGCCTCGTCTCCTACAGCTGTGCAGTGAGAGACTCTAACCACACAAGCGGAGGTGAACAGGGTTCTCATGATACTGCGGCTGAACTGACGACAGGCCAGACACAGACGTGCAGGTGCAAGTTGCAGGCACCGACGCCGTCTTACACACACATACATTGTGCACTCCGCCCACACACTGCGTATATGCAAATGCAAGTGGGCACACGCACACACGGCAGTCCTGCAGCTGCACAGCATTCCCTCGTGCTCACCCTCACCTTCCGAAGCAAGCACAACACTATTCTCTCTACCCTCCCTCCTCCTCCCCTCTCTTCCTCCACCCTGTCTTTTACCTGAAATTTCTGTCTGGCCACAAAGTACTTCATTCTCCGGAGTACTTTGACTGCTGCTTTGTGGGCGTGAGACAACCTGAGGGAGACAAACACAGTTTATTTGGTTGCACTGTCGAGAGGAGAACTGGCAAGAAAGGATTTCATTGTTCATGACGCTGTATCCTGCGCACATGACAAATACATGTTGATTTGATTTGTTCCAGCACACAAGGGGTTAAGCCTGCAGATGTTTCCCCGTCTCAGTTGTATTTCCTTATAAAAGCAACCTGGCTTGTTTTCTGCTCTCAAAACAACAGAACATTTGTACAACTTGCATGCTTCCAGCCATTCTAATTGGCTTGTACTGCATTCATTTATGCAGAATGTGTGTCCCATGCAATGGCAAAACACATATGGCTTCGAGGGCTAGGAGAGTCCCCCTCCCTACCACACACACACACACACAAAAAACACCAACACAAACACATGCACGTGTGTGCACGAAAGCACACACACACTCTCAAACAAACACACTGTGTGCTAGAACTGTATGATCTCATCCTCTGGAACTAAACAGGTTTCTCATACAACTCACGGATGTTGAACTCTGATGAACTTGTTGTTCGTTTGTAGGTTTCGCCACAATATTAAAACTGTGTATTTGTGTCCTTCTGTGAATCTGGAACAACCAAACATCTTGTGTAATCTGAGTCACACACACACACACACACACACACACACACACACACACGCACACACGCACGCACACACACGCACACACACACACACACACACACACATAAACACACACACACACACTGGCTCAACACGCCTCATTTGTGTCAACAAATGGGAAAACCACCGGCACTAAACTAAACACCATAACAGCACACATAGTAGCCTAGTTATAGCCGCAAGAGTACAGACCCACTTCTTCCATCACGCAAGTACTTTGCATGATGTGTTGATGTTCGCTTGGCTTCACTGTCTAAGCTGAAATGCAACAAGATGCACACAGATCTGGTAAAAAATATATATATATGTTGTTGTGAGCCAAATGTGACTGTTGGAGATGACACGGCCATATTTGGGTGTACGTGTGAGTACGATACTTTGATGTGTGTGTGTGAGGGCAAAAACACCCTGTGAGGGAGGGTGTTTATGTGCGGTTCGACTGCTGACAACTTCCATGGGTCATGGGGTCATGGCTAGAGGATGACCACAGAGCAGTAGAGGAAGTGGTGACCTGCTAGCTAGATCTGGAAATAGGCCCTCAGAGTCTATTCCAGAACCGTTTGGATTATTTTTGGTCCATGTATAGAATGTGTGCCCTCTCATTTTACAGTTTAACATTCAAGCGGTGGTTTCATATTTCTGGACTGTTATATATTATTGTATTATATTGTTGTACTATGCTGTCTCTGTACTGGAGGTACTGTGTGCTAGGACTGCAGCGTGAGTAGTAATGGGCACTCAGTGACAACCCATGTGTCTCTGACTGTTGCTTCTCTCTGACACTAGCTGTGCTGACAGATCAAAGAGAATGCAATCAATTCAATATGGATATTTTTTGGGGGTCTGTCTTAAAAGCGGAGCTGAAATATCTGCTTTTCCTTCACGCGTGTTTTAAAACATGTGACCCTTACCCTTCGGCCTTATCGCTGACATCAAGGGGGCTGGATAAGCCGCCCGGGATGGCGTTTGGAGTGCGTCTCGAGAAACGCCGGATTAACGCTGAGCGACACCGCCGGATTCTTTAACAAGAACATTCTGAAGGAAGTCAGAGCGGGGACACCTTGTAAAATAGCACAGAGATGAGAAACGGGCACAGGAACAAACGAGAGACAGAAGACGGAGTTGCCATCCCCTTCAAAGATAACGGCACAACATAGTCTGCAAAGTCACCAAGTATGGAGATGTGGCCCCAAATCCCCCAAAAAACATCCTCCCGTAACTAGAGAGAAAGTGTGTGCGTGTGACACACTTTGCCGGGCTCTGAGCGTGACTGTGGTGAGAGATAAGGTCTTCTCTGCTGAAGTGCTCCAAAGAAAATGAATGGCTCCATTCTGAAGGCAGCAGCCCTTTGTTGGGGGGATGTATGGGGGTACAAGACTTGTTGTGACTGCTGCGTTCCAGCCCTACAGCTGGCTAGCTGGTTCTCTGTGAAGAAGCACACCCTCCCGCCTTTGTGGAGTCAACAAGCCCAGTCTGAAGACTTCATTAGAGGGTAGGGACAACAAAAGGACTTAACAGACAATACACTGACAGGGGCCATAAAACATATGGATCAAAGCAGACTGCTGGGACTGCTTTTTCCGCCCTCAGATCTGGGCCTATACGAGGAAATGCACACGAACAATACCAAACAAAAAGCTGAGGCGGTTAACCCCCCTTCATTTTTGCACCCCCTCATCCGTCTTCCCAAGTGCAAGGAGGATGTGTTTTTGCACCGAGTTGTAGATTGAACATAATTGGGAAAGAAAACACATGTAGGAAACAGAAAACACGTGCAGTTTCGATCACGGGACTGTTTCCCCCCTCGTTTCCCAAATGCACATGCATGCTTGGCAAGTGACCGTGATAAAAGAATAACATATTTTACACAACTTAAAGTCGGCCCCAGATGCGGCGCTCAACCACATTTGGAGTGTCAGCTTTCCCACATCTCTCTCTCTCTGGTTGATGACTCACAACACTTGCTCCTAGTCTCATTCTTCTTCTCCTCTCCTCTCCTCTCCTTTCTTTTATTTATCCACACAACACAATGCATCCCAGGGATCCTCTGGAGTCAGCAAGCGTTTCATCTCCCACACACAGACTTCAATATTGTTTTGATTGTCCTGTGCCGTATGATTTCAGGGCCAAGGGGGAACGCGTGTTTATTCCAGTGAATACCCAGGCTTAAGACTGCCAACAGTCTTCCACAGACTCACCATTCTTCACCAGGGCTACTGTGGTCAATTCAATTGGGTACAGTGTTGAGGAGAAATGAGTTGGTGTGGTCCTTTGAAATCCTGGACAGATTATAGCCACATGCCATCCATTGGCACTTGGAGGTTTCTCTCTTAATAAAGCTTTCTGGGTTGATTTTTCCAGGTGGTTACTTTAGAAACTTCATAGTAGTCCTTAGTAACAGTCCGCCTCTCTGCTGTTCCTTGGCTGGAGCCAGTCTAATATCCTGTCTGTGTTTCCTAGGAGCACACAGTGTAATAACGTCTGGGGACGTAGTCCGTCAGAGGAAAGAGGCTTTAGAGTCTAGAGTTACAGGTCGATGGTCAGAGCACAGCAAAGGCACAGGCCTGTGGTCGATGATCAGCTTCGGGAGGGGTCTTTGATCAATGCAAGAGAAAAACAGACACCCACAACATTTCTGTATCAAATCAGAAGAGGCCCTGTATTATCTCTACACTTTACACTTGAAATATGAGAAGGGTTTAATTAGCCGGGAGCCAGTAACTGTCTTTCATGTCAAATTCAGTCGGTGTGTTGTTGAATCATCAGCGAGACAGAGAGGTTGTTTGCATGCAGGAGTCTGTCTCTAGTCTCTCTCTACCCTGCTGTGTATAGTTACTGGTGATGTGTGTTGTTGGTTAGTTACTGACCGCTCTCTCTCTCTCTGGGGGTGTCTGCTCCAGTTGTCTTTGTGTCTGCAGCCCCAGTCAGAGACAAGCAGGACCGATCAATAGGCCTTGATCACACAATGTTTGAGACAATAGCAGGCTGCACTCAGCGCGGCCCGGGCTGGTAATGAGCACATGAACACATGAAAGCCTGTGTATTTAAAAGCTGACAACAAAGAGAGGGAGGCCGTGATTTACGTGCCGTGCCATGTCACCACAGCAGAAATGAGGAACAGTGGGGCACGAAGCCTGCTGCAGCCTGCCACATCTGTCATACATTTCTGTCTCCCAGATTCACCGGAGGAAAGGGCTGGTTGACACTAGCATGGGGTGGTAGAGGACTCCGTTTCTCACTCTCTCTATCCCACACACACATAAATATACACACACAACCACATGCTAGTATCACGTGTATACACACACAAACACATGCTTCCACCACCCTGGTGTAATTCTAAAGGTACTGCAATTTGTGGTTTGATTTCTAAATGGTTGAGAGAGAACCAAACAAAGAAAATTGCCTCTCTAGAATGACTGAGTATATCATTCTGACCAAAACCCCACCCACATTTAATGAACCCACTTTCACAACGTGCGATTACAGAGGAGAAGTGGAAAAGGTCCCTCGTTGCTGATAGAGGTGAACGCTCGAGCCAAACAGAGTTGAACAGTTGAACTTTGACCACCCTGAACCCTGTGCTTGGACAATACCAGGAAGAAAACCTCAAGTTAAGGACATGCGCACGCACGCACCCCAATAGTGGATCTGCTACTGTTAAACAATACTACTACTACATGTAAATCACTTCTACTACAGCTTTAGTTATGCAAAACAGCACACAGACAGATTCATGATGTCATTGAAATGATTATGTTTTTCACTTTGCATACTTGGGCTGGCTAGATACAGTAAAGAGCAACCAATCCACAGGTGAATAGGCTAAACCATTTTTTGAAATACAGTTTTATCTTGTTTATTTAATGATGGAAAGTCAAAGAACAGTCCAAGAACTCGCTTAAGGGTGATTTGATTTGATTCGATATATGTGCGAGTGAAAGAAAGAAAGAAGCTCTGACCTCAGCTTCACAAAATCTCCTTAATTAGGGAAGTGGTGATGTTGGAGGTTACCTAAGCTAAGGAGGTTATTCAACAAAGGAGCCGACAAGAGCAGAGCAGGAGCTACCCCTTCCATAGAGAGAGGAGGGGAAGGGGAAATGTCTCTGGTTGGTTTGGGCATAAACAGCCCTTTAAATACGTGGTAAAAGGCTGGCTCACTGACTGACTGACTGACTCTGCCATATAAGGAGGGGAGGAGAACCACCATCCACACATGTACATTGCACAATCATACACACAGAAGCACAAGTCTCCATACCTACACATATACAGTAAACAAACATAGACCTCAACTCCGGAGCACAGTCACACGCCTTCCCTCCCTCCCATGTCAGCCTGGGCTACAGTATTGAGGAGCGGGGTGCAGGTTTTGGTGATGTGGTGGGGAGTGTGTATGTGCGCGCGTGTGTGTGTGTGTGTGGGGGTGTGATTGAGAAGTTGGCGAGGAAGGGGAGGGGTATTGGGTTTCTCCAGTGGAGGACAGGCTAGAGAGAGAGGTGCCGAAGCAGGAGCTATAATTCATGGTCTAATAGGATTTGGTGCTGTTTAGCAGGATTAGTGCATGTTAGAGAAATACTCCCTTTATAGCTGCCAGTTAGGGGGTCCTGGAAAAACACCACACTGGACCCTTGTTTTAAAAAAATGCATTTCTGTGATTACCCCCTCTGGCTGAGCCCCCTGGCTCAGTAGAAGCGTCTTTCCTATAGCCGGCTGTATTGGGATTAAATTGGCTGCTTCTTTCATAGGCGTATGATAATCCGAGCACATGAGCCCAGCGTGGGGATGTGAAGAGGGCGACTGTGTGTGTGTGTGTATGTGTGTATGTGTGGTTGTGTATGTGTGGTTGTGTTTGTGTGTGTATAAGAAGTTAGAAGGAACAATTAGAGACACCTTCTTTTTGGAGAGCCAGGGGCTGCTGGAGGTGCGGTCACAGGCTTGCCCACATTCGTTCAGCCTGACTTAGCTCTCTCTATGGGCCCAGCCAACGGGAGGGAGAGACAGAGGGAGAGACAGAGAGAGAGAGAGAGAGAGAGAGAGAGAGAGAGAGAGAGAGAGAGAGAGAGAGAGAGAGAGAGAGAGAGAGATGGAATAAGCCCAGAAGGCAGAGAGAGAGGCTGACCCTGTGCCTCCAGAGCTGAGGGCTTCCTTTCAGAAGCTAGGCAGGATTATAAAACCATTCTTTCTTTGAAAGAAGTTATTCTTCCATTCTTGTTTTTGTGGTAAAATGGGTGGGTGGGTGGGGGTGGGGGGTATGGGGGTCTGGCTGACATTAAAGCCTTGTGTTTAATTACTCTTTTCTCTTCTGATCAGCCCTTTTGTTCCCCTTCAGCTGTGGGAAGGCCTGGTTGGCTTCTCTACAGGGTGTGTGTGTGAATAGAAAGAGTTAGAAAGAAAGAAAGAAAGAAAGAAAGAAAGAAAGAAAGAAAGATACTGTAGGCACAGCGAGAAAGTTTGGTGTATCAAAAAGTTCCCTTCACTACCCGCTATGTGCTCCCTCCCTCTGTCCAGATCAGTAGAGGGAGACACCTGCCACTAGAAGAGAGAGAGAGAGACAGTGTGTGTGTGTGTGTGTGTGTGTGCCTACTTGTAAACAGTATGGTTATGTTATATAAAATGTTGAGAAATTGACCATATTAAATGACAGAAGGGCATGTACGTGATAGGCCTACCTGGCATACATGATTATGATGGCCATCATCCTTCTTGACAGTGTCATAAAGTGTATTTTCTTAATCCAAGTAAAGTGACACAGGCTGGTCATAACGCTTCATGACAGAGCCATAAAATGTATTTTCCATTACGATGGGGGGAAAAAAACTCACTGTAAAGAATTCATTAAAACGACAACAAAAAAAGGGAATTAACTCTAAATTGCATTATTTATTCAAGTTTGTTTCTGCAGCCTCACTCAAGGTCTTCACCTCCACCACTGGATGCAACAGATGCATTACTTTCTCTGGAAAATATAGCTCAGCAAAGAACAGGAATCAGAAAAGAGGATGCTACAATGCAGTGGCACCGTTAAAGAAATCTGAAAACTTCACACCAAATATATTATGAGAATAGCAAACACTTTCAGGCAAGTTCAAATACATTACAATCCCTTTTTAAACATAGCTAAAGCTAGCTCTCAACTGTTCATGTAGCTAGCAAGCTAATGTTAGCTACCCTATCACTAAAGATGGTGGTGTACAAAACAATTAAATACACCCATGCCTTGTTGAGGCAACAACAGTACATTTGATTCACTCTATATACTGTATATATAGTGATAATTGTACAAAAAAAATCTAGAAGAGGCCTGTGTATTAAATGTAACTCATACCCATAATAACAACTAGCTAACTATGGCAGGCTAGCTAGCGCCTAGCGCTGAGTTAGCTAACGTTAACGGTTAGCATGCGACCTTTAGATACACATAAAAAAAGTACATTTATAAAATACTTATCATTAGCGTGGGTCATATGTACTCATGTAAATATACTTAATTACGAGCCATCGTTTGTAAAAAATTGAGAGAAAAAAATGAAACGCCAAAACATTTATAACGAAAATAAAAAAATTCTGAGACGCCATCTTGTCTCATTGATTTACATACAAACTTAGCTAGCCATGTTTGGCTACACTTATATGAAGGGAAAAATCTCACTTTTTTTTCCACTCGGTCAAAACAGTTAAATTATAAATAAAGACTACGGGAAAACTCATCATGGTTTAGATAAACATGCTATCTCTAGATTTCAAAAACGAAATCACGCTTGTAAATATTACAAACTTGAAAACAGGATGAATAAGAAAACACTGACAACTGACAATTATGCTCTGGGCTTCTCTTCCTCCTCCTCGTCTTCCAACGTATGAAGTGTGCGCCTGCAGCTAACAGTTTGAATGTCTCCCCCTAGTGGTAGCGTTAAATATACATGTAGCTATATTAAAGCAAAACCATGGAGGACTACAATAATAATGTGGTGAACAAACAAACTTAGATGATATATATTTACATATTTTGGAATCAATCACAGGAGGTTTTTTGTCCTGCTCCTGCATTAATCCCCGTTATCAGCGACAGAGCATGGGCTAAGCACGTGTTTGACATCAATGTGTGAATAATTACAATGGTAATAAAATTGATTTTTTTTGGAAATGTTATATAACATACTATTTACAAGTAGAATGGAATGGTTTACCTTGTGTGGTAGGATTTGTGCGCTTTGACACTGGTGTCATAACCAGCCATAAAATATTGCTATATATGTCACAACACATCTAAATATACAGTATGTGTCATGACAGTGTTGTGACAATGTTATATGACATGGTTAAATAAAATGTTACTGTAATTTCAGTGTGTGTGTGAGTGTGTGTGTGTGTGTCACACACCACTTTCTCTCTCCCAGTTTCCTTAGGGCCTAAGGAAACAGCGAGAGGGAAATTGGTGTGGCCTTTCTTTGTATGAGTAGTCAACCTGACAGGAGAGAGAGAGAGACAGCGAGAGAGAGAGAGACAGCGAGAGAGAGCGAGAGCGAGAGAGAGCGAGCGAGAGAGAGCGAGCGAGAGCGAGAGATTAAAAGGAGTGAGAGATAGAAGAAAATTCTGGAAATGCTCCTGACATGCAGCACTTATCTCCTCCCTGGGGGCATGAAGGTAGGAGGCCCTCCTAGGCCCCGTCAGGAGCCCCACTGCCCCTCAGCCATAGAAGTGATCCATCACACACACACATGCATACCCACACACACACACACACCACAGAGTAATTAGGCTAGCAGCAGGGTCACTCGTCCAAACAAGGTGCCAGTGATAGACAGAAGGGCTGTCTCTATAGGCTAGGCTGAGAGGGAGACGAGAGGAGAGTCACAGGAAGACAGGAGGGAGGCATATTTGAGGCACTAGGAAGGGCTCCACTAGAGTGGCATGGAACCCCCTCTCCGTTGTTTGGGTAAGGGTGGGGTTGAGGAGGGGGAGGACTAGTAATGAGTCGTGCATAACTCCAAATATGAATTGGTAGAAACTACAGCATGCATAGAGAGTATACTGGTAAACAAAAGCTTAAAATAAGAAACAATTCAAGAAGGGTGAACTTTTGTGACCAATGGGAAAGGAAGAGAACGGCTGTTCTATGGAAAGTATGCCAAAAGTTAAAAGAGCTGAAGTTGCAATGAGTTGGCCTGACTTTTCCAATCCCCTAATGAGGAAAGAGAGGAGAGGATACCATTACAGGTAAAGGATATGGTGGAGCCCAGGCCAAACACCAAGACTTCACTTCACTGGAACTGAACACATGGAGGAAATCACTATGAACAGGCTGACTCACACACAACTAAATCTTTCTTTCTCTTTCTCCCTCTACCTCACTTCACCCTCTCTTTCTACCTTCTTTCTCCTTTTTTCACTGTGACTTTCTCACTGAACTTCAGAGTAAACTAAGCCAAAGTGTAGAAATTGAGATCTTAATAACATTTGTTCTGACAATGTGAGAAATAGACAGTGACAGAAAGACAGTGAGGATGCCAGAAAGAGAGACAGACAGAGCTAGCCGGCCAGCCAGGCAGTCAGATGAACAGGCAGCCAGAAAGACAGCACCAGCCAGCCAGCCAGACAACCAGCCAGCCAGCTCGTGGTTATAAGGGTATAATAGAGCAGGTGGGGAATGTACAGCATCAGATGAGCTGCATGTTCTGGCAGAACCCTATTTTACAACATGTTCCAGTCCCTCTCCTCTCCAGCGTACAATTAACATTTATAATTACAGAGGTTTGCAAGAGACAGAGATAGACAGACAGAGAGAAAAGAGAAAGATGGTGTGAATGGGTTTGTCTCTGTCTCACTAACTAACTGTTGCTTGGGAGAAAGACGTTAGGATAACATAGGATGAATTACATTTTTTTTTGCTAAAATAGTAATTGCTTGCCAAAAATGTAATTTTTGTAAGGCAAATCTTTTTTTTATAGCTATTATGTAATGCAAATCGAGGTGAGGGCGATGGAAATGCTTTTGGCGGTTGATCTGCTTCTGTTCTGTGGGTGGCACTGTGTGATCCTTTGGGCTAAGCAATGGGATATCATGAAAAAAAGAGACTCCATTTTAACAAAGCAAATAGAAGGACTAACAGTACAGAAAGATAGCAATAAAAAAAACGTACCATAGAGGCTCAGAATAAGTTAGAGGAAAAACAAAAAGAAATGGAGGAATATATTCATGAAAGATCAAGTGTAATATATTATTTAAAAAACAATGCAAAATGGATGGAACATGTGACCCGTTTCAGGAAACTAGGCGTATGTCACGGGTCACTACGTCACAGGAGAGCCGCTTGAGTGTAAACTTTTTATCAAAATGTGTTTCTTGGCAGAAATGCCTTCTCAAACATGTGAACTTTCATGTGCCTTAATAACAAACTTGTATGCCATCTGTAAATATGAATACAATTCTTAAATTATGAGCCTAGTTGGTTTAGCAAAAGAAAAAGACAGCAACCTCCCCGCTGGCCATGATTGGCTGAGATAATGTGTGGGCTGGACATGCCGAGAGATGAGTTTGAATTGGTCTGCCATATAGCACACTTATGTCTATTTGAGCTGGTCAGTATGTCTAGGTAATCCTGTCTAACGCAGCTTTTTGAAAATGTATATTAAAACTGCATAAGTGTTGCTCTCCACCTTCTGGAGGACTGAGTTTTTAAATAAGTGGAATTCAAGTATGATAGCTAAGGAGATGGAGAAAACACCTTTCACCGGATTACATCTTCAAACTAAGGGCAACCATGGCATCCGAAAGGAGATGTGTCCAACCATGAATTATGTATACAGGTTAGCTAGCTACATTTTCAGATATTACATGTTTCTAATTTTGACAGAAAGAGACATTTGCTTAGCTAGCTATAGCCTAAAGTTAGCTAGCTAACATTGAACCTGGTGGTTAGCTACCTGCAATTTCATGTATTAACGTCATGAGTTGTGGTTATGCTTCATTGTTTAGCTAGCAAGCTAACGTTAGCTGGCTGGTTCGCTAGCTAACGTTATGTGTATGACCTTATTATTCGTATCTTAGACCATTTGCTTAGCTAGCTATAGCCTAATGTTAGCTAGCTAACATTGAACCTGGTTGGTTAGCTACCTGCATATTCATGCAGGGTAGTAATGTCAGGAGTTGGGATTATGCTTCATTGTTTACTTAGATATCTAGCTAGATAGCTAGCTACATGTCTTACAAAATACTCCACTATGCAAGTAACCATTTTGGGTGTGTTCGTAAATTCAGTCTGGCCATCTACTCCGATTTCAGAGCACTCTCATGCGAGAATTGTTGCCAGCAGCACAGTTACAGTAACCAACACTCTGGAAAACATGAAAACACCACAACCAGCACTGCTAGGGCGAGTAAAATGGTCAGAGTGGGGTATTCTCTCATTATGTGTCTGGAAGTAGCTAGCTACTACTTTCCTACTAAGAAGCCACCTGTCCCGGTTGATATATTATCGAATAGATATTTGAAAAACACCCTGAGGATTGATTATAAACAACGTTTGCCATGTTTCTGTCGATATTATGGATATAATTTGGAATATTTTTCGGCGTTGTCGTGACTGCAATTTCTGGTCGAATTCTCAGCCAAACGTGAAGAACTAACGGAGTTATTTCGGCTACAAAAATAATATTTGGGGAAAAAAGGAACATTTGCTATCTAACTGGGAGTCTTGTGAGTGAAATCATCCGAAGCTCATCAAAGGTAAACAATTTAAATGGATTGCTTTTCTGATTTTCGTGACCAGGTTGCCTGCTGCTAGCTAGGCATAATGCTATGCTAGGCTATCGATAAACTTACACAAATGTTTGTCTTGCTTTGGCTGTAAAGCATATTTTCAAGATCTGAGATGACAGGGTGATTAACAAAAGGCTAAGCTGTGTTTCAAAATATTTCACTTGTGATTTCATGAATATGAATATTTTCTAGTAATATTTATGTCTGTTGCGTTATGCTAATTAGTGTCAGTTGATGACAACGCTCCCGGATCCGGGATGGGTAGTTACAAGAGGCTAGCCAATGTTAGCTTGGGTGCATGACTGCCGTTGTCAGGTCAGAATGTTCAGATCAACCCTACTCATCGGCCAGAGCATCCATTGTGCGCTCTGAAGAGCATCCATTGTGCGCTCTGAAGAGCATCCATTGTGCGCTCTGAACGCAAAATGCTCAGATTTTACAAACGGATAATCTGACAGCACAGTTGCAGTCACTAACACTCTGGATAACATAACAGCCTAACCAGCTCTGCTAGGGCGAGTAATGTTCAATGAGCTGTTCTCTCTCACTTAGATGTCTGGAAGAAGCTAGCAAGTTAGCTTGGTTGCTTGACTGTCGTCAGTACATTCGGATCAACTATTAAAGAGATGGGTGGGACTAAAGTTTAAGAGGGTGTGAACGATGCTGAATGGGTGTAGACAAAGAAGGGCTCTCCAATCGTAGCACCAAAACATTCAAAGGCCATTTTCTCAAACGTGAGTTTACCAGTTTATCAACTTTCAAAGCAAAATTACTTTGCCATTGTTCCTCAACTGTAGAATATGATATACCATTTTGTAGCTGTACTTTTATCCCATGTAAAAAAAAAATGCACCAATTTTTTTTTTTTTACTTCAACATAGAAATACTACCAAAAATAATTTACTGAAACTTGTTACAAATGACAGAGAAATCTATGATTCACCAAACAATATTTTCAAATTGAAAGTAAAGTACTTCAAGTATATATTTTCGTTTCAGTGTCCTCCATCTACACTAACCGAAGCTAAATGTAGGGATTTTTTTTCTTCTATTAATAATGTAAAATGAACAGCTGTACAGAAAGACTCATGTGAAGGCCAAATTACAGAGGAGGAACGTCTTGATGCAATTAAAGCCTTTAAGTCTGGGAAAACTGCAGGGCTGCATGACATAACAGTGGATGAAGTTATGTTGAACTCGGAAGTTTACATACACTTACATTGGAGTCATTAAAGCTCGTTTTTCAACCACTCCACAAATTTCTTGTTAACAAACTATAATTTGGGCAAGTCGGTTAGGACATCTACTTTGTGCATGACACAAGTAATTTTCCCAACAATTGTTTACAGACAGATTATTTCACTTATAAATCACTGTATCACAATTCCAGTGCCAGAAGTTTACATACACTAAGTTGACTGTGCCTTTAAACAGCTTGGAAAATTCCAGAAAATGATGTCATGGCTTTATAAGCTTCTGATAGGCTAAATTGACATCATTTGAGGCAATTGAAGGTGTACCTGTGCATGCATTTCAAAGCCTACCTTCAAACTCAGTGCCTCATTGCTGACATCATGGGAAAAACAAAATAAATCAGCCAAGACCTCAGAAAAAAGTATGCAAGTATAAACACCATGGGACCATGCAGCCGTCTTACCGCTCAGGAAGGAGACACGTTCTGTGTCCTAGAGATGAACGTACTTTGGTGCGAAAAGCACAAATCAAACCCAGAAAAGCAGCAAAGGACCTTGTGAAGATGCTGGAGGAAACAGGTACAAAAGTATCTATATCCATGGTAAAATGAGTCCTATAACAACATAACCTGAAAGGCTGCTCAGTAAGGAAGAAGCCACTGCCGCATAACCGCCATAAAAAAAGCCAGACTCCGTTTAGCAACTGTCCATGGGGACAAAGATCATACTTTTTGGAGAAATGTCCTCTGTTCTGATGAAACAAAAATAGAACTGTTTGACCATAATGACCATTATTATGTTTGGAGGAAAAAGGGGGAGCTTGCAAGCGGAAGAACACCATCCCAACCGTGAAGCACGCGGGTGGCAGCATCATGTTGTGGGGGTGCTTTGCTGCAGGAGGGACTGGTGCACTTCACAAGATAGATGGAATCATGAGGTAGGAAAATTATGCAACATCTCAAGACATCAGTCATGAAGTTAAAGCTAAGTCGCAAATGGGTCTTCCAAATGGACAATGACCCCAAGCATACTTCCAAAGTTGTGGCAAAACGGCTTAAGGACAACAAGGTCAAGGTATTGGAGTAGCCATTACAAAGCCCTGACCTCAATCCTATAGAAAATTTGTGGGCAGAACTGAAAAAGTGTGTGCGAGCAAGGAGGCCTACAAACCTGACTCAGTTACACCAGGAGGAATGGGCCAGAATTCACCCAACTTATTGTGGGAAGCTTGTTGAAGGCTACCTGAAACGATTGACCCAAGTTCAACAATTTAAAGGCAATGCTACCAAATACTAATTGAGTGTATGTAAACTTCTGACCCACTGGGAATGTGATGAAAGAAAAAAAAAGCAGAAATAAATAATTCTCTCGACTATTATTCTGACATTTCACATCCTTAAAATATGGTGGTGATCCTAACTGACCTAAGACAGGGAATTTTTACTGTCAGGATTTTAAATGTCAGCAATTGTGAAAAACAGTTTAAATGTATTTGGCTAAGGTGTATGTAAACTTCCGACTTCAACTGTATACAGTGCCAGTCAAAACTTTGGACACACCTACTCATTCAAGAGTTGTTTTGTTTTATTTGCTATTTTCCACATTGTAGAATAATAGTGAAGACATCAAAACTATGGAATAACATACATGGAAACGTATAGTAACCAAAAATATGTTAACACACCTCCAGGCTGTGTAAGGGCTATTTGAACACGAAGGAGAGTGATGGAGTGCTGAATCAAATGACCTGGTCTCCACAATCACCCGACCTCAACACAATTGACATGGTTTGGGATGAATTCCACCGCAGAGTGAAGGAAAAGTAGCCAACAAGTGCTCAGCATATGTGGGAACTCTTTCAAGACTGTTTGGAAAAGCATTCTAGGTGAAGCTGGTTGAGAGAATGCCAAGAGTGTTCAAAGCTGTCAAGGCAAAGGGTGGTTGTAGTTGAAAGGATTCCACCACTGTGTGACTGTTGTCTTTTTGTTGTCACAGCCTTATTGTATGTCACGGTGGAGTATGAATGAATGGGTTTTTAGAGCAAACAAAGCAATTATCACAACAGAGGTTGTCATATGGCTTTTTTACTGGCTTAACTTGGCTTCTTCAGTGATTTTACCCACGCACCCTTACTGGGGAGTGGTCTGCATGGGGAGGGGAAAACTGAACACTTGCTGTTATTGGCAGAGAGGTTTGGAACTCACTTTCTTATTGGTCTATCAACTAATTTACTGCATGATGATGTCACTGTGGAAGGCCAAAAATCCATCCAACAAAACAGGGTGAAATGAAAAAAGTATTATTCCAAACTTCTAGCGTCGAAATATATTTAAAACACAGGAAATCAAGTTTTTGACTGCACTGGGCTTTTGAATGTATCACCTGTAAGGTATTTGAATTGTCTGTAATGTCTAACGTTACTTGTTAAATGTTTGTAATGCCTTAATGTAAAATTGGAATGTCTTTTTAGTTCTCTGTTGGACCCCAGGAAGATAAGCTGACATTACGGTGTCAGCCAATGGGGATCCTAATACATTTTTTATTCAAATAACTCTCCAGGGCTGCATCTCATTCCGAAAAGATCCTTCCCTTCTGACACCACTAAATACCAATCCAACCATCTCAGATCCACCAAGAAAGTAAATTAAGACTGGGGGCCAGGTAAGATCGCCCCAAAGGGGAGATTTGATAGCACCAACCAATAAATACACAATGAAACCCAAAATGATACAATGAAACCCAAAAAAACAACCCTTTGAAATGAAATGCAGCCCAGCATTATAACTGACATAGTATTGTCATGCATAGCATAGTAAACCTTCATTTATTTATCCACAATGACTTCTATTTCACATCACCTTTCTGAGGATGACTCATTGGACAAACCCAGACCTCCATCCCTGGGCTCACTAGCCAATCAAGGCTCATATCCCAGGTCTAACCTGGTCAGGTTAAGAGCAATGCGTAACATGCTGTTTCTGGGAGATCAGGTGATTGTACATGGGGAGTTCACAGCCTCAGAACAAATGAAAGATGGTAAGCGTGGGTTCTATAGGGCAGCAGAGCTGTGTTGGGGAAGTTGACCTTGCTTCAGTTTCTGTGTGAAGTGAGATCTGAGAGGGGAGAGTGTCACACTGCATTATGTGCCTGCATCTTGACCTTTGACCTCAGGCAATAACTGACAAACTGAACTGACTTTTTCCCCCCAACTGATTTTTAAAAACTTTCCACACCAGTGACAATGCAGAACTCCCGATGCAGAGATTGGGCTCGGACAGAGACGTGTTATCTAATTTGGGCAAAAGAACAAACAGTACCCCTCAGAATGTGTTGGAACACGTTGAAAACAAAACTGCTGCCAAAACACAAGAACACAGTGTCCGATTCATAGAGCAGCGTTGATAAAAACAAAAAACAAATTCCTAATCTAAACAACAACACAATCTCATTATCCAGTGACTGTGATCAAATTCTGTATGTATTTCTAATGACATTTTGA
This sequence comes from Oncorhynchus tshawytscha, assembly GCF_018296145.1. Taxonomy (NCBI): domain Eukaryota; kingdom Metazoa; phylum Chordata; class Actinopteri; order Salmoniformes; family Salmonidae; genus Oncorhynchus; species Oncorhynchus tshawytscha. Next base: position 18,606,119 of record NC_056447.1, read on the forward strand.
AAACAAAATTCTGTATGTATTTCTAATGACATTTTGCTGTGCTAGGTTGCACCTATACAGTTTGTACTACAGAAAGAGTATTGTGTCCCATGTCCAGGGACTTTCTCCCAGTGTCTGTGGTGATGATGATGACTTCCAACACATCATTTTCATAGCTAGCATGCATTCTAATCTAAGGCATAAAATCATTCTACTTTTGCTTTGTTGCATTTCTCGTATTGAGCAGGGAGATTCTATGTGTAATGTGCCGTCATAAAGTTTTCATACCCCTCGACTTAATCCACATTTTGTTGTGTTACAGCCTGAATTCAAAATGGATTAAATGAATAAAACATCTCACTCATCTACACACAATTCAACATCATGACAAAAGGGAAAACGTGTTTTTAGGATTTTTAGCAAACGTTTGAAAATGAAATACAGAAATATCTCATTTACATAAGTATTCACACCCCCGAGCCAATACTTTGTAGAAGCACCTTTGGCAGCGATTACACCTGTGAGTCTTTCTGGACAAGTCTCTAAGAGCTTTCCACACATGGATTGTGCAACATTTGCCCATTAATCTTTTCAAAATTCTTCAAACTCTGTCAAATTGGTTGTTGATAACTGCTATAGATTTTCAAGTACATTTAAGTCAAAACTGTAACTCAGCTACTCAGGAACATTCACTGTCTTCTTGATAAGCAACTTGGCATTGTGTGGTTACATATATGGTTATTGTCCTGCTAAAAGGTGAATATGTCTCCTAGTGTCTGGTGGAAAGCAGTCTGAACCAAGTTTTCCTCTAGGATTTTGCCTGTCCTTAACGATTACAAGCATAACATAACATGATGCAGCCACCACTATGCTTGAATATGGAGAGTGGTACTCAGTAACGTGTTGAATTGGATTTGCCCAAAACATAACACTTTGTATTCAGAACAAAAACTGAATTGCTTTGCCACACTTTTTGCAGTATTACTTTATTGCCTCGTAGCAAACAGGATCCATGTTTTGGAATATTTTTAATGCTGTACAAGCTTCCTTCTTTTCACACTGTCAATTAGGTTAGTATTGTGGAGTTCCTACAATGTTGTTGATCCATCCTCAGTTTTATCCTATCACAGCCATTAAACTCTACAGCTGTTTTAATCATTGGCCTGATGGTGAAATCTCTAGCAGTTTCCTTCCTCTCCGGCAACTTAGTTTGGAAGGATGCCTGTATCTTTACAGTGACTGGGTGTACTGGTACAATAAAATGTCATTCATAACTTTACCAGAGAGATATTCAATGTCTATTGTTTTTTCTACCCATCTACCAATAGATGCCCTTCTTTGTGAGACATTGAAAAACCTCCCTGGTTTTTATGGTTGAATCTGTGTTTGAAATCCACTGCTTGACTGAGAGACCTTACAGATAATTGTTGGGTACAGAGATGTGGTAGTCATAAAAAAAATGATGTCAAAACACTATTATTGCACAGAGAGTGAGTCCATGCAACTTATTAAGTGACTTGTTAAGCACATTTTTTACTCCTGAACTTATTTAGGCTTGCCATAACAAAGGGGTTGAACACTTACTAACTCAAGACATTTCAGATTTTCATTTTAAATTAATTTGTAAAAATGTTGTTTTTTAAACACTTTGATATCATGGGGTATATTGTGTGTAGGCCAGTGACAAAATAAATCTACATTTGATATATTCCGGCTGTAACACAACAAAACGTGGATAAAGTCAAGGGGTGTGAATACTTTCTGAAAGCACTACAAATCTCACACAAAACATAACTGTTAAGATGAGAAGGCAAATATCCTATGTTGCTCATACTTTACCTCATTGTACCACAACATAGTACAAAAAGTCTCAATATACACTGAGTGCACAAAACATTATGAACACCTTTCCATGACCGACTGACCAGCTGAATTCAGGTGAAGCTATGATCCTGTACTGATGTCACTTAAATCCACTTCAATCAGTGTAGATGAAGGGGAGGACACAGGTTAAAGAAGGATTTTTAAGCCTTGAGACAATTGGGACATGGATTATGTATGTGTGCCATTTAGAGGGTGAATGGTCAAAACAAAAGATTTAAGCGCTTTTGAGCGGGGTATGGTAGTAGGTGCCAGGCGCACTGGTTTGTGTCAAGAACTGAAGTGTTGCTGGGTTTTTCACGCTCAACAGTTTCCCGTGTGTATCAAGAATGGTCCTCCACCAAACGGACCTCAAGTCAATTTGACACAACTGTTGGAGGCATTGGAGTCAACATGGGTCAGCATCCCTGTGGAACGCTTTCGACATCTTTTAGAGTCCATGCCCTGACAAATTGAGGCTGTTTTGAGGGTAAAAGCGGAGGGGGGTGCAACTCAATATTAGGAAGGTATTCTTAATGTTTTGTACACTCTGTGTATGTTGGTTCTGTGAGTCACATGGAACCGCTATGAGACATGAAGCCCCAAGGAGAACATTCACTGCACTGACATCCCTACAAATGCCATTTATTCACCATAAAAATGTTTAATATGAGATCAGCTGATTTCTGTGTAAACGGTTCACCTAATTTCAGCGTGATACGAAGCTGACTGCCTGTCACTGCAATATTTACACTTCCCAGAGGAGGAGAAGACTGAGAAGAATGAAAGAGGGCGAGAGGGAGAGAAAGAAGAAGGATACATTCGTGGTTTCAAAGCAGCAGTAATGAAAGCAGTTATCTGGAATGAGGATCTGGGAACAGAACAGGGTGCTATGCCATAATTGGAGGCTTGTCCAGGGCCAATTTCTCCAAGCAAATTATCAACGCATGGGTTGGATAGCAGGGACACATTGTGGAGACAGGGGGAACAGTGGGGGCTTTGAGGGGCCAGCGCTAATAGAATCATTTAGCTAGCGGCCTAGCTGTGCCGGGGTAATGACAGCGTGTGATGGATGGGAGAAGGGCCCGCATTTCAACGCATCTGCTGCTGTCTGCTAACGCCATTCGCTATAGGCCTCGCTAAGACGGAGAGTAGCACTCCTAAGGTGTGTGTGAACAGATTATGGAGAAGGGTGTGTGTGCGTGTGCCAGATCAAGCCAGCGACACAGAGGGCCCTGTCCACAGTCTTGGGCTAAGGTCAGCCCAGGTGAATTAGAATAAAGGGGCGTGTTGGTTTTGGATGAGAGTGACGTGGCAACACAGGTGACACAGGTGGAGCTCAGTGACACATAGCTACTAATGCGATAAGTATCATAACGTAATGGATGTGTTTGGAGATATGGGTATACTAAACTATTTTGGCTACAGATGCAATGAATATTGTAATGTGATGTATATTTTCGGGAATATAAGTTAGTGAGCTCTTTTGGAAACATAATATGAACTCATTTAACCATGAAAAGAAGTAATTCATCATGTGGAATTGTGGCGCCATGAAAAGTATTATACATGAACTGTATAGGAAACGATGAACGTACAGTACGTTATTATACCCCAGGTCCTGGACTTAAACGTACCCATCACAACCCATTCATCACAAGCACTTTATTGCAGCTTTGGCTGCTCAAGGACAGGCAGACATGGTGAAACTGCAATGAATTCAAAACAATCCATATAGTTTCCCTTCCATCTCCTACTGAACGTTAAGTTAGGAATTCTCCAGTTCTGGTCTCACCTATGAAATAAAGTTTTACTATTGAGTGGAAAAGAAATCCTATGGGGCTCTAGAGAGAAAGTGTCTGCAATGATAGAAACATCCATCAACAATTCAAAATTAAAAGAAAAAAAAAAACATTTTAGAATGACCAAGTTTTTAAAAGTGTCAAGAAAAAACAAAGTTGACTTTTTGGGAGTTGAACTAAGGTGCTGCTTATATCTCAGAAACAGGGGGTGGGAGGACAAGCGAGGTGGAGGGAGTTTCTTAACGGAGTGTAGTGGTGAGCTGCCTGCCTGTCTGCCTGTCAGGAGCGGTCCACTCTGCTCAGCCCATGATGCTCTATTTCTTCACCCTGACACTTTTATAGATCTACTGGGAAACAACGCACCACGGCTGGCCTGGCACTCCCTCCCTGCCTTCCTCCCCTCTACACTGCTGTGCACAGACACACATGTTCACACACAAACCATATACGTGTGCATGCACATATACGGTTGAAGTCGGAAGTTTACATACACTTAGGTTGGAGTAATAAAAACGTGTTTTTCAACCATTCCACAAATGTCTTGTTGACAAACTATAGTTTTGGCAAGTCGGTTAGGACATCTACTTTGTGCATGACACAAGTATTTTTTCCAACAATTGTTTACAGACAGATTATTTCACTGTATCACAATTCTAGTGGGTCAGAACATTACATACAATAAGTTGACTGTGCCTTTAAACAGCTTGAAAAATTCCAGAAAAAGGTGTCATGGCTTTATAAGCTTCTGATAGGCTAATTGACATCATTTGGGGCAATTGGAGGTGTGCCTGTGGATGTATTTCAAGGCCTAACTTCAAACTCAGTGCCTCGTTGCTTGACATCATGGGAAAATCAAAATAAATCAGCAAAGACCTAAAAAAAAAGTATGCAAGTATAAACACCATGGGACCACGCAGCCGTCTTACCGCTCAGGAAGGACATGCGTTCTGTGTCCTAGAGATGAACATACATTGGTGCGAAAAGTGCAAATCAATCCTAGAACAACAGCAAAGGACCTTGTGAAGATGCTGGAAGAAACCGGTACAAAAGTATCTATATCTACAGTAAAACGAGTCCTATATCAACATAACCTGAAAGGCCACTCAGCAAGGAAGAAGCCACTGCTCCAAAACTGCCAGAAAAAAGCCAGACTACAGTTTGCAACTGCACATGGGGACAAAGAGCATTCTTTTTGGAGAAAAGTCCTCTGGTCTGATTAAACAAAAAAATAACTGTTTGGCCTCTTTCTACCCCCATTATTATGCTTGGAGGAAAAAGGGGGAGGCTTGCAAGCCGAAGAACACCATCCCAACCGTGAAGCACGGGGGTGGCAGAATCATATTGTGGGGGTGCTTTGCTGCAGGAGGGACTGGTGCACTTCACAAAATAGATAGCATCATGAGGAGGAAAATTATGCAGATATATTGAAGCAACATCTCAACATCAGGAAGTTAAAGCTTGGTCGCAAATGGGTCTTCCAAATGGACAATGACCTCCAAGCATACTTCCAAAGTTGTGGCAAAATGGCTTAAGGACAACAAAGTCAAGGTATTGGAGTGGCTGTCACAAAGCCGTCACCTCAATCCCATAGAACATTTGTGGGCAGAATTGAAAAAGCATGTGCAAGCAAGGAGGCCAACAAACCTGACTCAGGTACACCAGCTTTGTCAAGAGGAATGGGCCAAAATTCACCCAACTTATTGTGGGAAGCTTATGGAAGGCTACCCAAAATGTTTGACCCAAGTTCAACAATTTAAAGGCAATGCTACCAAATACTAATTGAGTGTATGTAAACTTCTGACCCACTGGGAATGTGATGAAATAAGTGAAAGCTGAAATAAATAATTTCTTCTACTATTATTCTGACATTTCACATTCTTAAAGTAAGGTGGTGATCCTAACTGACCTAAGACAGGGAATTTTGACTAGGATTAAATGTCAGGAATTGTGAAAAACTGAGTTTAAATGTATTTGACTAAGGTGTATGTAAACTTCTGACTTCAACTGTACAAACAGGTATAGACACACACACACACACACACACACACACACACACACACACACACACACACACACACACACACACACACACACACACACACACACACACACACACACAGGACAGATGGGGGGGGGGTGATCACTATGTGAAAAAGAGCAAGAGAAAGGACACAAGAAGAAAAAGAGTAAGACAGGAAGAAAAAGCTAACAGAATAAAAGTCAGTTACACAGAAGGAGCGAAAAGAGAAAAAAAAATGAAAAAAATGATGAACAAAGAAAACCAGTGTAGAAGTAAATAAAACAGAGAAAAACTCATCCCGGCTCCAAGGAGGAGGAGAACAAGAAGGAAGAAGATGAAGGAAAAGAGGAGAGGGAGGAGGAGAGAGTGTCAGGGCCATGGTGATTAAACCTTCTGTCTCCTCTCTCCAGACACGTGGACGGACTTAATCAAGTGGACGCCAGCGAGCCACATTTTCACATTACTCTCTGGCTGGGAGCCTGACAGGGCCGAGTGGAGTGAGGGGGCCGCAGCCCCCAAGCTCCCAGCCAGAGCCATGCCAGAACACATGTGAGTGGAGCTGGAGCTGGACCCGGCCCAGGGCAGGGCAGGCAGGGCAGGGGGAGAGGAGAGGAGGGGAGGGGAGAGCAAACTCAACTGTTATTAGCAGGGAGGACAGACAGAGGAGAACAAGACTCCCCCATCTCATTCTCTCTATCTCTCTCCCTCTTTCTACTGTCTACTATCCTTTACCCCCCTCCTTCCACTCCTCCTCTCTCTCTCTCTCTCTCTACAAACACTCTTTGTCAGCCCCTTTTTCTTTCTCTTTTCTTTTCTACTCTTATTTCATTTCTCCTGCTCTTTCCTTGCCAAAGGCCAAACGGCCGGCGAGGGAAGAGGTTTCATTAAATAAGCAGCTTATCTCCGAGGAACAGACCAGAGAAACACTCTGGTTTAGGCTGCTTCATGTCATTACAATGAATTACAGTACATTTAGTAATGAGTCGACTTTTAATCACTTTGAGTCATGTTTCTAGATTCAGGACGAGATGACCGCAATGTGCAATAAGCATAACTGCTGCAATTTGGGCAGTACTCAAAGATGATGGATGTAGAATTGTATTTGCACATCTAACTAAGATATATGATGCACGGGGGTTTGTTGATAAGGGGGGGGGCACAAGGACCGTGTGTGTGTGTTTCATCCTCCAGGAGAATGTACCATGCATTTTATATACCGCCTTGAGACAACCACACACAAAAGCCAAGTTGCACACAAACATGCGTGCGCACACACACACACACTCTCTCTCACACACACACACACACACACACACACACACACACACACACACTACAGGGCCTGCCTTCAGAGGCTCTCTGAGTGAGAGCTAATTAAGTTGGCGATCACGATGAACAACAGCCTCCTATAGGCTAAGCCATCACTCAGGGCCCCGTGTAATGAACACCCACCTACAGGTGTGCCGATTCCTGACGCCCTGAACACATATCCACACACACATAGGCGTGGGGAAATGTTTTGGGGGTGGGAGTGTTGCGTTATAGATGGCTATATTGGTTCACTAATGCAGGACTATTAAAGGCCCAGTGCACTATTTTTATCAAGAAAATTAAAAATATATATTTTTAGTATCCAGAATTGTAAATAATGTCACAGATCTGGGTTGGATCTGACTGTCACGGGTCGCGGGTGTAATTGTAACTGACTTGTCCGATAATTTATGCTGCTGCTCTTGCTTATCACAAGAGTGGAGCGTGTATCTTGTTGTTGGCCAATCGTAAGTCATCAAAGAGGCAATAGGCTACAGTTATAGAACCTTGCTCCGTGTGGCAAAAGTTAGGAGATATCTAATCCATGGAAGATGGAATTAAAAGTTAAAGGACAAGGACAGGCTACAGCGACCAAGAGCCAACAGGCAGGCTGCTACTTAATATTGGTGTTATTTGTAACTGTAGGATCAGAAAGCGCTGCAGCCTCAATTAGCCTAGCTAGCTAGTCAGCTAGTAATCTACTATAGTTGGAGTCGACTTGGTGCCTCTTGTCTCTCCCTCCCTCCCTGCTCCTCAAGTCACTCGCTCACAGTATGGCCCTCCCCCGCCTGCTAGAGCTGCACCTCTCCCTCCCTCCCTGCTCCCCAAGTCACTCGCTCACAGTATGGCCCTCCCCCACCTGCTAGAGCTGCACCTCTCCCTCCCTCCCTGCTCCCAAAGTCCCTCGCTCACAGTATGGTCCTCCCGCGCCTGCTAGAGCTGCACCTCTCCATCCCTCCCTGCTCCCCAAGTCCCTCGTTCACAGTATGGTCCTCCCCCGCCTGCTAGAGCTGCACCTCTCCCTCCTCTCATGCTGTATCAGCGCCGGTTAATAAAGTAGCTTAAAAAAGTACTTTTCTGCTGCTTCCCTCACTCCGATCAGATCGGACTGGGTCATTATCCGACCAGGTTCATATGGAACGGGTCTAGTTGTCCTCGGGTCCGTTTGAAATGTGTCTCTATATTTAAAAAAAAAATGCATTTATGCATATCGGTTCCGGGTGGGAAAGCCCCAGGTTCATTTCGGGAATGGGTCCAAACCCATGAAGGCCTCTATTTCACACACATGCATGAAAACATACATATCTGCATAAGCACGTGACACATTTTAACATGTGTGTGTACAGAAAGACACCCACTCAATAGAAGACCTATCCACAATACATTATTAACACAGATTAATACAACACATATCTCGGAAACCCAGAACTAAAAAAATGGGTAAATATGTCAGATGCTCAAATAAAGTCTGGTGGCAGATGTGCCATAAAAGATACTAGAAGAGGAACAGAAGTAGGGTGGTAGCTCTAACCCCCTCTCTTTGCAAGTTACGGATAAATGTATGGGCCTATGTCCCCTCCTCTTCCAAAATTCTGAAGATTCAAGCACTAGGGTTGAATATTTTCCCGGTATTTTACAAAATGTTCCATCCCGAGAATAAAGCACTTTCTCTTGGGTAACCCGGTATTTCCCAGCCAAAAGCGGAATTTTTGAAAAGTATTATAAAAGCATATAAATGGGCCTATATCTGAATTTGATGAGAGATTTGATCGAAAATTCAAGCCCGATGCTCCCTGAGCCTAATGAGCCACACATTAAACACATTTTATGAGCCCTACATTAAAGACATTTAGTGAGCCCTACATTAAAGGCATTTAGTGAGCCCTACATTAAAGGCATTTAATGAGCCCTACATTAAAGGCATTTAATGAGCCCAAGCCCAAAAAAGACCAAAAAATTGTGCCATTTATCCAATACACATACAGTGCATTCTGAAAGTATTCAGACCCCTAGACTTTTTTCACATTTTGTTACGTTACAGCCTTATTCTAAAAAGGTATTAAATCGTTTTTTTCCCTTCATCAATCTACAAACAATACCCCACAAAAGCAAAAGCAAAAACAGGTATTAAGACATTTTTGCAAATGTATTTAAAAAAAACTACAACTGAAATATCACATTTACATAAGTATTCAAACCTTTTACTCAGTACTTTGTTGAAGCATATTTGGCAGCGATTACAGACTTTAATCTTCTTGGGTCTGATGCTACAAGCTTGGCACACCTGTATTTGGGGAGTTTTTCCTATTCTTCTGAAAATAGCTGTGTAGAGCGTTGCTGTACAGCTACTTTCAGGTCTATTCTGAGGTGTTAGATCGGGTTCAAGTCCGGGCTCTGGCTGGGCCACTAAAGGACATTCAGGGACTTGTCCTGAAGCCTCTCCTGCGTTGTCTTGGCTGTGTGCTTAGGGTTGTTGTTCTGTTGGAAGGTGAACCTTCGTCCCACTCTGAGGTCCTGAACCCTCTGGAGCAGGTTTTCATCAAGGATCTCTCTGTACTTTCCTCCATTCATCTTTCCTTCAATCCTGACTAGTCTCCCAGTCCCTGCCACTGAAAAACATCCCCACATCATGATGCTGCCACCACCATGTTTCATCGTAGGGATGGTGCCAGGTTTCCTCCAGACATGATGCTTGGCATTTAGAACAAAGAGTTCAATCTTGGTTTCATCAGACCAGAAAATCTTGTTTCTCACGGTCTGAGTCCTTTAGGTGCCTTTTGGAAAACACCAAGCGGGCTGTCATGTGCCTGAGGAGTGGCTTCCGTCTGGCCACTCTTCCACAAAGGCCTGATTGGTGGAGTGCTGTCAGAGATGGTTGTCTTTTTGGAAGGTTCTCCCATCTCCACAGAGGAACTCTGGGGCTCTGTCAGAGTGACCATCAGGTTCTTGGTCACCTCCCTGACCAAGGCCCTTCTCCCCCGATAACTCGGTTCGGCCGAGCGTCCAGCTCTAGGAAGAATCTTGGTGGTTCCAAACTACTTCCATTTAAGAATGATGGAGGCCACTGTGTGATTGAGGACCTTCAATGTTGCATACATTTTTTGGTACCCTTCCCCAGATCTGTGCCTCAACACAATCCTGTTTCGGAGCTCTACGGACAATTCCTTTGACCTCATGGCTTGGTTTTTGCTCTGACATGCACTGTCAACTGCCTTTCCAAATCATGTCCAATCAATTGAATTTACCACAGGTGTACACCAATCAAGTTGTAGAAACATCTCAAGGACAATCAATGGAAACAGGACGCACCTGAGCTCAATTTTGAGTCTCAAAGCAAATGGTCTGAATACTTATGTAAATAAGGACAGAGAGGACAGATTTCCACTGGTCTAATGTCCATTGCTCATGTTTCTTCGCCCAAGCAAGTCTCTTCTTATTATTGGTGTCCTTTAGTAGTGGTTTGTTTGCAGCAAATCGACCATGAAGGCCTGATCCACACAGTCTCCTCTGAACAGTTGATGTTGAGATGTGTCTGTTACTTGAACTCTGAAGCATTTATTTGGGCTACATTTTCTGAGGCTGGTAACTCTAACTCTGACTGACATTCATGTCTTAAAGTAATGATGGACTGTCATTTCTCTTTGCTTATTTGAGCTGTTCTTGCCATAATATGGACTTGGTCTTTTATCAAATGGGGCTATCTTCTGTATACCACCCCTACCTTTTCACAACACAACTGATTGGCTCAAAAAACATTAAGAAGGAAAGAAATTCCATTATTCTACAAATTGTAGAAAATAGTATAAATAAATAAAAACTCTTGAATGAGTAGGTGTGTCCAAACTTTTGACTGGTACTGTACTTTACTTTTTCATTTGACCTTTATTTAACTAGGCAAGTCAGTGAAGAACAAATTCTTAATTTCAGTGACGGCCTAGGAACAGTGGGTTAACTGCCTTTTTCAGGGGCAAAATTATATTTTTTAACTTGTCAGCTCGTGTATTCGATCTTGCAACCTTTCGGTTACTAGTCCAACACTCTAACCACTAGCCTACTTGCCATCCCAATAATACAGGACTAGAATTAGATCCAGAAGGCTTTCACTTCTCTTCACAAAGATTGAAAGGTTATGTTCCCCGGGCGCCGACGACGTGGATGTCGATTATGGCAGCCCCCTGCACCTCTCTGATTCAGAGGGGTTGGGGAAGACACATTTCAGTTGAAGGCATTCCGTTGTACAACTGACTATCCCCATTTCCCAATCAATCTAGAACAGGAGTATCTATTTTGGATGCAATCTATTTTTAGTATCTATTTTGTATGATGGAGAGAGAGAACGACTGCAAGAGAGTGCTCGAGCGTGCCCTGATGTAAAGCAATGATATTTGAGTGATAGGCTGTTTTAAAACTGCAGCTGCAACTAAAAAAAACATTGTTACAATTAACAAAAAATAAAGTGACCCCCGAAATCCAGATGGAGATGGGTAAATTAGACGCGTATTCGGTCTTTACATTACTGTAGCATAGGCTATGCTGCAGCAAATGTAGGCCTACCTGTCACAAGAAAAAAAGTTACCATGATGAGATGACAGGTCTACATTCATTGTGAACTGCACTTCATACTGAGATGGGCTGTCTGTCCCCACCCTGAGTGTTGATGATTCATCATGCAGAGGCCGTAGAGAAGACAGATTTAGATCATTTATTTATATAATTTAACAGTTCCATTTCACACCATGCGGTTCATATAAATACTTTATTATAATTTACTATTATTTACTTATTTATTTGTCTCGCAGTTATTTATCCCCGGGAAATGGGAATGATTTTGGCCTGTAAATCTCAGTCATGTGGTTCCCGCCATTTAACCCTAGCGAGCACCTTCCTCGCAAGTTGTCGCATCCCACAGTTGTTGACAGATGATGTGTCTGTTCACGAGAGATTTAAACACAACACTAGACATAACATTTTGACCAAGGGCTCTCCCAACTGATTCTCTTTTTCCATTTCCACGAATGATTATTACTCCATCCATTCATTTCCTAGAAGTGTGCCAGATAGGGCCAGGCCTAGAGTACGCTGCCCTGCTTTTACAGCACTAATTAATGGACCTTAATGGCTTCTGAGCAGAAATAGTCAGCATCCCAAATGGTACCCTATGCCCTATGTAGTGCACTACTTTTGGCCAGGGCCCATAGTAGTGCACTATATAGGAAATAGGGTGCCATTTGGGACACACATTAAGTGGACCAGTGGAGACATCCTACTGTTGTATAAATTAACGGATTATTTCCTCTCTGGAAACAATAACCCAATGTTCCTGCTCCTCCCTGGAGGCTTGTAGAAAGAGCAGTCTTTCCCTCCGTTTCACATTTTACACTGGATGGATTGTCAAAGCTCAGGAGTTACCTACATTCTTCTTGTGTGACTGACAAATGAGAGTTAGTGAAAGTTAAAGTTGAGATCCGCAAAAGGTGAAACAGCGCCACTGGTCGTCCCAGGCTCATTTGTTATTGTATTTGTTTTGTTGACAAAAAGGAGGCGAGGAGCCTCCAAATGGAGCTGAGCAGTGTGTTAATTAGAAACATTGTGGTACATATTCTGCTGTTCCATCACGCATGCCATGATGTCTGAGGGGAAAACACAGTGTTGGTTGTTTGAAGTAACTTGGCAGTTTCAACATTAAGGATTCCAACTTTAAGTGAACTGGAATAAATGAGAAATGATACAAATGTTCCATGTTAGAATGTCCCATGTCATTCAACATTAATCTTGGGTTTGAGAGTACACAGGGTCGTACAGTGAATAACCGATTGCAAATGATGTAGGCCTATATAAACTTCCCAAACAGTACTCAAATTAAATGATATTTCTCACATGCACCAAAAACAACAGGTATAGACTTGACTGTGAAATGTTTACTTACAAGCCCTTTCCCAGCAATGCAGAGTTAAAAAAGTAAGACATTAGCTAAAAATGAAAAATGAAATAAATAGGAACACAATAACATGACAATAATCAGACTATATACAAGGAGTACCGGTACCTATTCAATGTGTCGGGGTACGAGGTAGTTGAGGTTATTGAGGAAATATGTACAATTGAAGTCGGAAGTTTACATACACCTTAGCCAATTACATTTAAACTCAGTTTTTCACAATTCCTGACATTTAATCCTAGTCAAAATTCCCTGTCTTAGGTAAGTTAGGATCACCACTTTATTTTAAGAGTGTGAAATGTCAGAATAATAGTAGAGATAATTATTTATTTCAGCTTTTACTTCTTTCATCACATTCCTAGTGGGTCAGAAGTTTACATACACTCAATTAGTATTTGGTAGCATTGCCTTTAAAATGTTTAACTTGGGTCAAACACTTCGGGTAGCCTTCCACAAGCTTCCCACAATAAGTTGGGTGAATTTTGGCCCATACCTCCTGACAGAGCTGGTGTAACTGAGTCAGGTTTGTAGGCCTCCTTGCTCGCATACGCTTTTTCAGTTCTGCCCACAAATCTTTCTATGGGATTGAGGTCAGGGCTTTGAGATGGCCACTCCAATACCTTGACTTTGTTGTCCTTATGGTGTTGGGAGGGTGATCTTCGACTTGCAAGCCTCCCCCTTTTTCCTCCAAACATAACAATGGTCATTATGGCCAAACAGTTCTATTTTTGTTTAATCAGACCAGAGGACAGTTCTCCAAAAAATACGATCTTTGTCCCCAAGTGCAGTTGCAAACCATAGTCTGACTTTTTTATGGCGGTTTCGGAGAAGTGGCTTCGGGTAATGTTTATATAGGATTCGTTTTACTGTGGATATAGATATTTTTGGACCTGTTTCCTCCAGTATCTTCACAAGGTCCTTTTCTGTTGTTCTGGGATTGATTTGCACTTTTTGCACCAAAGTAAGTTCATCTCTAGGAGACAGAACGCATCTCCTTCCTGAGCGGTATGACGCCCGCGTGGTCCCATGGTGTTTATACTTGCATGCTATTGTTTCTACAGATGAACATGGTACCTTCAGGCGTTTGGAAATTGCTCCCAAGGATGAACCAGACTTGTGGAGGTCTACAATGTTTTGGGCTGTTTTCTTTTGATTTTCCCATGATGTCAAGCAAAGAGGCACTGAGTTTGAAGGTAGGCCTTGAAATACATCCACAGGTACACCTCCATTTGACTCAAATGATGTCAATTAGAATATCAGAAGCTTCTAAAGCCATGACATAATTTTCTGGAATTTTCCAAGCTGTTTAAATACACAGTCAACTTAGTGTATGTAAACATCTGACCAACTGGAATTGTGATACAGTGAATTACAATTGTTGGAAAATTACTTGTATCATGTACAAAGTAGATGTCCTTACCGACTTTCCAAAACTATAGTTTGTTAACAAGAAATATGTGGAGTGGTTGAAAAACGAGCTTTAATGACTCCAACCTAAGTATATGTAAACTTCCGACTTCAACTGTACATGTAGGAAGTGACTAGGCATTCAGGATAGATAATTAACAGAGTAGCAGCAGTGTCTAAGTGAGTGTGTGTGTGCGTGTGTGTGTGTGTGTTGAAGTGTGTGTGTTTGTGTGTTGGAGTGTCAGTCCAGTATGTGTGTGTGTGTGTGTGTGTGTGTGTGAGTGTCAGTGTCAGTGCAGTATGAGTGTGTGTGTGTGTGTTGGAGTTTCTGTGTGTGTGTGTGTGTGTGTGTGTGTGTGTGTGTGGAGTGTCAGTGCAGTATGTGCAGTATGTGCGGGCAATCCTAAAGGATCCTTTGACCTCAATGACAAACGGCTGAATGATCAAACCCGGTCTGTGTATCAACATGCAGTTTCCTTCGTTTTTCTAGTACAATGTCCACATCAGGAAATGAGGCTTGACTTCAAAGGCCAAACGGGAAGTGACTTTCTTCCCCCTCTGGGTGGATCTGATCTCTCAACTACACCTGACGAACACGTCTTAAATGGCACCCTATTCCCTGCAAAGTGCACTATGTAGGGAATAGAGTGCCATTTGGAACATGTCCAGAGATTGAACACTACCATTTTGTTCCCATGTCATCATATGAAGCACAAGATGAAATCATACTATTGTATAATGGTGGGTTGGTTTTACCCTCTAAGCTAGCCAGAAGCAAAAGAGGGGTTCTAGGCTTGTATAAGGCTGTATAGTTGGGGGGATAGTTGTCTGTGATGGAATGCAAATATTTAACTTGTCCCATGGTATAAAATGAAAATTACACAGTGCAATCCAAATACCTGTTTAGCTGCCCAGGTGACCATCCCGCCCGCCTGTCTCCTCCATGGACCTAAACACTGCAATTACCCAGAAGCCTCAGGGGCAGCCGAGAAGGGAGGAGTGGAGGATCTTATTCTCTCTCACCGGACCCGGGTGATATGCCGTTTTAACGTGTACAGCGAGACAACAGATGACATATCCAGTCAGAAAGGCCCTGTGAATGTTTACATAAGACTGTTGACATTGTAGACGTAAATATTTGTTTTTTCACGGTCACGAGCTGGCCTTTTGGAGTGCTCTGATGCAACACTGGAGGCTTGGGTCAAAACCACTAGAGAGAGGGGGAGTGGTCTGGTGACAGTTTTCACAGTGACCAGAATTAGATAAGGCTTGTGACTGCTCTCTTGTTGAGACATTCTTACATCCCATCCCAAAGTGGTTGTTAATGGAAGGAACTGTGGCGATGTGAGACAACTGACTCAGAAGAGAGGAAATGTTGTTTACATTGGCTGTCCAGTCACAGTGTACAGTGAGTGACCAGTAGTAGTGCCCAGACGGCTCGGCCAGGACAACAGTGCCCCCTGTTGACCACAGAACCAACAGCAGCAGGACACAGGTGACCTTGATTTAGGGTCAGAGAGGAGCTCCGTGGGCAGTGAAACCTTGCTGACAAGTCATTGAGATTTGAACAAAGTTGTACTAACATCAATCACAGGGAACTATGACAACAGTGATTGGAGAAGCTGCGGTACCAAAGTACACAATGTATCTTACATGTGGACATTATCAGAACAATGTTGTACTTACATTGGTAATGTGGCCAAAGTAGTGGAATGGAATGGAGTGGAAATAACCTTCCACTGAGTTGCATTATTTTCCAGAGAATGCATAGAGCTCTGACTTGATTATCTGTTTTATGCCATAGCTATAATTTAACACATTTGCCACTAGAGATGTATTCATTTGGCAGTAGAAATGTGACAACATCCACTGAAGTAGCTAGCAAGTTTACTAGATAGCTAGTGCAGCTACATTGGTAACCAAACAAGCAGACTTGCTAGCTTAGCTAACAAAACAATCATCCGAGCTTGCTATTATGAAAATTGAGTTCAACAATGCCAATACAATAATGTTTTCAATTCGACTTTTGCTTTCAAAACCAGCTCAAACATAGAACATCTAAGAATGAACTTCAAAGCTATTGAATTACACTACCAGTCAAGGGTTTGTCTTTATTTTTTCTATTTTCTACATTGTAGAATAATATTGAAGACATCAGAACTATGAAATAACACATATGGCATCATATAGTAATCAAAAAAGTGTTAAACAAATATTTATATTTGGGATTCTTCAAAGTAGCCACCCTTTCCCTTGATGACAGCTTTGCACAGATGGGATGGCGTATGGCTGCAGAACGCTGTGGTAGCCATGCTGGTTAAGTGTGCCTTGAATTCTAAATAAATCACAGACAGTGTCACCAGCAAAGCACCCCCACATCATCACACCTCCTCCTCCATGCTTCACAGTGGGAACCACACATGCTGAGATCATCCATTCACCTACTCTGCGTCTCACAAAGACACGGCGGTTGGAACCAAAAATCTCACATTTGGACTCACCAGACCAGATTTCCACCAGTCTAATTTCATTTGCTGGTGTTTCTTGGCCCAAGCAAGTCTCTTCTTCTTATTGGTGTCCTTTGGTAGTGGGTTTCTTTGCAAAAATTAGACCATGAAGGCTTGATTCACATAGTCTCCTCTGAACATTAGATGTTGAGATATGTCTGTTACTTGAACCCTATGAAACGTTTATTTGGGCTGCAATTTCTGAGGCTGGTAACTCCAATGAACTTATCCTCTGCAGCAGAGGAAACTCTGGGTCTTCCTTTCCTGTGGCGGTCCTCATGAGAGACAGTTTCATCATAGCGCTTTATTGTTTTTGCGACTGCACTTGAAGAAACTTCCCTAAATTCTTGACATTTTAAGGATTGACTGATCTTCATGTCTTAAAGCAATGATGGACTGTCATTTCTCTTTGCTTACTTGAGCTGTTCTTGCCATAATACGGACTTGGTCTTTTACCAAATAGGACAATCTTCTGTATACCAACCCTACCTTGTCACAACACAACTGATTGGCTCAAATGCATTAAGAAGGAAAGACATTTCACAGGCACATCTGTTAAGGTGACTACCTCATGAAGCTGGTTGAGAGAATACCAAGAGTGTACAAAGCTGTCATCAAGACAAAGGGTGGCTACTTTGAAGAATCTCAAATCTCAATTTGCTTAACACTTTTTTGGTTACTACATGATTCCAGATGCGTTACGTGGTAGTGGTGTGTGTTAGAGTGAACGTCATTGAGACCAAGCAGCCAGTGATCCATCTCCAGTATATTGGCCTTAACGCCTTTTCTCCACCGCCTGTGAACCACAGCACCTGCTTTATAATAAACACACCTGCAGCTAGAACAGCCATGAAATACACAGCATGACTGGAGGAGAGGAGCAAACCAAGGGCCCGTCCCCAATGGCACCATATTCCCTATACAGTGAACTCCTTTTGACCATGGTCCGTAGGGCTCTGGTTTAAAAGTAGTGCACCATGTAGGGAATAGGGCTTGGGATGCAGACCAATACAGTCACACAGGAAAATCTGTTAAAGACGACTGTCCAGTATTATTGGAGTAGCGTGCGAGGGGAGAGGAGAAAAATGACTCAATTGCTCGCAACACCACCACACCCAGACTTTCAGCAGCTCGAGCATAAACACACATGCTCTTTATAACAATTAAACCGAAATGAAGGAACAGAGAAGGAAAATGCTCTGCTGGAGGGATCACTGGCTTTCTGTCCAAGCAGCGATTACCCTTCAAGAGAGCCACAGCTCAGTGGAGACTGGAGAAAGAGGCAGCTGGAGAGGGATAATGCCCAATAATTGGTTGATTCACTGTGGCTGTTTATTTGACTGTGATAATGGAAAGGGATCAGTGACAGGTCCAACGCTGGCTCCAAGTGGAGCCGGTGCTGGTGTTGGTGCTGATGTTATGCAGAGCAGCAGAGAGGAGAGGCTGGTCCAGTGGAAAGTCACACTAGTACAGCACTTCTCTAGCAGAACCCAGAGGGAGAGGAAATGAGCAGGGGGCTAGAGGACTATAGCAGATGGGGACAAGTGGAGCAGGGTAGTACGGAGCGGGGAAGTAGGGGAATTACTGATAGAGCAGTTGGTAGAGGAGGAGGGGAAGAGTGGAGAAAGGGGAGGAGAGCAGCAGTGGCGTTGAAAAGCTCCAGAGATTTACTGCTCCCAGATGTGGGGAGGACGTGTGTGTGTGTGTGTGTGTGTGTGTACGTTCGTGCGTGCGTGCAATGGCCTCTGGCTGGATGGTTGGCGTGCAGTCCCCTGGCTCTGAAGCCCTCTCGCCGTTAAGTGTAGTCAGTCACGCAGGCAGCAGACACACAAACACAGGCAAGTCATTAGGGTGCAGGACTTGATAGTCGGGCCTGCAGGCCGTTCATCACCTAATAGATGGACATGACAGGGAACACAGAGTGAGGACGCGCGCTCCTTATCGCCAGGGGCCCCAGCTAAATACAAGCCACCTGTAGAGTCAGCTCCGAGGACACTCGACGGGGAAAAGATGGAGCTGAGCTCGCTGTGTGTAACCTGACACAGCACACACACACACACACACTCTCTCGCATACGCTCTCTCCAGTCCCTGCTCTGACAAATACACACACAAAATGACGATCACGCACCACAACCAATGCCCCTAAAACACACATAAGCACACACGCTCCTCTAAGTGCACTAACTTGTTGCAGGTTTCTGTCCTCTCTTTTGATTTTTATTGTAAGTGTAACAATATTCGCCACATAATAAAATGCCTTTTACGGCCCCCCGCTCATCAGAAGGGGCCCCTGGTACCGAGTACAGATATCACTGCACCACTCACTGCAGTGCCCCGCGCAGCTTTTATGATAATTCATCACATATGACTCCATATTTCTCATATAAAAATCAATTAAACGGTTAAATCTGACTTCCAGTCAACCTTTTGTCCACCAGTCAACCATAGCCACCCCAATGAGAAACCAAGAAGTAAAAAAAAAAAAAAAGAATTGCTCTGCAAAACCCACGTAAATGCTGGTTTAGTGTTGAAATGGGGATATCTGTTCACTGCCAATATAGGGCTAGGGGTAAAGAGAGAGGAGGGTAAGTAAGTATACCGTTTTTGCTTTTTTGCTTTCTGCCAGGCCTAAACCTTCCTTCCAAGCTTTCGCTATTTGCCCATTGTTCTTAGATAGACGGTTGATAAACAGAGTGTAGCAAGTCAAATCTCTAACTATCTCACTGTGTTATCCTGGTGGAGCTACAAGGTAGGAGAACGCAGGGGAAAGCAACAGGCCCTTATTATCCTCTGTGATTAGACACTGGCACAGAAGGTCTGCTGGTACTATATCATCGAAGGACTTGAAAGTACATCTGCGTGACTGAGGCTAAAACAGAGCCGAGATTCAACAGAATATCACAAGTTCCTGATTTAATCTCATAATAGTTGGCCTTTAATGTTTAAATTCAAGACATATGTTCTTTTGACTTGGGTTCTTTTCTACGTCTTGTGCACGTCTCTGAGGGCAGGACAAAGAGAGGAAACTGTGTGTGGATGAGATGTGTTCTTGGGATTGATTCACTCTCTGGTTTAGTTGTTAAGGGAAGCTTAGACAAAACAGTCACACTTGATTCAATTACTACTGACCTCCTGAAAATTACAAATGATGATTGTAAAAGATGACAGATTTTCTTCAATTCATAGTTAGAATCCCAACATCCTTGGCAGTCATTCCCCTGTGAGAACCAAAAACATGTCTCTCACTCTCGTCATAACACACACACACACACACACACACACACACACACACACACACACACACACACGATTGCTCTGCCACACCACATTCTCCCGCACACAATCGACCCGGATATTCATTTGCAACAGTGTGAGTGTTATGACTGAGAGGAAGCGATGGGATTTGACTAAAGCAACACCCTCAGCAGTGACCCAGTGTCCCATGTAGCCAGTGATATGAACACAAAGCCAAATCAAGATTCCACACGAGGACAGATACACTGTCGACAGAACATACACATACAGTAGTTGATGCTTTTTTTTGTGTCTGTGTGTTTCTCAAACAAAATGGTTGCCATGTCCCTTCATACAGTCAGTCAGAGTCAGCGTGGCCTGAGATGGCTGGCAGGCTAGGGGAGCTAGCTACAGTAGCAGTGTGTCTCTCCCTGTCACCACAGTGTCACCTAGCTCGGCGAGATTAACCCAGTGATAACACAGAGGCAGGGTCACAGCCAACAGCCATAATTCTGTTCCCTCTGGCTGGTGTGGCACTGTGTGACAGGATGTCTTCTCATTGTTTCTGGCCAAGGGAGATATTGTCCCTGGGACCAGAGATCGAGACAACTTCAACATCCTTTATGAAACTTTTTTTTTTTGCACTGCGGTAGTTACTGTAGCTCATTAGGTATCGTTGGTAAGATCAACTAGAGTTGTGAGGTCAAGGCATTAGGAAAACCACACAAATGACGATGATGATAATGGTAATGCTGACGATGATGGTGGTGGTGGTGATGATGATGGTGGTGAGGATGAAGATGGTGAAGACGAAGGCCCACGATGAAGATGACAACAAAGATGATGATGACGAGAACAATAACAATAATAATATCAGGGCTATAAATGTCATCATCTAAAAAAAATCTGTCTATCTGTCTCAGCACTATCTGTGTAATCCTACGAGTCATTAACCAAAGACTTTGACCAGGGGTTCAAATCCGAGTCTCGAGTATAGCATGCATGGGGCTGGAGTCTGTCAGTGGTTGTCAGAGTGAGGTCTGAGGAGTGAATGGGTCCCTGTTGGAAGTGGTTACTGGACAGAGACAAGTGACACAGCCCAGGCCACTCCATTACACTGACAGAAAGGTTGGCTCCAGAGATCTCTGTTCCATTATTTAAGCAGCCCAGGGGCCATGATGAGCCCAGCTGCAATCAGACGCAGGTTAGTGTTTTTAGTCATGAATCATGTACAGGAGGCAGCTCTGCAGAGTGGTCACTAGCTTACATAGCCAAAAAGTCATCAAATGTTCAACCTAACCCTAACCATACTGCTAACCCTAATGCCTAACCCTAACCATACTGCTAACCCTAATGCCTAACCCTAAATCTTAAAAGCTAATACCTTTTTTAAATTAATTTTTACAATATAGACTATTTTGTCTTTGCAGCTGGCCTATCCAAGGGGAAATCACTCTGCCTGCAGGACAAGACTCATGACAATAAACGTCAACCTGTGGCTGCACATCTCATGGAGGCTTGTCACAATGTCAGCTTTCTGAGATACATTGGTATGGAACATGTTAAGACTCCTCGGAGGGGGCAGATACTGATAATCTATTACTGAGAAGAGAAATGTATTGGATTCCCTGTTTGTCCGCCATGTCTCCCAAAGGTCTGAACTAGAGGTCGACCGATTATGATTTTTCAACGCCGGTACCGGTACAGATTATTGGAGGACCAAAAAAGCCGATACCGATTAATCGGACAATTGCAACAATACTGATTTTTAATATGTATATATTCCACAGGTTTTTTTTTTATTTAGCCGTTGCTGACCCCATGCTTACATCTTTATCACAAATAAGACACCTTGCTTTCCCTGGTGCCAATTCCATGTAATAGTCCCACACTGGTGCTCTGCTTTTCTCTGCCATCTGTAAAACACACACACTCACAGCTCTGAAGTGACAATGATACTGAAGAGTCTGCTTAGGAGACAAATACTCTCAACTGTTTGAATAAAAGTTTAAGTTACCTGTGATGAATGTTGAAAACAAAAACTGTAATTTCTATATGCAGGAAATCCTATTTTAATAATGGGCATGGTAAGAATTGACTACCAGAGTGCGAGTCATAATTCCCATGACACCTTCTAGCAGAATCTGAAAAGCGGTTCCTTCATTAATTTATTCCATAGGATATTTTTTAGATTCACTTAAAATAAGGTCTGTGTTTCGTGTAAGCTTATACCACCTTGCCAATTTTATAACTGTAGATATCCATAGGACAAAGTAACTCTGATCAATATTGGCTAAATATAAGCGACGATCATTTTTTTTTGTCGAGTGGATTTATGAAAATATTTTGACAAACGTTACCTTATCCTAGTGAGAATTACACGGGTATCAAAACGCAGAGACGGTTTAAGAATGCACGAAACACAGACCTTATTTGAAGTAGATCAAGACATTCTCTACGGAAGACATGAACGGTAAAATAACGAAGGAACCCCTTTCAAGTTCAGCCGCAAGTTATTACAGGAATTATAACACGTCTGCTATTTCTCTCTAAACCATATACCTTTGACTATTACGAGCCTGCTGCTGCCTACCACCCCTCAGTCAGACTGCTCTATCAAATATCAAATACTAATTTTTTGAAAGAAATCGGCAAAATCGGCGCCCAAAAATACCGATTTCCGATTATTATGAAAACTTGAAATCGGCCCTAATTAATTGGCCATTCCGATTAATCGGTCGACCTCTAGTCTGAACCAATAGTTTGATCAGACCATTTCTCACATAAATATGCTACGTTGATTTGTCCTGCCATCCAGGTCTCATTTTGTACATATGCATATATTTGACTTTCTGTAACTACTACATGTGCCCATTGATATCAAATTACTAGAGGTACACAAGTTGTTTTTGAAATAGGTCACTGTAATTATATCTGCAGCCACTGTGCGTTCTGCGGGTAATGGTCATTTGGGCGGGTATTCCAACAGTTTCCAAATTAGTCTTCTTTTTATTTTTTATTTTTTACTGTTGCCTAGATCAGTGTTTTCCAACCCTGGTCCTGGAGTACCCCCAACAGTACACAAACACACCTCATTCCTCTCACTGAGGGCTTGATGATTAGTTGACAAGTTGAATCAGGTGTGCTTGTCCAGGGTTACAATAACAATGTGTACTGTTGCGGGTACTCGAGGGCCACAGATGGGGATACACTGGCCTAGGTTTTTAACTTGGACCGATTTGTTTGTACATCATCCTTTATGACCCCATGCACCTCTTTGATGAATTATGATTGACTAGAGGCAAAAGTGAATTGAATTGTTTCCACACCCACCACGCGTCATCTGCATAATGGCCATGTGAGGTGAAATGTGTACTGTATATCACAGGAGGTTGGTGGTACCTTGATTGGGGAGGACGGGCTTGTGGTATGGCTGGAGTGGAATTAGTGGAATGGTATCAAATACATGGTTTCCATGTGTTCCATTTTGCTCTGTTCCAGCCATTTATTATGAGCCATCCTCCCCTCAGCTGGTGTATATTTTGGGATGAATTGGAATTGGATAAACAGTCTGCCTTCCTGTTCTTTGCAAATAAACGTCAACCTGCCAATCAGACAGTCGCGTGAACGGATGGACAGAGACAGCGAGAGGAGCAGGCACACACACACATGCACACACAGAGTTTCCTATCCCTGCATGAGCTGTGCAGTGTCCGCCATCTGCCCCTGCTACAAGACAACAAAACAAGCCTGCATAATACTTACAGTATACTGAAGACAGGACATTCATAAAGGAGCTTGGTCCAGTGTGGAAAGAGCTGCCCGCCTTCCAGGGGTTTGACCTGCTCAAACCGGAGTGTGTGTGTCAGAAAGTGTCTGCGGCTACAAGTGAGTGTGTGTGGAAGGATCTGTGTTTTTGGAGGGGGGTTCACACAGACCCCCACAATGCCAGTCCGTCTGAGTGGAAAATCTCATCACAATGGACCAGCTCTGGCTTTAACAAAGCTCACCCGTCTGCTTTCCGCCCCAGTAAGACTCTAACAGAGGCCCAGTGCTGCTCGGCCTGTCCTCCCTGTCCCCCCGCCAATCTGTTTTTCTTTCTCTGCACTATCAAACCAGCTCATCTCACCTCTGCACTGGGCCTGGGACCAGCCAGCTAAAGCCTATAGTCTACAGTCAATCCACTGCATGGGGATATAGTGCTCTGGTTCCTGTCAGATTTAGCCAACATCCTAGGGCTAGCATAACAGCTTACCGGCCACTCAAATTAGAAAAACACAGAGATTGCAGATTCGGTGTCTTTAAATGATACAGCAATATGAGAAAGAGCAATACAGACATATGATCAAATCTACAGTGATGCAAACACTAAAGAACATCTGTAAGTTGTTCAACCGTCATCAATTGTCTAACTGTCATCAGCCTCTAGTTCCAGAAGACACAGTGTGCCACGGCGAGGAGGATCTCCAATGGCTACAGGTGGTGCCAATATGGTGCGTGTCATAACACTGTCACAGGACCAGATCAAGCCTTAAAACAGATGCTGTCAGAGTAATGCCAGTGGATTCTATGCATCACCCAGGTGTAGTCAGAGGCCCAGGATCTCTCCTGCTGTGTGTGCATGTGTGTGACACCTGGAGCCCACCACTCTGTCGTGAGGCCCCTAGTGTGTGTGTGTGTGTCTCTGTGAGAATATGTTCCAGAAACTACAGTGCCTTGCGAAAGTATTCGGCCCCCTTGAACTTTGCGACCTTTTGCCACCTTTCAGGCTTCAAACATAAAGATATAAAACTGTATTTTTTTGTGAAGAATCAACAACAAGTGGGACACAATCATGAAGTGGAACGACATTTATTGGATATTTCACACTTTTTTAACAAATCAAAAACTGAAAAATTGGGCATGCAAAATTATTCAGCCCCTTTACTTTCAGTGCAGCAAACTCTCTCCAGAAGTTCAGTGAGGATCTCCGAATGATCCAATGTTGACCTAAATGACTAATGATGATAAATACAATCCACCTGTGTGTAATCAAGTCTCCGTATAAATGCACCTGCACTGTGATAGACTCAGAGGTCCGTTAAAAGCGCAGAGAGCATCATGAAGAACAAGGAACACACCAGGCAGGTCCGAGATACTGTTGTGAAGAAGTTTAAAGCCGGATTTGGATACAAAAAGATTTCCCAAGCTTTAAACATCCCAAGGAGCACTGTGCAAGCGATAATATTGAAATGGAAGGAAATGCAAATCTACCAAGACCTGGCCGTCCCTCTAAACTTTCAGCTCATACAAGGAGAAGACTGATCAGAGATGCAGCCAAGAGGCCCATGATCACTCTGGATGAACTGCAGAGATCTACAGCTGGGGTGGGAGACTCTGTCCATAGGATAACAATCAGTCGTATATTGCACAAATCTGGCCTTTATGGAAGAGTGGCAAGAAGAAAGCCATTTCTTAAAGATATCCATAAAAAGTGTTGTTTAAAGTTTGCCACAAGCCACCTGGGAGACACACCCAACATGTGGAAGAAGGTGCTCTGGTCAGATGAAACCAAAATGGAACTTTTTGGCAACAATGCAAAACGTTATGTTTGGCGTAAAAGCAACACAGCTCATCAACACCTGAACACACCATCCCCACTGTCAAACATGGTGGTGGCAGCATCATGGTTTGGGCCTGCTTTTCTTCAGCAGGGACAGGGAAGATGGTTAAAATTGATGGGAAGATGGATGGAGCCAAATACAGGACCATTCTGGAAGAAAACCTGATGGAGTCTGCAAAAGACCTGAGACTGGGACGGAGATTTGTCTTCCAACAAGACAATGATCCAAAACATAAAGCAAAATCTACAATGGAATGGTTCAAAAATAAACATATCCAGGTGTTAGAATGGCCAAGTCAAAGTCCAGACCTGAATCCAATCGAGAATCTGTGGAAAGAACTGAAAACTGCTGTTCACAAATGCTCTCCATCCAACCTCACTGAGCTCGAGCTGTTTTGCAAGGAGGAATGGGAAAAAATTTCAGTCTCTCGATGTGCAAAACTGATAGAGACATACCCCAAGCGACTTACAGCTGTAATCGCAGCAAAAGTCGGCGCTACAAAGTATTAACTTAAGGGGCTGAATAATTTTGCACGCCCAATTTTTCAGTTTTTGATTTGTTAAAAAAGTTTGAAATATCCAATAAATGTCGTTCCACTTCATGATTGTGTCCCACTTGTTGTTGATTCTTCACAAAAAAATACAGTTTTATATCTTTATGTTTGAAGCCTGAAATGTGGCAAAAGGTCGCAAAGTTCAAAGGGGCCGAATACTTTCGCAAGGCACTGTATCCCAGGTGGTGAGGGTAGGCAACAACATCTCCTCCCCGCTGATCCTCAACACTGGGGCCCCACAAGGGTGCGTTCTGAGCCCTCTCCTGTACTCCCTGTTCACCCACGACTGCGTGGCCATGCACGCCTCCAACTCAATCATCAAGTTTGCGGACGACACAACAGTGGTAGGCTTGATTACCAACAACGACGAGACGGCCTACAGGGAGGAGGTGAGGGCCCTCGGAGTGTGGTGTCAGGAAAATAACTTCACACTCAACGTCAACAAAACTAAGGAGATGATTGTGGACTTCAGGAAACAGCAGAGGGAACACCCCCCCATCCACATCGATGGAACAGTAGTGGAGAGGGTAGAAAGTTTTAAGTTCCTCGGCATACACATCACAGACAAACTGAATTGGTCCACTCACACAGACAGCATCGTGAGGAAGGCGCAGCAGCGCCTCTTCAACCTCAGGAGGCTGAAGAAATTCGGCTTGTCACCAAAAGCACTCACAAACTTCTACAGATGCACAATCGAGAGCATCCTGGCGGGCTGTATCACCGCCTGGTATGGCAACTGCACCGCCCTCAACCGTAAGGCTCTCCAGAGGGTAGTGAGGTCTGCACAACGCATCACCGGGGGCAAACTACCTGCCCTCCAGGACACCTACACCACCCGATGCTACAGGAAGGCCATAAAGATCATCAAGGACATCAACCACCCGAGCCACTGCCTGTTCACCCCGCTGCCATCCAGAAGGCGAGGTCAGTACAGGTGCATCAAAGCGGGGACCGAGAGACTGAAAAACAGCTTCTATCTCAAGGCCATCAGACTGTTAAACAGCCACCACTAACATTGAGTGGCTACCGCCAACACACTGTCAATGACACTGACTCTACTCCAGCCACTTTAATCATGGGAATTGATGGGAAATGATGTAAATATATCACTAGCCACTTTAAACAATGCTACCTTATATAATGTTACTTACCCTACATTGTTCATCTCATATGCATACGTTGATACTGTACTCTATATCATCGACTGCATCCTTATGTAATACATGTATCACTAGCCACTTTAACTATGCCACTTGGTTTACATACTTATCTCATATGTATATACTGTACTCGATATCATCTACTGTATCTTGCCTATGCTGCTCTGTACCATCACTCATTCATATATCCTTATGTACATATTCTTTATCCCCTTACACTGTGTATGACAGTAGTTTTTTTTGGAATTGTTAGTTAGATTACTTGCTCGTTATTACTGCATTGTCGGAACTAGAAGCACAAGCATTTCGCTACACTCGCATTAACATCTGCTAACCATGTGTATGTGACAAATAAAATTTGATTTGATTTGATTTGATTTGATCTGCCACACTTACTTATCCGGGCCTAGAGCCATGCCCCATGCTCCAGCCCCGTCCCCCATGCCCCATGCTCCAGCCCCGTCCCCCATACCCCAAGCTCCAGCCCCGTCCCCCATGCCCCAACCTCGTATCCCAAAGGTGTGGTTTTAGTGTGGATGGTGTTACAGTAAGTCCAGCCCCGTCCCCCATGCCCCAACCTCGTATCCCAAAGGTGTGGTTTTAGTGTGGATGGTGTTACAGTAAGTCCAGCCCCGTCCCCCATGCTCCAGCCCCGTCCCCATGCCCCAACCTCGTATCCCAAAGGTGTGGTTTTAGTGTGGATGGTGTTACAGTAAGTCCAGCTCCACTAAAAACAAACAGTTCCTTTAACGATGCAGCAGCAGGGATGATTTATAGCTGGGGTCCAGTCACAGACTAGTGGAAAGGCTGGTGCTCTTTCACTGTACTGTACAGCTTTGACTTGCATGGCCCCAAGGCATCCCATCCCAGCCCTCCCTCAGTCTCCCTGTACGTCTTCAACCAGAGCCTGAATTAAAGACACTTTTATATTATATTAAGGAGCTTGGATCATTATCTAGGGTCCATTCAGGCTGTCCATTCAGCAGCATGCAGATAGACAGTCACAAGGCTTCCATTCTCCATTCAAGCTGGTACTGTTTTCTCCCTTTTAAAAGATTAATTACACAGATGTTTCCTTGTTTTGCTGTTGGCTCTTTCGCACATTATATATCAAACAGAAAGTTTAAGCCTCTCTCTCTCTTTCTCTCTCTCTCTCATTTTGCGGTTGGCTAGATTTCACATTATATATCAAACAGAAAGTAAAGTCTGTCTCACTCTGGGAGCAATGTGTTTTTTGTTCATACTTACAGTGCATTCAGAACCCCTTGACCTTTTACACATTTTGCTATGTTACAGCCTTATTCTAAAATATATTAAATTGTTTTTTCCCGTTCATCAATCTACACACAATACCCCATAATGACATCACAATACCCCATAATGACAAAGTGAAAACAGGTTTTTAGAAAAAAACAAATGGGAATATCAAATTTACATAAGTATTTAGACCCTTTAATCAGTATGCAGTGATTACAGCCTTGAGGCTTCTTGGGTATGACACAACAAGCTTGGCACACCTGTATTTGGGGAGTTTCTCCCATTCCTCTCTGCAGATCCTCTCAAGCTCTGTCAGGTTGGATGGGGAACTTTGCTGCACAGCTATTTTCAGGTCTCTCCAGAGATGTTCGATCTGGTTCAAATCCAGGCTCTGTCTGGGTCACTCAAGGACATTCAGAGATTTGTCCCAATCCACTCCTGCGTTGTCTTGGCTGTGTGCTTAGGGTCGTTGTCCTGTTGGAAGATGAACCTTCACCCCAGTCTGAGGTCCTGAGTGCTCTGGAGCAGGTTTTCTTCAAGGATCTTGCTATACTTTTCTCCGTTCATTTCCCCTCTATCCTGACTAGTCTCTCAGTCCCTGCCACTGAAAAACATCCCCACAGCATGATGCAGCCATGCTTCATCATAGGGATGATGTCAGGTATTCTCCAGATGTGACGCTTAGCATTCAGGCCAAAGAGTTCAATCTTTCACCAGACCAGATAATCTTGTTTCTCATGGTCTCGTAACAAAATGTGGGAAAGTTCAAGGGGTCTGAATACTTTCCGAATGCGCTGTATGTACTGAATGTAGAGGGATCTGCAGATTACTATTTCGGCTCCCAGCGGACTTTCAAACAAACATGAATGTATTTTCTCAGATGTCAGGCCGACCTGTAATAGTAGCCTTGCCTTCACCAACGGTACCCGTCAAAACACACACACACACACACACACACACACACACACACACACACACACACACACACACACACACACACACACACACACACACACACAGCAGCAGCATCTATAATAGATGCCTGGAAACATATGCAGTGCCTGGCCCTCGAACAAGGAACAGGACCCTTTCTATACGGCCACTGGCCATATGGTGACCAGGACTCCTCTATGTGGTAATTGATGGTATCAGTCGGTGGAGACCCCTGTATCGGCAGAACGTACAGGATCCAAGTTGCAGTGAAGGGGTGGGGGGTGGGGGGGGGCTAGTGTTTCAACCCTCCTCCTCCTTTCAGCCATTCATCCACATAAAGAGTTAGCTCCCGAGCCCACCACGCTGCCATCATGCCTCCCTCCACTGGCTGATAAAGGCTTGCCTGCTGGCCCAGACCCCCTCTCTCTGTGACTTCAAAGCCTCACGGTGGCTCTGCCTGGCTGGCTGGCCCACCTCTGCTGCTCTGTTTAACCCCCAGACTGAGCACTTTCGACTGGAGCACTGCTGAGCCAGATGGTACCCGCTCCCTGGAAAACACGCTACGCCAGATTGGGAGTGGGAAAAACACGACACCAGGGCGCTTTACGCCAGTGACCTCACAACAGCCACACTTTGGAGATGATTAACGGAAACCCCCATCAGTCAGATATAGAGTATGTTGGATTTGATAGGCGGAACAACTGTGAACATCAGAAAGCATGGCTCAACACATGCGAAAGGGTTGGAGGGAGTCCATTCAATGACTGTCTCAATAGGACAACTATAATAGACCCATGACAACGCCCCTCAATACCGTGGCTAGGAAAATCTCTAAAGCCTAGCCAGTTGATCTCGCTATGTGAATACAGAAAGACAGCATGAGCCAATGGAAAGTACACACACACACACACAGACAGACACACACACAGGACATCCCTTTTCTCAGGGTTTCATCCTTTCCCGTGTGAGTGTGAATTTTTCCACGGTAGTGTGCACCGCTCTCCACTGTCTCAGGAAAGAGAGGACAGGAAATAGGGGGAGTGTGACAGCATTGTAGAAGGAGAAGACAGGAGATATAAAAGCTATTGACGTGTGCACTTGGTGGTGAACTTGACATTGTAAGCACTAAGTAGTCTGATGTCGCTAGCGACCCAGAATGGCCTCATCTTTAGGATTACACCCTTTCCTGTTAGAGCAGGTGTGTCCAACTCATTTCATGGAGGGCATTAGCGTCTGCTGGTTTTTGTTTTTCCTTGAAATTAAGACCTAGACGACCAGGTGAGGGGAGTTCCCTACTAATTAGGGACCTTAATTCATTCATCAAGTACGAGGGAAGAGCGAAAACCCCGCAGACACTCGGCACTCCGTGGAACAAGTTTGACACGTGTTAGAGAATGGGCATTCCAAAGATTCAGCTCCCCAAAAGGTGCCATACGAAACCCTGCTCTATTCTCCATGTAAATTGGAATGATCTGACAATCTATTAATCTGATCCGTTAAGTAAAGTGCAGCAGCAGCAGCCACTCAATGACTCTGGCAGGCTGCTCCTCTATGTCTCTCCTCTCTGTCTCTCCGCTCTGTCTCTCCTCTCTGTCTCTCCGTTCTGTCTCTCCTCTCTGTCTCTCCTCTCTGTCTCTCCGTTCTGTCGCTCCTCTCTGTCTCTCCGCTCTCTCTCCTCTCTGTCTCTCCGTTCTGTCGCTCCTCTGTCGCTCCTCTCTGTCTCTCCGCTCTGTCTCTCCGCTCTGTCTCTCCGCTCTGTCTCTCCGCTCTGTCTCTCCTCTCTGTCTCTCCGCTCTGTCTCTCCGTTCTGTCGCTCCTCTATGTCTCTCCTCTATGTCTCTCCGTTCTGTCTCTCCGTTCTGTCGCTCCTCTATGTCTCTCCTCTCTGTCTCTCCGTTCTGTCTCTCCTCTCTGTCTCTCCTCTCTGTCTATCCTCTCTGTCTCTCCGTTCTGTCTCTCCGTTCTGTCGCTCCTCTCTGTCTCTCCGTTCTGTCTCTCCTGTCTCTCTCTGTCTCTCCGCTCTCTCTCTCTGTCTCTCCGTTCTGTCTCTCCTCTGTCTGTCTCTCCTGTCTCTCCGCTGTCTCTCCGCTCTGTCTCTCCGCTCTGTCTCTCCGCTCTGTCTCTCCTCTCTGTCTCTCCGTTCTGTCTCTCCGTTCTGTCGCTCCTCTGTCTCTCCTCTCTGTCTCTCCGTTCTGTCTCTCCGTTCTGTCGCTCCTCTATGTCTCTCCTCTCTGTCTCTCCGTTCTGTCTCTCCTCTCTGTCTATCCTCTCTGTCTCTCCGTTCTGTCTCTCCGTTCTGTCTCTCCGTTCTGTCTCTCCGTTCTGTCGCTCCTCTCTGTCTCTCCGCTCTGTCTCTCCGCTCTCTCCGTTCTGTCTCTCCTCTCTGTCTCTCCTCTCTGTCTCTCCGTTCTGTCTCTCCGTTCTGTCTCTCCTCTCTGTCTCTCCGTTCTGTCTCTCCTCTCTGTCTCTCCTCTCTGTCTCTCCTCTCTGTCTCTCCTCTCTGTCTCTCCTCTCTGTCTCTCCGTCTGTCGCTCCTCTCTGTCTCTCCTCTCTGTCTCTCCTCTCTGTCTCTCCTCTCTGTCTCTCCTCTCTGTCTCTCCTCTCTGTCTCTCCGCTCTGTCTCTCCGCTCTGTCTCTCCTCGCTCTCCTCTCTGTCTCTCCTCTCTGTCTCTCCTCTCTGTCTCTCCGCTCTGTCTCTCCCCTCTGTCTCTCCTCTCTTTATCTCCTCTCTGTCTCTCCGCTCTGTCTCTCCGCTCTGTCTCTCCGCTCTGTCTCTCCTCTCTGTCTCTCCTCTCTGTCTCTCCGCTCTGTCTCTCCTCTCTGTCTCTCCGCTCTGTCTCTCCGCTCTGTCTCTCCTCTCCGCTCTGTCGCTCCTCTCCGCTCTGTCTCTCCGCTCTGTCTCTCCGCTCTGTCTCTCCGCTCTGTCTCTCCTCTCTGTCTCTCCTCTCTGTCTCTCCTCTCTGTCTCTCCGCTCTGTCTCTCCGCTCTGTCTCTCCGCTCTGTCTCTCCTCTCTGTCTCTCCGCTCTGTCTCTCCGCTCTGTCTCTGTCTCCGCTCCGTCTCTCCTCTGTCTCTCCCTGCTCTGTCGCTCCTCTCTGTCTCTCCTGCTCTGTCTCTCCTCTCTGTCTCTCCTCTCTCTCTCCGCTCTCTCCTCTCTGTCTCTCCTCTCTGTCTCCCTGCTCTATCGCTCTCTCTCTGTCTCTCCTGCTCTGTCTCTCCTCTCCTCTGTCTCTCCGCTCTGTCTCCCGCTCTGTCTCTCCGCTCTGTCTCTCCTCTCTGTCTCTCCTCTCTGTCTCTCCTCTCATCTCTGTCTCTCCTCTCATCTCTGTCTCTCCTCTCTGTCGTCCTCTATGTCTCTCCTCTATGTCTCTCCTCTCTGTCTCTCCGCTCTGTCTCTCCGCTCTGTCTCTCCTGTCTCTCCGTTCTGTCGCTCCTCTCTGTCTCTCCGTTCTGTCTCTCCGTTCTGTCTCTCCTCTCTGTCTCTCCTCTCTCTCTCTCTCTCTGTCTCTCCGTTCTGTCTCTCCGTCTGTCGTCTCTCTGTCTCTCCGCTCTGTCTCTCCGCTCTCTCTCCTCTCTGTCTCTCCGTTCTCTCCTCTCTGTCGCTCTCTCTGTCTCTCCTCTCTGTCTCTCCGCTCTGTCTCTCCTCTCTGTCTCTCCGTCTGTCTCTCCGTTCTGTCTCTCCTCTCTGTCTCTCCGTTCTGTCTCTCCATTCTGTCTCTCCTCTCTGTCTCTCCTCTCTGTCTCTCCGTCCGTTCTGTCTCTCCGTTCTGTCTCTCCTCTCTGTCTCTCCTCTCTGTCTCTCCTCTCTGTCTCTCCTCTCTGTCTCTCCTCTCTGTCTCTCCGCTCTGTCGCTCCTCTCTGTCTCTCCTCGCTTTATCTCCTCTCTGTGTCTCTCCTCTCTGTCTCTCCGCTCTGTCTCTCCTCTCTGTCTCTCCATTCTGTCTCTCTTCTCTGTCTCTCTTCTGTCTCTCCGTTCTGTCTCTCCGTCTGTCTCTCCTCTCTGTCTCTCCTCTCTGTCTCTCCGTTCTGTCGCTCCTGTCTCTCCTCTCTGTCTCTCCTCTCTGTCTCTCCTCTCTGTCTCTCCTCTCTGTCTCTCCGCTCTGTCTCTCCGCTCTGTCTCTCCTCGCTCTCCTCTCTGTCTCTCCTCTCTGTCTCTCCGCTCTGTCTCTCCTCTCTGTCTCTCCGCTCTGTCTCTCCCTCTGTCTCTCCTCTCTTTATCTCCTCTCTGTCTCTCCGCTCTGTCTCTCCGCTCTGTCTCTCCGCTCTGTCTCTCCGCTCTGTCTCTCCTCTCTGTCTCTCCTCTCTGTCTCTCCTCTCTGTCTCTCCTCTCTGTCTCTCCGCTCTGTCTCTCCTCTCCGCTCTCTCCTCTCCGCTCTCTCTCCGCTCTGTCTCCCGCTCTGTCTCTCCTCTCTGTCTCCCTGCTCTGTCTCTCCTCTCTGTCTCTCTCTGTCTCTCCGCTCTGTCTCCTCTCTGCCTCCCGCTCCGTCTCTCCTCTCCGTCTCTCCTCTCCGTCTCTCCTCTCTGTCTCCCTGCTCTGTCACTCCTCTCTGTCTCCCTGCTCTGTCGCTCCTCTCTGTCGCTCCTCTCTGTCTCTCTCCTCTCTCTCTCCGCTCTGTCGCTCCTCTCTGTCTCTCCGCTCTGTCTCTCCGCTCTGTCTCTCCTCTCTGTCTCTCCTCTCTGTCTCTCCTCTCTGTCTCTCCTCTCTGTCTCTCCTCTCTGTCTCCCTGCTCTGTCGCTCCGCTCTGTCTCTCCGCTCTGTCTCTCCTCTCCTCTCTGTCTCTCCTCTGTCTCTCCTCTCTGTCGCTCCTCTCTGTCTCTCTCTCTGTCTCTCCGCTCTGTCGCTCCTCTCTGTCTCCACTGGGTAATGTCCATTCAATATGGCACTGGGCTGAGTGAGCTGACTGGGCTTTGGCTCTCTCTCTGGTCTGTATATTGTAGGTCTTCTCTTGACCTTGCCAGCCAAACAAATATGGCTGAGCTGAATGGCGGGCCTGTTCTGGTGTGGCAGTGGCGTGACGGAGGGAGGGATGACAGCACATGGTGATGACAGCTCTACACAGCGCTGCCGCGACTCTGCCACACACAATACCTTCCACTGTACACCTGTCCTGCCCCCCCAGTCCTCCAGTCCCTCCCTATCCAGGCTGCCTGCCTGTAGCCCACTTTATTCATGTTGGCCATTAACCCCCCTTACTTTCAATTAACCTGCTCAAACCGGAGTGTGTGTGTGTGTGTGTGTGTGTGTATGTGTGTGTGTAAGGGTGGTAAGTGGAGACAAGACACGAGGGAGGTTAGTGGCTAGAGGAAGGACAGAAGGGAGGCAGAGGAGGAGAGGGCACTGCTACATGATCTTAATAGATCACCCCCTCCTTCACTCCCCTGTGACTCCATCATCCCCAGGACCATGGAGAAGTCAGGGCTAGTGGGGTGTCTGCTGCCCAGCTCCCCCCGGCAGAGCTCCTATTGTTGGGCCAGTGTTTGCCCTGCGCTGGCCTGTTTGCTCGGAGAGAAGGGGAGAGATGCCCGAAGAGGCTCTCCATTTGTTTAACGTCTCCCGCTCCATTCAGCCTGGTGGGCTTTGACAAATGAAGGCAATAAAGAGGCAGGCCTGGCAGGGGCTCAATTAACCACTAGTGGGGAGCATGGGGGATGGCTGAGACCCCTTCATGGTAGAGAGAGGAAAACTAAATCTAGGGTATTTCACTATGGGTAAATTTGTCCGGTTGTCTGTTGCCCTGACTCTTGGTATATGGAAGAAACTTGAACTCGATGAACTGGTGTCAATAGCACTGAGAAAAAGGGTAAGGACATATTGGAAACAAACATTTTCTGCTGGCATGCAGTTGTCATTGCATTACATTTCCACTTGTTGCATCCTGACACAACAGTGGTATGACATGGTGGCGGATCACAGTCAAGACAACCCATAGAATGACATCATGACACACATGTCAGAGAGAATGGAAACTCCGATGCCTTTTAGGGCATATCCAACCCTAAGACTCTTCCAATTAAGTTCCTGTCAGCGTTAATGCTGGAGCAAATACTACTTATGCAGAGCCAAAGAGCCTACAGAGCTGAGGACAACAGGACAGAACAGCTCTGGGTTATACCCATCCTCTGTAACACTCTGAACACTAGCTAGCCTCAGCCATTCATATTCAAATAGAAATGTCAATGGGGACAATATCTTTGCTTAACCGGGTTCCAGATCTGTTTGTGCTGTATAGCCGACAACCATAGGAGTGTTGGCTATACAGCACAAACAGATCTCGGACCAGGCTAGTATAGGACTCCCCAGGTCTCTAGCCCAGCGTCTGTTGAACTTTGGTTCCAGCTTGTGGAGGCATTGACCCCTTTCAGCCAGCCTAAAGGGGAAGAAAGGCTCCTGAAAAAAAAACCTGAAGGCTGCCTAGCGACAGAGAGATGAGTTAGTGGGATCAGTCAGTCCACGACAGCCCTTGAATTGTCTGTTAGTTTACCTCTTCTGCTTCTCAACCCGGCACGGGGGAGCGAGGAGAGGATGGTGAAAGACTGTATTTGGCTGTGGCATTTATTTAAATAATATAAATCTAAAACAAAGAAGTATGTAAAAGTTATCCTTGGAACCCTGCCTTTAAAGATGAAAGAACCCACCCACACACACACACACACACACACACACACACACACACACACACACACAATTGGTAGAGCATGGCGCTTCAACGGCAGGATAGTGAGTTCAATTCCTGGGACCCCCCGTGCATAAAATGTGTGCACGCATGACTGGAAGTTGCTTTGAATAACAGCATCTGCTGGTGGCAATATATTGCATTATAGGTGCGCCTGAGACATGCGAGAGAGTTAGAGTTGGGGCCACAGGGCCCTGTACTCCGCTGTGTTTTTCATGTGGGGGCTTGCTGTTGCCGTTGGTGCTCAGCCTCACCGCAGCAGACAGTTTCCTGTTCGAGGTGCTTTCCCTCTCACTGTCTTTGCTTCACTCACCACCGCCTCCACAGCTGTCTGACTGACAAACATGCACAAACGCACGCCGACCGTACACAAACACATGCATGCACACACACAAGCACACATGCAGACACGCACACAGAGGTCTGTCATCTTCTGGTTTCACCTCGACATATCAAACCCACACACACTTGAGAGAAGAAAAAGAGAGGAGAGAGAAAGCGAGAGAGAGAAAGAACGAGAGAGAAAGGAGAGAGAGAGAAAGCGAGAGAGAAAGGAGAGAGAAAGAACGAGAGAGAAAAAAAGGAGAGAAAGGAGAGAGAGGAAGAACGAGAAAGAGAAAAAAAGGAGAGAGAAAGAGAAAAAAAGGAGAGAGCGAGAGAGAGCGCGCAAGAGAGAGAGAGGTGGGTAAAGTACAAGCAGCTGTAGAGAGACACCTGTTGATGTGTTGTGTCTTCTCTCACGTCAGGTCTGGAGTAAAAAGACTCCAGCATCACAGATCAAAAGAGTCTAACAACTCTGACCATTCAGGAGCACTGCACATACTCACGTATGCACTGCACATACACACGTATGCACTGCACATACACACGTATGCACTGCACATACACACGTATGCACTGCACACACACACGTATGCACTGCACACACACACGTATGCACTGCACACACACACACGTATGCACTGCACATGCATACACTTGTGACGGCACACACATGTCCATGGCTGTCAGTTTCGGGAGCAGGTCCCTCTGAGTGCATGCTGAGAATGCTAATGCAGTGATGTGAGCTCAGGTTTTCCACTTGGCTGGGCTGTCAGGCAGGCAGGGCCCCTGACACAAGGGCCCCACCCTGGGCCGGCAGATGTGGGATGTTTGTACAGTATGAGTGTCACTACTGACCCGAACCAGCTAATCTATTTCATCTCTGAAAACAACGGACTTTTCCATCATGGAATGGGTTGGCTGTGCAGGGCCTTGCCTATGGAAGATTTTTTTGTCCGAAAAAATATTGTTTAGGGAAATAATTATGTTGATGTGTGTGTGGGTGGGTGTGTGAAAATCCTGTCAGAAGGTGACTGTTTTTGACCTTTGCCCTCAGCCAGGCAGACAGGTTCCCCAGCTCCTATGGTACTGTATTGCTTCTCCTGACTGATGATGCAGTTTCTCATTTCCTATTTGACCCTCTTCCTCCTCTCGCAGATATTCTCTCGAGGTCAGAAAACAACAAACACTTTGTCAGGTTGTCATCGTGTCTTGTCAGAATATACAGTATAGTGGATGTTTACTTAAACTCTTTGCCTCCTCATCAGTGCTCGTTATGTCAAATCGTCACACAGGTAGGGGCGTGCTTGACAGGTTTGAAAGCGGAGATATTTTCACAGCCCATCTCCTACGCATCACACCCATCAGAATGTGTGTTGTTCTTTGGGGCCCAGCACCTTTTGAGTGATGAGTCTAATCGAAGGGCCCCCGTGGAGTGTGTTTCTGCAGCCGCAGCACAGAGCCGTAGACTCCCTCCCTCCCTTCACCCAGGCAGCGCTTCGTGAGGTCAAATGCAGGTCGCAGCGATAAAGGATGAACTCCTGACACTCATCCCCGGATGAGGCGCCTCATTGTGCCCAACAGATATCAGACACAATGAACAAGTAAGTCGAGGGACTATTTTCTCTCGACATGGTGCTTCTTTTTAGAGCGACGCTGCATATAGGCACAGCCATTATGGCTGGGTAGTGACCCCATAATGGACGGGGTGCCTCGTCACATTTATTAAAACATTTCATATCAATGCAAATGAGCTGAGAGGGAGTTCATCCAACAAAGCTTTTGGGATGATAATGTCTCAGGGATGTGACGTGATGAAAAGACGGGGTGATTTTGTTTTGCTTCTTGTTCTCTCTTGAATTCATTACAATCAGTAGCTACTCTGCATAGTGCATAGAGGGAGAGAGCGAGAGGGGGAAGAGAGAGACTTCTGCAGTGTTTTTCAAAACAGCAATAAGAATACTTGAGGATACGAGAGGCTTGGAAGAGCGATATTCTGACAGGAACTCCACAAGAAACCTGGATTTCACCCAAACACAATATCTCTTAGAAAAACTGTCATGGTTTATAACGTTTCTGTTTGAGTCTTTCGCCCTTCTTACTCTGAAGCAGAGGCAATTTACATAAGTCTCTCCTTAAAGTATTGTTTTGCTTCATGATAAATCAAAATCGTTTTCTAAAAGCTAAATTAGAGGACGTGGACATGACCTGTGTATTTTGATGAATCGCTCGCAAAAACGGTTACATTTTTCTTAAAAGAAACATGAAACTGAAACATGATGAAAATAGACCTATCGCTCATGTTACTTTCAATATCAACAATCGTACTGATATACTGGAGCAATGACATTATACACTATATTACCACAATTGACTGTTGTAAGCCATTGTGTTGTGTGACAAAACTTCACGTTTTAGAGTGGCCTTTTATTGTCCCCAGCACAAGGTGCACCTGTGTAATGATCATGCTGTTTAATCAGCTTCTTGATATGCTACACCTGTCAGGTGGGTGGATTATCTTGGCAAAGGAGAAATGCTCACCAACAGTGATGTAAACAAATGTGGGCGTATGGAACATTTCTGGGATCTTTCATTTCCGCTCATGGGACCAACACTTTACATGTTTCGTGAAAAATGTTGATCGGTATAAATACAAATAAATTGAATAAAGGCGTTTAAGCCT
This sequence comes from Oncorhynchus tshawytscha, assembly GCF_018296145.1. Lineage (NCBI taxonomy): Eukaryota > Metazoa > Chordata > Actinopteri > Salmoniformes > Salmonidae > Oncorhynchus > Oncorhynchus tshawytscha. The sequence continues at coordinate 18,645,362 of NC_056447.1, forward strand.
GGTCTATAAAAGAGAAGATTCATGTGTGAAAGACATTTGGCCTACACACAATTGACAAGCACTATGCAATAAGTCTGGAGCAAAATATTTCATTTATTATAGGTCGCTCTTTTTCTTCAATTCCAGGGTTTATCAAAGAATTCTGAATTACACAATGGGCAAAAAAACATGACATGTTCTCCTCATCGCTCAGCCAAAGGTCAGACATTTCTGATGCCAAGCTCTCCCTATGGAGAGGTACCAATGAGAAACTGTGCTGGCTATCCAACAGTCTATTCCAAAGTGTCCCCATGCACACCTTCCATCTCAGGTTCAACCCATGTCCCCAGTTATTGCACACCTTCCATCTCAGGTTCAACCCATGTCCCCATGCACACCTTCCATCTCAGGTTCAACCCATGTCCCCATGCACACCTTCCATCTCAGGTTCAACCCATGTCCCCAGTTATGCACACCTTCCATCTCAGGTTCAAACCATGTCCACCAGTTATTGCACACCTTCCATCTCAGGTTCAAACCATGTCCCCCAGTTATTGCACACCTTCCATCTCAGGTTCAAACCATGTCCCCCAGTTATTGCACACCTTCCATCTCAGGTTCAACCCATGTCCCCCAGTTATTGCACACCTTCCATCTCAGGTACAACCCATGTCCCCATGCTCACCTTCCATCTCAGGTTCAACCCATGTCCCCCAGTTATTGCACACCTTCCATCTCAGGTACAACCCATGTCCCCCAGTTATTGCACACCTTCCATCTCAGGTTCAACCCATGTACCCCAGTTATTGCACACCTTCCATCTCAGGTTCAACCCATGTCCCCAGTTATTGCACACCTTCCATCTCAGGTTCAACCCATGTCCCCCAGTTATTGCACACCTTCCATCTCAGGTTCAACCCATGTCCCCAGTTATTGCACACCTTCCATCTCAGGTTCAACCCATGTCCCCAGTTATTGCACACCTTCCATCTCAGGTTCAACCCATGTCCCCAGTTATTGCCAGTAGAGGAGCAAACTTGTGAACACCTAAAAAGTAACGAACTGCTCTGTTAGGGACAAGTACATTTTTTAAAACCTTAAAGAACCCCATCTTCCTGCTGAATAGTCCAAAATGCATGGAATACATAGCATAACCAATATCTTTCTGTTTTTGTTTTTCCTATAACTCCCCCAAGAGCTCTATTTTCTGAATCGGCCAGGACAGATGTGCAATACATAAAGGTGGCATTTTTAAAATCAAAATAAAGACTCAAACATGTAAAATAGCTAGTAAACTCAAGAATTTCTTCACCAAAACAAAACTGAATAAACACTTATCTTAGTGCCTGGTTTTCTAAAATGCATTATCTGTGTTTTTCTCTGGTTGACTAAAAGTCCCCAACTTGACTGTACAAACTAACTTGTTCAGTCTTAGCAGACAGAATAATATCACCAGCGTATAGGAGGACACTTAGCATTGCATCATCATCATATCTTACAAAATTTAACTGTTAAACTTTATTTTGCCAAATCATTAGAAAACATAGCCGAGTCTGTGATAGGGCGTCTCCTTGTTTTACACCCGAGGGTGTGGGCACCCAATCTGTACGATATTCATTAACATTCACATATTGTGTGTGTGTGTGTGTGTGTCTGTCTAGGGGCTATAGGGATCACAGCTGAACTCCTACAGCCTTGGCCACAGAAGCTTAAACAGAGTCAGTCAACGTAGCAGAAGTGAATGACTGCGGGGCCGACAGACGAGCTCTCTCTCTCTCTCTCTCTCTCTCTCAAAGACCTTTCATACTGTAAACCCCTCCCTCTCTCACCTCTCTCTCTCAAAGACCTTTCATACTGTAAACCCCTCCCTCTCTCACCTCTCGCTCTCTAAGACCTCTCATACTGTCACCCTCTCTCTCTCTCTCTCTCAAAGACCTTTCATACTGTAAACCCCTCCCTCTCTCACCTCTCTCTCTCAAAGACCTTTCATACTGTAAACCCCTCCCTCTCTCACCTCTCGCTCTCTAAGACCTCTCATACTGTCACCCTCTCTCTCTCTCTCTCTCTCAAAGACCTTTCATACTGTAAACCCCTCCCTCTCTCCCTCTCTCAAAGACCTTTCTACTGTAAACCCCTCCCTCTCTCAAGACCTCTCATACTGTCACCCTCTCTCTCTCTCTCTCTCTCTCTCAAAGACCTTTCATACTGTAAACCCCTCCCTCTCTCACCTCTCTCTCTCTAAGACCTTTCATACTGTCACCCTCTCTCTCTCTCTCTCTAAGACCTTTCATACTGTAAACCCCTCCCTCTCTCACCTCTCGCTCTCTAAGACCTCTCATACTGTCACCTCTCTCTCTCTCTCTCTCAAAGACCTTTCATACTGTAAACCCCTCCCTCTCTCACCTCTCGCGTCTCTAAGACCTCTCATACGGTCACCCTCTCTCTCTCTCTCTCTCAAAGACCTTTCATACTGTAAACCCCTCCCTCTCTCACCTCTCGCTCTCTAAGACCTCTCATACTGTCACCCTCTCTCTCTCTCTCTCTCTCTCTCAAAGACCTTTCATACTGTAAACCCCTCCCTCTCTCACCTCTCGCTCTCTAAGACCTCTCATACTGTCACCCTCTCTCTCTCTAACTCTCAAAGACCTTTCAAAAACCCCTCCCTCTCTCACCTCTCGCTCTCTAAGACCTTTCATACTGTAAACCCCTCCCTCTCTCACCTCTCTCTCTAAGACCTCTCATACTGTAAACCCCTCCCTCTCTCACCTCTCGCTCTCTAAGACCTCTCATACTGTCACCCCCTCCCTCTCACTCTCTCGCTCTCTAAGACCTTTCATACTGTAAACCCCTCCCTCTCTCACCTCTCGCTCTCTAAGACCTCTCATACTGTCACCCTCTCTCTCTCTCTCTCTCAAAGACCTTTCATACTGTAAACCCCTCCCTCTCTCACCTCTCGCTCTCTAAGACCTCTCATACTGTCACCCCTCCCTCTCTCACCTCTCGCTCTCTAAGACCTCTCATACTGTAAACCCCTCCCTCTCTCACCTCTCGCTCTCTAAGACCTCTCATACTGTAAACCCCTCCCTCTCTCACCTCTCGCTCTCTAAGACCTCTCATACTGTAAACCCCTCCCTCTCTCACCTCTCGCTCTCTAAGACCTCTCATACTGTAAACCCCTCCCTCTCTCACCTCTCGCTCTCTAAGACCTCTCATACTGTCACCCTCCTCTCACCTCTCTCTCTCAAAGACCTTTCATACTGTAAACCCCTCCCTCTCTCACCTCTCGCTCTCTAAGACCTCTCATACTGTAAACCCTCTCCTCTCTCTCCTCTCGCTCTCTCAAAGACCTCTCATACTGTAAACCCCTCCCTCTCTCAGCTCTCGCTCTCTAAGACCTTTCATACTGTAAACCCCTCCCTCTCTCACCTCTCTCTCTCAAAGACCTTTCATACTGTCACCCTCTCTCTCTCTCCTCTCGCTCTCAAAGACCTTTCATACTGTAAACCCCTCCCTCTCTCACCTCTCGCTCTCTAAGACCTCTCATACTGTAAACCCCTCCCTCTCTCACCTCTCGCTCTCTAACCTCTCATACTGACCCTCCTCTCTAAGACCTCTCATACTGTAAACCCCTCCCTCTCTCACCTCTCGCTCTCTAAGACCTCTCATACTGTAAACCCCTCCCTCTCTCACCTCTCGCTCTCTAAGACCTCTCATACTGTAAACCCCTCCCTCTCTCACCTCTCTCTCTCTAAGACCTCTCATACTGTAAACCCCTCTCTCCTCTCTCACCTCTCGCTCTCTAAGACCTCTCATACTGTAAACCCCTCCCTCTCTCACCTCTCGCTCTCTAAGACCTCTCATACTGTCACCCTCTCTCTCGCTCTCTCTCTAAGACCTCTCATACTGTAAACCCCTCCCTCTCTCACCTCTCGCTCTCTAAGACCTCTCATACTGTCACCCTCTCTCTCTCTCTCTAAGACCTCTCATACTGTCACCCTCTCTCTCTCTCTCTCTCTACCTCTCGCTCTCTCTAAGACCTCTCATACTGTAAACCCTCCCTCTCTCTCCTCTCTCTCTCTAAGACCTCTCATACTGTCACCCTCTCTCACTCTCTCTCTCTAAGACCTCTCATACTGTCACTGACCTCATACTGTAAACCCTCCCTCTCTCACCTCTCTCTCTCTAAGACCTCTCATACTGTCACCCTCTCTCACCTCTCTCTCTCTAAGACCTCTCATACTGTCACCCTCTCTCTCTCACCTCTCGCTCTCTAAGACCTCTCATACTGTCACCCTCTCTCTCTCTCTCTCTCTCTCTAAGACCTTTCATACTGTAAACCCCCCTCTCTCACCTCTCGCTCTCTAAGACCTCTCATACTGTCACCCCTCCCTCTCTCACTCTCTAAGACCTCTCATAGACCTCCCTCATACTGTAAGACCCCATCCACCCTCTCACCTCTCTCTCTCTAAGACCTCTCATACTGTCACCCTCCCTCTCTCACCTCTCTCTCTCTAAGACCTCTCATACTGTCACCCTCCCTCTCTCACCTCTCTCTCTCTAAGACCTCTCATACTGTCACCCTCTCTCTCTCTCTCTCTCTCTAAGACCTCTCATACTGTAAACCCCTCCCTCTCTCACCTCTCTCTCTCTAAGACCTCTCATACTGTAAACCCCTCCCTCTCTCACCTCTCTCTCTCTAAGACCTCTCATACTGTCACCCTCTCTCTCCCTCTCTCACCCTCTCTCTCTCTAAGACCTCTCATACTGTCACCCTCTCTCTCTCACCTCTCTCTCTAAGACCTCTCATACTGTCAACCCTCTCCTCTCTCTGTCACCTCTCTCTCTCTAAGACCTCTCATACTGTAAACCCCTCCCTCTCTCACCACCCTCTCTCTCTCTAAGACCTCTCATACTGTCACCCCTCCTCTCTCTCATACTGTCACCTCTCTCTCTCTAAGACCTCTCATACTGTCACCCTCTCTCTCTCATACTGTCACCCTCTCTCTCTCTAAGACCTCTCATACTGTAAACCCCTCCCTCTCATACTGTCACCTCTCTCTCTCTAAGACCTCTCATACTGTAAACCCCTCCCTCTCTCACCTCTCTCTCTCTAAGACCTCTCATACTGTCACCCTCTCTCTCTCTAAGACCTCTCATACTGTCACCCTCTCTCTCTCTAAGACCTCTCATACTGTCACCCTCTCTCTCTCTAAGACCTCTCATACTGTCAAACCCCTCCTCTCTCTAAGACCTCTCATACTGTCACCCTCTCCTCTCTCTAAGACCTCTCATACTGTAAACCCCTCCCTCTCTCACCTCTAAGACCTCTCATACTGACCTCTCATACTGTCACCCCTCTCTCTCTAAGACCTCTCATACTGTAAACCCCTCCCTCTCTCTAAGACCTCTCATACTGTAAACCCCTCCCTCTCTCTAAGACCTCTCATACTGTAAACCCCTCCCTCTCTCTCTAACGCTCTCAATTCAATTGAATTAAAAGGGCTTTATTGGCATGACAAACATATGTTTACATTGCCAAAGGAAGTTGAAATAGATAAAAACAAAAGTGATATAAACAACTAAAAATGAACAGTAAACATTGCACTCACAAAAGTTCCGAAGGAATAGAGACATTTCAAATGTCATATTATGTATATATACACAGTGTTGTAACGATGTGCAAATAGTTAAAGTACAAAATGGAAAATAAATCAACATAAATATGGGTTGTATTTACAATGGTGTTCTTCACTGGTTTCCCTTTTCTTGTGGCAACAGGTCACACATCTTGCTGCTGTGGTATTTCACCCAATAGATATGAGAGTTTATCAAAATTGGATTTGTGTTCAAATTCTTTGCGGATCTGTGCAATCTGAGGGAAATATGTGTCTCTAATATTGTCATACATTTGGCAGGAGTTTAGGAAGTGCAGATCAGTTTCCACCTCATTTTGTGGACAGTGTGCACATAGTCTGTCTTCTCTTGAGAGTCAGGTCTACCTACGGTGGCCTTTCTCAATAGCAAGACCATGCTCACTGAGTCTGTACACAGTCAAAGCTTTCCTTCATTTGGGTCAGTCACAGTGACTGGGTCAGTCACAGTGGTCAGGTATTCTGCCACTGTGTACTCTCTGTTTAGGGCCAAATAATAATATTTAGAATTGCTAGTAAACTCAATAATTTCTTCACCAAAACAAAACTGAAAAACACTTATCTTAGTACATGGTTTTGTGTGTTTTTATCTGTGTTATTATGATCTGTGTTTCTATCTGTGTTATTATGATCTGTGTTATTATGATCTGTGTTTTTATCTGTGTTATTATGATATCTGTTTCAATCTGTGTTATTATGATCTGTGTTTTTATCTGTGTTATTATGATCTGTGTTTTTATCTGTGTTATTATGATCTGTGTTTCTATCTGTGTTATTATGATCTGTGTTTCTATCTGTGTTATTATGATCTGTGTTATTACGATCTGTGTTTTTATCTGTGTCATTATGATCTGTGTTTCTATCTGTGTTATTATGATCTGTGTTATTATGATCTGTGTTTTTATCTGTTATTATGGTCTGTTTTTATCTGTGTCATTATGATCTGTGCTATTATGATCTGTGATATTATGATCTGTGTTATTATGATATGTGTTTTTATCTGTGTTATGATCTGCATATCTATCTGATTGATCATAAGTCTCCATCTTGACTGTACATAATACAATTTTCTGCAAGCCTTGTTCAGTCTTAGCAGACAGAATAATATCATCAGCATATAGGAGGACACTTAGCATTTCATCATCGTATCTTACTCCAATATTTAACTATTTACTTTATTTTGCCAAGTCATTAACAAACATAGCCAACAGAGTTGGTGATAAGGTGTCTCCTTGTTTTACACCCGAGGGTGTGGGAAACCAATCTGTATGATATTCGTTGGTGTGTGTGTGTGTGTGTGTGTGTGTGTGTTAGGGGCTATAGGGATCACAGCTGAACTCCTACAGCCTTGGCCACAGAAGCTTAAACAGAGTCAGTCAACGCAGCAGGTGTGAATGCCTCTGGGGCCGACAGACGAGTGACGACGAGCTCGCTCTCTCTCTCTCAAAGACCTCTCATACTGTCAAGCCCCCCCCCCTCCGTTCGCTCTCTCTCTCAAAGACCTCTAAAACTGTAAACCTCTCTCTCAAAGACCTCTCATACTGTCAATATCTCTCTCAAAGACCTCTCATACTGTACACCTCTCTCTCAAAGACCTCTCATACTGTCAACCTCTCTCTCAAAGACCTCTCATACTGTTGATATCTCTCTCAAAGACCACTCATACTGTCAACCTCTCTCTCAAAGACCTCTCATACTGTCAACCTCTCTCTCAAAGACCTCTCATACTGTCAATATCTCTCTCAAAGACCTCTCATACTGTCAACCTCTCTCTCAAAGACCACTCATACTGTCGATATCTCTCTCAAAGACCTCTCATACTGTCAATATCTCTCTCAAAGACCTCTCATACTGTAAACCTCTCTCTCAAAGACCTCTCATACTGTCAACCTCTCTCTCAAAGACCTCTCATACTGTCAACCTCTCTCTCAAAGACCTCTCATACTGTCAACCTCTCTCTCAAAGACCTCTCATACTGTCTACCTCTCTCTCAAAGACCTCTCATACTGTCAACCTCTCTCTCAAAGACCTCTCATACTGTCAACCTCTCTCTCAAAGACCTCTAATACTGTCAACCTCTCTCTCAAAGACCTCTCATACTGTCAACCTCTCTCTCAAAGACCTCTCATACTGTCAACCTCTCTCTCAAAGACCTCTCATACTGTCTACCTCTCTCTCAAAGACCTCTCATACTGTCAACCTCTCTCTCAAAGACCTCTCATACTGTCAATATCTCTCTGCTGAGATGGCACACTGAGGAATTTTACCAAATGTTACCTAATACACAGTGTACGGTGTAAAAATACAGGGAAATACAGTGCATTTGGAAAGTATTCAGACCCTTTGACTTTTTCCACATTTTGTTACATTACAGCATTACAGCCTTATTCTAAAATGGATAAAACATTTAAAAGACATCAATCTACACACAATACCCCATAATGATAAAGCAAAAACTGTTTTTTTGCTAATTTCTCAAAAAGAACCTTAAAATGTACATATGTATTCAGCCCCTTTGCTTTTTTGAAGCCCCTTTGGCAGTGATTACAGCCTTGAGTCTTCTTGGGTATGACGCTACAAACTTGGCACACCTGTATTTAGGGAGTTTCTCTCATTCTTCTCTGCAGATCCTGTCAAGCTCTGTCAGGTTGGTTGGGGGGCGTCGCTGCACAGCTATTTTCAGGTCTCTTCAGAGATGTTTGATTGGGGTCAAGTCTGGGCTCTGGCTGGGCCACTCAAGGACATTCAGAGCCACTCCTGCATTGCCTTGGCTGTGTGCTTCCAGTTATTGTCTTGTTGGAAGGTGAACCTTCACCCCAGTCTGAGGTCCTGAGCGTTCTAGTGCAGGTTTTCATCAAGGATTTCTCTGTATATTGCTCCGTTCATCATTCCCTCGATCCTGACTAGTCTCCAAGTCCCTGCCTCTGAAAGAAATCCCTACAGCATGATGCTGCCACCACCATGCTTCCTGATGGTGCCAGGTTTCCTCCAGACGTGACGCTTGGCATTCAGGCCAAAGGGTTCAATCTTGATTTCATCAGTCTGGAGAATCTTGTTTCTCATGGTCTGAGAGTCTTTAAGTGCCTTTTGGCAAACTCCAAGTGGGTTGTCATGTGCCTTTTACTGAGGAGTGGCTTCCGTCTGGCCACTCTACCATAAAGGCCTGATTGGTGGAGTGCTACAGAGATCGTTGTCCTTCTGGAAGGTTCTCCCATCTCCACAGAGGAACGCTTGACCTCTGTCAGAGTGACCATTGGGTTCTTGGTCACCTCCCTGACCAAGGCCCTTCCCCCCCGATTTCTCAGTTTGGCCAGGCTGCCAGCTCTCGAAAGAGTCTTGGTGTTTCCAAACTTCTTTTTTGGCACCCTTGATGTGGAAAATTGATGAGGAAAAGTTGTATTTAATCAATCAACTTTCCGAATGCACTGTAGGCTAGTCCTCTCTTACAGACCTGTCATTGACCTTCAGCTTATACAATCTCTTACTGTTTTTCTCAGACATCTCACAAACTACAGACTTCGTCTCTTAGACCTTCTACTTAAAAAATGGAGTATCCTTCACCAACTTCCATCATAAATTATATCTTACAGATCTCCCTCTCGCTATTACTCCTCCATTCCTACAATACTGAGGACCCAGCCCAGCCCAGCTCAGGACAGCCCAGCCCAGCCCCGGACAGCCCAGCCCAACCCAAGACAGCCCAGCTCAGCCCAGCCCAGGACAGCTCTAGCCCAGTTGTGGCCTATGTGCCTTTACCATCTAATAGCCATGACGTTCACGATCTGAGTGTCAGAGAGGGCTGAAAGCCTGTTCATTAGAGCCTGTCACACAGCTGACGGGACAGGGAAACACAGAGCCGTCTCACATACTTCTAGTACTATTGCTCCACCCCACTGAGCTTTGATAAGACGGTTGACTGCCTGCGGGATTTGTCGGAGATTTCAATTGATTGACGATTCAAGTTCATTATTTAAAGAATCATCAGATAAAGAGTATGTAATTAGATGTCTTTTAAACACAATATTGTATTTGGGGGAAAGCAGACTAAAGGAGGAGCTACAAAGGGGTGCAAATGGTGCAGTGTTCAACGGTCATGAGGTACAAATTCTAAAAGAAATCCTAATTTACCCGTGGTCTCAGCCTTGTCCCTCGGTTCTGCTTTAGTAGGGGGGAAAGACTGCAAGTCATTCAGTTCATATTCTGCCTCAACAACACTCTGGGCCTCGGGGTTGCAGTCTAAAAATAATATCTGGGTTGCAACGCTGTGCCGAGCCAACTTCCACAAACAAAAGCTTCAGGAAACCGCCTTTTCGCTGCATTGCCATGGTTACTCACCACACGCGCTGTGAGATAGGGGTGACTGGTCAAACTAAGAGCCCAAGACTCTCCTCTTCCCAACTTTAATACAACCATGCTATAACTACTGACAGATGTGTTAAAGCAGACGTGTCATATCCCAGAGAAGGCCTACTAAGGCCATGACCCCTAGGTTATACACTATATCTAGAGTCAATACTACCACCTTGACACAAGTTATGTTGAAAGAAATACGCAATGCAATGTATATCAATGTATCTACATTACCTACATAATCTGTATTCGTAATGGTGGGAGATAGAAACTGAGACAGGGCAAGAACCCTTCCATCAACTACATTTTGCTACATTTTGCTCCCCATTCAATGTGGATCACCATACTTTCTCCCTCTCTGTGTCCCTGCTCCTCCCCTCTGAACCAGGTTTTCCCAAACTCGCAGCCTCTGCGTGGTCTATAGCCTGTTAGTGTAGATAACGCGTCTGGTCATTAGAGCCTGTCTATTAGAGGCAGTCTATAATTATTTTGTGCTCCGGTTTAGGCCTCAGACAGACAGGCCACTCCTACATGAGGAGAAAGGAGGTAGATGTAAATCCATATGTGATGTCGGCTTGACTGAAGCCGAAGGAGGGAGGAACTAATGGGAATGTCAACAAGCAACAGGCCTTTGGAAACAAAGATTGTTCATGTTCAGAAACTGTGTGTGTACAGCAACAACATTGCTTTAAAGATTACACTGATTTATATAGATTCAAATCTCTGGCGTGAATTATTCCACAAGCCTCTTTATTCATTATCTAAACCACTAATTATCAAATGGATTCATTCATTTAAATGTAGGCCTAAAACAGATTGTTGTGATGTAATGTTAACGTGCTTTTATAGGCATGCTCGTGACACTCTGAAAGAGCCTGTACTCACAAAGCATCTCTGAGTGCTGATCTAGGATCAGGTCCTCCCTGTCCATATAACCTTATTCAGATGATCAAAAAGATAACACTAATCCTAGATCAGCATTCCTCCTAATTTTTAGACACTTCATGAATGCGGGCCCAGTGCTGCTTTTCATGAGCTAAGTGTCAATTGGCTGGACTTGGAAACTGATCTCCAGGAAGGCAGGTTGAGAGTTTAGCCAGGGTTGAACGCTCGTGAAACGAACAGGTCAGAACACATGGTCTACTTTAATGGTTTCATGCAGCTGGAGAAGACAGATTCCATTTGGCAATTGGCTTGACAAAATTCCCAGTTGCACATTTACATACTATAGATTCAGAGCAGAAGAGAGCCATATGCTAAGTGCTTCTCTCCGTGAGAGGTTAAATGAAATAGTGTAAGGAAAATAGAATAATGTTGTTTGAGTCTACTTCCTGTGCTTGGCCCTCTTATGTTGAACATAATCAATGGCTTCCTATCCTCCGGATCTGTACCAAACTCATTAAACGTGGCAGTAATAAAGCCTCTCCTGAAGAAGCCAAACCTTGAACCGAAAAATATTTTTTAAACTATCGGCCTATATCGAATCTCCCATTCCTCTCAAAAAATGTTGAAAAAGCTGTTGCCTCCCTGAAGACCATTAATGTATACGAAACGCTCAAGTCTGCTTTTAGACCGCATCATAGTACTGAGACTGCACTCATGAAGGTGGTAAATGACCTTTTAATGGCGTCAGACCAAGGTTCTGTATTAGTCCCCATGCTCCTAGACCCAAGTGCTGCCTTTGACACCATCGATCACCACATTCTTTTGGAGAGAGTGGAAACCCTAATTGGTCTACACGGACAAGTTCTTGCCAGGTTTAGATCTTATCTGTCGGACAAGTCTCTGACAAATCCCTGACAAATCAAGTTTAAGTTTCAGTGTTCCTCAAGATTCCGTTTTAAGACCACTATTGTTTTCACTATATGTTATACCTCTTGGTGATGTCACTCGGAAACACAATGTCAACTTTCACTGGTATGCGGACGACACACAGCTGTACATTTCGACGAAACATGGCGAAGCCCCAAAATTGCCTACCCTGGAAGCCTGTGTTTCAGACATAAGGAAGTGGGTGGCTGCAAATGTTTTCCTTTTGAACACGGACAAAACAGAGATGCTAGTTCTAAGTCCCAAGAAACAAAGAGGTTGTGTCCTCATAATGTTGCAAAAATCTGATTTAAAAAAATATATATATATACTCTCCAGCTACCTGGATAAAACACTAAATAAACTAGTACTAAATACTGCTGTTAGAATCTTGACTAGAACCCAAAAATTGATCACATTACTCCAGTGCTAGCCTCTCTACACTGGCTTCCTGTTAAGGCTAGGACTGATTTCAAGGTTGCTCCTACCTATTGCTCCGATTATATGCTAGTTTCACAAGACGCAGGCCTCCTTATTGTCTTTAGAATTTCTAAGCAAACAGCTGGAGGCAGGGCTTTCTCCTATAGAGCTCCATTTTTATGGAATGGTCTGCCTACCTATGTGAGAGATACAGACTCGGTCTCAACCTTTAAGTCTTTACTGAAGACTCATCTCTTCAGTAGGTCATATGATTGAGTGTAGTCTGGCCCAGGAGTGTGAAGGTGAAAGGCAAGGCACTGGAGCGACGAACCACCCTTGCTATCCTGCCTGTGCGGCTCCCCTCTCTCCACTGGGATTCTCTGCCTCTGACCATATTACGGTGGCTGAGTCACTGGCTTACTAGGGCTCTTCCATGCCGTCCCTAGGAGGTGTGCGTCATGTTGTGCCAGGCTTTTTTCTCTATACTCGACTTGAGTGGGTTGAATCACTGGCGTGATCTTCCTGTCCGGGTTATATCCTGCCTGGTCGGCCCTGTCCGGGGTATCATCAGACAGGGCCACACTGTCCCCCGACCCTCCCTGTCTCAGCCTCCAGTATCTATGCTGCAATAGTGCCGGATAGCTAGAATCAGCCTGTCCTATCTGGTGTAATCCTCCTGTTTTATCTGGTGTCCTGTGTGAACTTAACTATGCTCTCTCTAATTCTCCATCTCTCTCTTGGAGGACCTGAGCCCTAGGACCATGCCTGCCTGGCTGTCCCCAGTTCACCTTGTCGTGCTGCTGCTCCAGTTTCAACTGTTCTGCCTGCAGCTATGGAACCCTGACCTGTTCACCGGACGTGCTACTTTGACTCGGACCTGCTGTTTTTGAGCACCTCCTTCCCTCTACCGCACCTAATGTCTCGACCTCTGAATGCTCGGCTATGAAAAGCCAACTGATATTTTCTCTAAGGAGCTGGCCTGTTGCACCCTCTACAACCACTGTGATTATTATTTGACCCTGCTGATCATCTATAAACATTTGAACAACGATCTGGTCTTAATGGCCATGTACTCTTATAATCTCCACCCGACACAGCCAGAAGAGGACTGGCCACCCCTCAGAGCCTGGTTCCTCTCTAGGTTTCTTCCTAGGTTCTTTCCTTTCGGAGGAATTGTTCCTAGCCACGTGCTTCTACATCTGCATTGCTTGCTGTTTGGGATTTTAGGCTGGGTTTCTGTATAAGCATTTTGTGACATCTGCTGATGTAAAGGGCTTTATAATTTATAAATGTGATTTGATTTGATTCGCACCATGTGAACTCAAAGTGGAAGTTCATCCAAAAGTTGCACTTCAAGCAAATGCTTCACATCTGGTGCTGCTTTTAGCTACCACTACTAGACTCTTATGCTGGTTCTACTGCAATAGTATTATTCCTACTATTACTGTACCTCAACTATCTCTTCAAACCACCACTTTAACTTCTCTTTCACTACCACAATTACTATTTATCCGATGTAACTATTTACAGGCAGTCAAGTGGGTTAATCCAGGAGGCAGGCAGTCAGGTGGGTTAGTCCAGGAGGCAGGCAGTCAGGTGGGTTAGTCCAGGAGGCAGGCAGTCAGGTGGGTTAGTCCAGGAGGCAGGCAGTCAGGTGGGTTAGTCCAGGAGACAGGCAGGCAGGTGGGTCAGTCAGGCAGTCAGGTGGGTTAGTCAGGCGGTCAGGGAGGTTAGTCCAGGAGGCAGACAGTCAGGGGGTTAGTCCAGGAGGCATGCAGTCAGGTGGGTTAGTCAGGCAGCCAGGTGGGTTAGTCCAGGTGGCAGGCAGTCAGGTGGGTTAGTCTAGGAGGCAGGCAGTCAGGTGGGTTAGTCCAGGAGGCAGGCAGTCAGGTGGGCTAGTCCAGGAGACAGGCAGTCAGGTGGGCTAGTCCAGGAGACAGGCAGTCAGGTGGGCTAGTCCAGGAGGCAGGCAGTCAGGTGGGTTAGTCCAGGAGGCAGGCAGTCAGTTGGGTTGGGTTAGTCCAGGATACAGGCAGTCAGGTGGGCTAGTCCAGGAGTCCAGGATACAGGCAGTCAGGTGGGCTAGTCCAGGAGGCAGGCAGTCAGGTGGGTTAGTCCAGGAGGCAGGCAGTCAGGTGGGTTAGTCCAGGAGGCAGGCAGTCAGTTGGGTTAGTCCAGGAGACAGGCAGGCAGGTGGGTCAGTCAGGCAGTCAGGTGGGTTAGTCCAGGAGACAGGCAGGCAGGTGGGTCAGTCAGGCAGTCAGGTGGGTTAGTCAGGCGGTCAGGGAGGTTAGTCCAGGAGGCAGACAGTCAGGGGGTTAGTCCAGGAGGCATGCAGTCAGGTGGGTTAGTCAGGCAGCCAGGTGGGTTAGTCCAGGTGGCAGGCAGTCAGGTGGGTTAGTCTAGGAGGCAGGCAGTCAGGTGGGTTAGTCCAGGAGGCAGGCAGTCAGGTGGGCTAGTCCAGGAGACAGGCAGTCAGGTGGGCTAGTCCAGGAGGCAGGCAGTCAGGTGGGCTAGTCAGGCAGGCAGGTGGGCTAGACCAGGAGACAGGCAGGCAGGTGGGTTAGTCAGGCAGGCAGGTGGGCTAGTCCAGGAGGCAGGCAGTCAGGTGGGCTAGTCAGGCAGGCAGGTGGGCTAGTCCAGGAGACAGGTGGGCTAGTCCAGGAGACAGGCAGGCAGGTGGGTTAGTCAGGCAGGCAGTCAGGTGGGTTAGTCAGTCAGGCAGTCAGGTGGGTGGGTGGGTTAATCCAGGAGGCAGGCAGTCAGGTGGGTCAGTCGGGCAGGCAGATGGGTGGGTTAGTCAGGAAGTCAGGTGGGTTAGTCAGGCAGTCAGGTGGGTTAGTCCAGGAGGCAGGCAGTCAGGTGAGTTAGTCAGGCAGGCAGTCAGGTGGGTTAGTCCAGGAGGCAGGCAGTCAGGTGGGTTAGTCAGTCAGGCAGTCAGGTGGGTTAGTCCAGGAGGCAGGCAGTCAGGTGGGTCAGTCAGGCAGGCAGGTGGGTGGGTTAATCCAGGAGGCAGGCAGTCAGGTGGGTCAGTCAGGCAGGTAGTCAGGTGGATTAGTCAGTCAGGCAGTCAGGTGGGCTAGTCCAGGAGGCAGGCAGTCAGGTGGGTTAGTCAGGCAGTCGGGTGGGTTAGTTCAGGAGGCAGGCAGGCAGGTGGGTTAGTCAGGCAGGCAGTCAGGTGGGTTAGTCAGTCAGGCAGGCAGGTGGGCTAGTCCAGGAGGCAGGCAGTCAGGTGGGTTAGTCCAGGAGGCAGGCAGTCAGGTGGGTTAGTCCAGGCAGCAGGCAGTCAGGTGGGTTAGTGCAGGAGGCAGGCAGTCAGGTGGGTTAGTCCAGGAGGCAGGCAGAGTCTCCTCAGCGAGCTGTGCAGCTGTGCTGCTGACAGATCTACGCAGAGCAGAGTGCATCCGCCCTCTCCAGCCTCTCACATCAAAGGGCCGTCCGCAGCTCTTGAAGCCCCCGGGCCCTCCTGCAGCCCCCCTGGCCCACCACTTCAAAAGGTCTCTCAGTGCATCCCAGGCAGATTCCCATCAAAGGCAGGGACGGCTGCTCACCCACTCATGCAGGCAGATATGATTAAAAGCACGTTATTGGAGGAAAGGAGGGAGGAGAGTGTATGGAAGAGAGGATAGAATATCTACACTCTTAGAAATAAGGGTATGGTTAGGGTACAGTAACAGGTACAACTAATCCAGTCAGTTAGTTAGATTTCTTGCACGCCTTACTGAAATCGCTATTCTCGTTTAAATGGTTACGGTAGTCTCCTTACAATGTTCCTAACCCTGGCAGTCATTGTGAATGCAGGTTGCGGGTGAATAAAAAATCCAACTGTTGGATAGATATCCTACCTCTGGCTGGATTCCAATAGGAATAACACATCACTTTGCAAGCCAGCATAATGTGACTTGCAGGTAGAGGAGACATCTTCTGGTTGGAAGATTTCTGGAAATGGGAGAGAATAAGCAGGAAATCCTTCCACCAGGATTCCTTGAAATTCTGGGAATTTTGGGAAAGTCACCAGAATTTTGCTGTCCTGATGTGGCCTGTATACGAGGAGTTTCAGGCCACTGTATTAGGGTAAAACTAGGCCTCGAAATAAGGCCTGATGAGATATGTAATGTATTGTCATAAAGAGTTTTGTTTTAATGATAACATACACTTATGAACTAACTTGGTGAAGGCACTGAAAATAAACTAATTCAACAACCATGTCTTTGTCATTAACAAATACAGTTATGGGTCGTAACAATTCACTCGAAAAAGCAAGGCACACTCAGAAATTATATTGGAGGCATAGCTATCATTTAGTTATTTTTGGCCACCCGTGAGTGGAAGTATTGTACCAGTTTAAGTGGTCTATGGTAGAGGTACCTTTTTGTCACTTTTTGTCACTAGGAACATATGGCTTTTCTAAAAGAACACTTTTGTATCTGTGGACTATATGTAAGAAAGGTACTATCTGAGCTAGGAACTGGGGTACAATTATGAACCTATAACTGAAGGTACAAAGGATGCCCTTACAGGGTACCACCCTGTGACAAGCAGTACCCCCTTTAAGAACAAATCGAAACCTTTATTTATGAGTGTATCTCTGTCTCTCTCTTCCTCTGTCTCTCTATCCCTCCCTATCTCGGTCTCTTTTACTCACTCTATTCTCCCTCTCACATTCTCTCTCCCTCTTTCTAAGAGGACACTCTTTGCGGGGTGATTAATATGTCCAGCAGCAGGAGCTCAGAGATGGTGTAGTTTGGCAGGACTGTCTGGCGCTCTCTCCCCCAGACTCTGGTCAAGGTCAGGTCCCAGGTCATTTAATATAAGCCACAGGCTACACAGCCAATTCACACCTGAAATTGCCCCTCTGAGCTGCAAGTGTCCCTGAATAGCTGCATTGTTGTCCATCGGGAGTTTAGACAAGCACTGGTTCAATGAGAGCCTTAGGAGTTGGAATAATTTGACTAAATGCATGGGATTTGCAAATGTGGATTATCACTGCTGCTCAACCCCCAGGTCAGGTCCAGCTAGGAGGATTCCAGTCTCGTCTGACCAGTTCAACCATCAATTTTTTCATTAAAAACACCCGTTGATACACTTCTTACATATTCCAGTACAATACAGTGTTTGAAACAGTTTATCTTTTGTATGATATTATTCAGGTGTTTTCTTGGTTAACACAAACGCTTGAGATTCCGTCAATGTGTTCATTGTACTTAGCCATTTTCAGCATGTGTCTACATTTTCATTCATTTCATGCTTGTTGCAGTTCATATGTGCAGCTTGTTGTTATTGAAAAGTGTCAGCGGTGGTTGGGTCATGATACCTCCCTGCACATTATCCCAACTCATTAGAGTAAATGTCCAGACGTCAGAAGAATGTTTTATGGACTCTTGAGATTTTACTCCCAGCACAAGTCAGTCAGTGTTCTGCAATGCAGCCGGGAAGATAAGAGGTTTATATGCTTAAGGGGGGCAGGCTGCCTCAGAAAGGCTTAGGCCCAGTGTGGCGAATTAAATTGAATGCCCAGACAGAATTAGTTCTAAGCAGACTGAGACCCATTTTATGAAACTGAACAATTAGGAGGATTAAAACTAATAATTCAGCGGGGGGGTGCAGCTGCATTATAGTTGCAACGGCAGCAACAACCAGGAGTAGGGGTGCTGGTGGTGAAGACGGGGACGGAGGGGGGTTTTCTGGTGCTAAGTGTACGAAAAGTGACAACTGGCCGAGGAAAAATGAGCTTTGTGAGAGAGGTAAACACAATCCCAAACACTATAAATTGTAGGCCTCACTCCTCAAACAGACAGTTGGAATGGGTTGGGGATTTTATGATTTAGGGAGATGCAATATGTAAGTATAATATACAAAGTATTTTATTCTATTTTAACAATATTTATACAATAAATGTTGTTTTATACAATAGCATAATATTTGTACACAGTGCATTTAGTCAAATCCATTAAAAAAACTATTTTAAGACAGTTGAGAGAATATGGTATAAGAGGGAAGGGATAGCCCACTGGCTGACTGGCTGGTTGACTCGCTGGCTGATTGTCTGGCTGGCTGACTGACTGGCTGGCTGACTGACCGGCTGACTGACTCGCTGGCTGGGAGCAGCAGCAGCCACAATCCCCCTGTCATCCACCTGTGTGTAAAAGGCCCTTTGTCAGAGCCGTCTAATTTGATCTGACTCACCCTACACATGTGGAACAGCTCAGCGGCTCCCCTCACTCCTACTGATTATACAGAGTGGGAGAGAGGGAGAGGGAGAAAAAGACGGGGAAAGAGGGAGGGAGAGAAAGGAAGCGTGCCATTAACAGTGAGCTGAGGGGAGTAGAGTGCCGAGAGTGGAGTGTGGGCGCCCAAGCGTGAGGCTGTCAGGGAGGGTCACCTCATACACACCCAAGGCTAGGCTAGCTCCCCAGACTCTCCTAAATTTGAATTTAAGAGGACCCCAAGGAGGAAGGATCCTAGTTTGCCGGTCCCTGGCACAAATAAGGTTGAGAAACATTAGTCTAACCAACCTCTACTCATCCCTAACCTCCCCCTTTTCTAAACATCGACCAAGAGCAACTCCACTCTCCCCTTCACACTGCCTAGAGGAGCCAGGGCTTTGCTTACATTATGGGTGTGGTAGGTGGACATGGGAGAAGTTGCCCTCGGTGTAGCTGCAGTTACAGTAGACCTGGGTAATGAAACACCTTAGATACTGGGAGAGATCAGCAGCCCTGTCAATCTTTCACTGGTGGTAATAAAGTGTTCCAGACAAGTATCACTAGAGTAAAGCCAGCTCACCCATATCACTCCTCTGCATTGAGCGGTTGGACTAATCCGAAGTCACACAAACCACAGCAGGACACATCACTCTGAGACCCCGAGGGCAAAGACATAGAACGGGTGAAAAACTATATACACCGGATTTTCTCACCAACCGTATGCCGTTCTTATTTCTGCTGGTCCCGTGTGGCTCAGTTGGTAGGGCATGGCACTCACAATGCCAGGTTTGTAGGTTTGATTCCCATGGAGGACCAGTACAAATGGAAAAAAAAAAACGTGGCACTCACTGCTGTAAGCCGCTCTGGATAAGAGCGTCTGCTAAATGACTTAAGTGTACTGGAAATATTTAATCCCCTCTCTAGTTCTGTCACCATTTGTAATTATAATTAAAGTACAAAGTGACCAGGATGAGGTTTATGTTTATTGTTACTCCAGAAAATAGTTGCTGAGCAACTAAACTCTATGACCCCACCTCAACATCTCTCGTTCTCCTCGCAATGTCCCTTTCATTCTCTCTCTCTCTCTCTCTCTACCCACTTACCTCGCTTATAAAATATCCATTTATTCTATAAACATTTCTTTGGGAGGGGGGGGGGCACTTTCCAGTTTCCACTCGTACCACTTCGTCTTTGTCATGTTTTGTTTTGTCATGGGCCAAATTCTCTTAACTACTTACACCGCTTTTTCTATGCTCAAACGACAAACAACAACGCACTTCAACAAGTGAAGAGGTTAGAGGTAGCGTTCCACTACATAGTGCTATTCACTAGTCTCCCATGTCAGCTCTCCCATCAGTGGATGCATCGGGGAGAGGGAGCTACAGCGAGCTCCAGCGTGGACTCCCAGAATTCAAGTGGGCTTCCCCTGGCCTGTTTGTTGCATGGGCTATTTACTAAAGCACGTCGGCACACACTGAAATTCCTCAACCCAATCCCCAAACCCACTTACCCCCTCTGGTCACCGACCGACAGACAGCAGGACCTCTGGGGTCAAGACCAAACGCTGACCCCTCCAGGGACATGGCAACTCTAGTCAGACACAGCAGTAAGGAGGAGTGGACTCCCTCCAGACATGACAACTCTAGTCAGACACAACAGTAAGGAGGAGTGGACTCCCTTCCTGACATGACAACTCTAGTCAGACACAACAGTAAGGAGGAGTGGACTCCCTCCAGACATGACAACTCTAGTCAGACACAACAGTAAGGAGGAGTGGACTCCCTCCAGACATGACAACTCTAGTCAGACACAGCAGTAAGGAGGAGTGGACTCCCTCCAGACATGACAACTCTAGTCAGACACAGCAGTAAGGATGAGTGGACTCCCTCCAGACATGACAACTCTAGTCAGACACAACAGTAAGGAGGAGTGGACTCCCTCCAGACATGACAACTCTAGTCAGACACAGCAGTAAGGATGAGTGGACTCCCTCCAGACAAGTAGGACCGGGACATACACATGATCCTGTCAGTATGAGTGATGATGAGTGATGGTCCCATCAACGTCAAAGCCACATTATATAAGCCTCCTCTCTACTGCTGTTCATAGGTCATGGGATGTTATAATGAAGTTGTGATTGTGGGAATATGATTCTTTGGCTATTGCACCAGTCATGTGTATGCATTCACATTGAGTGTGATACCTTTAAATATCTAATGAATTCAAATGAGTGTACTCCATGTGTTCTGTGCACTGTTTGTGTGTGTGGCTGTGTGCACGCACACACATGGCCTTTTGAGTTTTGAAGCAGATATGATTGGATAATAAGAGCATTCAGTTTGGGAATTCCCAGTTTATGGTTGCTTGGACATCCCCAGGGTCATGGGTTTGTTTGTACACATATAATATGAAATAATAAGAAAATACTTCTTATTTTACTTTGTTTGTGGGTTTTCCCCTAATTTCCACTTGAAATCTGTTTTAATTTATTTCGCAACAAAATGATTTTGTTTCAATGAGAACACAGGTTAGTTCAGGTCAAATGTTATTGCATGACCCAAAACAAACAAAATGAAGTCAGAGGTACTTGGAAATACAATCATAAAATCATATCAGCTAACGACATTGGGGGAAATAACAATGCCTGCTTTCAGGCCCAAATGGCTTTTATATAGCTACTGGGAAATTTGGAAAAATAGAATCATTTTAGATTCTTGGTTTCATCCCAAAACAAAGAGTTTATTCAACCTTGAATCACATTTTCTCATATAGTCGAGTGCGTTAATGTGTAGAATTTAGAATTTGGAAATCGACTTTGTTTTGTCGTATTGTCCAGGGCCTAGTCAGTATACACAGTGTTGGGTCTTTTCCCAGTGTTCAAGGCCTATGGGTACGCTGTAAAAAAAATCCTATTGTTTTTCCAGTAAGGTTGTAGTGTTCTGAGTTAAAATAAATAAAGCAAGCTACCTGTAAGATACTGTACAAAAAAAATGGAACAGTATGTTACCGTACGGCATTTTACGGTATCCAATTAATTTACAGTACCCATAACGCTACTGTTGTCATTTTACGGTAACAATCTTACTGTAAAGCCTTATAATGCATATTTCCCAGAGTGCCTTGCCTTTCGAATGAATTCTAGAGTTACCAACCATGTGACAGTATTTGTTAGTGACAGACTGTATTTGGTTGTTGCATTCATCCATGTTCAGTCTTGTGGCCTTCACTAAGTTGTAACGATTCTTGTAGGTGGAAGAAGGTGAAGAGGACCAAAGTGCAGCGTGGTACATGTTCATGGTGTATATTTATTTTAACTCAGAACACTATGACCAAAATAACAAAAATAGACCAACAGGAAACAGTTCTGTCTGGTGCAGACACAGAGACAGAAAACAACTACCCACAAATCATAGTGGGAACACAGGCTACCTAAGCATGGTTCTCAATCAGAGACAACGATTGACAGCTGCCTCTGATTGGGAACCATACCAGGCCAAAAGCAGAAATACAAAAACATAGAATGTTTCCCAACTCACACCCTGACCAAACTAAAATAGAGACATAAAAAAGGAACTAAGGTCAGGACGTGACATAAGTTCTTAAGCAAATAAAAATCATGGTTTACAGGCCACATCAGGTCTGCAAGTGGAGTTTCAAAATTCCAGTAACTTTCTCAAAATTCTCAGATTTCCCAGAAATCCTTGTTAAAAGATTATGGATTTCCTGCTTATTCCTTCCCGTTTCCAGGAATCTTCCAACCAGATACTTTATATTGGGCAGACAGACCAGTTCCCTACCGCCTCCCGCTGCCACCTGCCTCCTCCATTTTTGCGGAAATGCTGTAATCAATTGGTTGTAATCTTGGATTGAGCAGAACTTCCCGTACAATTCCGATATCTCCATGAAAGCCATAACTCTACCAAACAAAACACCCTTTCCCATAAATACAGGTATTTTATCAAGCAGCACATTTGAGTTCAACCATAATATTTGTTGTAATATTTGTTCTATCTTTTCTGGGGGATGAAATTGAAATTGTAACCAGCTAGGAAATACTTGTTTGAAAAAGAGAGACACTTTGAACAAGGTTTCATTTTCAATTGCGCAAAGGCAAAAAAAATCCCTTTTTAAAATCCCTTTTTTTTCTCTTAGTAATCTACTTGAGAATCATCTTGTGATTCAAGTACAACTTTTCTATAAGTGAAGCTTTTAGAGAAAGGTTTAGTAATTTTATATTTAATAATCTCACCCACCCGGTTCATATTCATTATATAGATAGGCATGCTTTATCTTGTCTGGTTAAGCATCCCAGATAAAGCTAAATATTTTTTGCTCATATGATTTGAAAAAACAAATCATGAGGAGTAGGCAGCGCCATAAGTAAGTAAGGAAACTATATATGTTACTGTTGATTATACAGCTACTTAAATGACAACTATAGGATTTGTTTTAGGGCTCTGGTCAATTTCAGATGTTATTTTAGGGCTCTGGTCAAAATTAGTGCAGTAAACATTAGGAACACCTGCTCTTTCTATGACATAGATGGGCCAGGTGAATCCAGGTGAAAGCTATGATCCTTTATTGATGTCCCCTGTTAAATCCACTTCAAATCAGTGTAGATGAAGGGGAGGAGACGGGTTAAAGAATAATTTTTAAGCCTTGAGACAATTGAGCCATGGATTGTGCATGTGTGCCATTCAGAGGGTGAATGAGCGAGACAAAATATTTAAGTGCCTTTGAATGGGCTATGGTAGTAGAAGGCCAGGCACACTGGTTTGAGTGTGTCAAGAACTGCAACGCTGCTGGGTTTTCCACACTCAACAGTTTCCCGTGTGCATCAAGAATAGTCCGCCACCCAAAGGATATCCAACCATCTTGACACAACTGTGGGAAACATTGGAGTCAACATGGGCCAGCATTCCCGTGAAACACTTTCGACACCTTGTAGAGTCCGTGCCCTGACAAATTGAGGCTGTTGAGGGCAAAAGGAGGTGCAACTCAACATTAGGAAGGTGTTTCTAATGTTTTGTCCTCTCAGTGTATAGGGAATAGGGTGTTATTTGGGACACATCCCTAGCCTCTGTCCATCAAGTGTCAACTCCACTCTGCCAAACACTGTCTTTTCACAAAAAGCTCATGACAATCACGTGAGATGAGCCCAGTTACACAAACACAGCCTGCCCTGTCCTCCACCTCCAACTCTCAAACAGTACTCTCTCCTCACTCAGACATCTTTGTTGTCCACCCTCTCTTCAGTTCTCTATCCAATGATTTTCAGAGAGAAAACGGTCTTCAAGAAAAAAGCTGT
Source organism: Oncorhynchus tshawytscha (assembly GCF_018296145.1). Taxonomy (NCBI): domain Eukaryota; kingdom Metazoa; phylum Chordata; class Actinopteri; order Salmoniformes; family Salmonidae; genus Oncorhynchus; species Oncorhynchus tshawytscha. The sequence continues at coordinate 18,669,085 of NC_056447.1, forward strand.
TACAGTTTTCTTCCAGTAGAACGATTTTCCTCTGAGATTTGCTGCAATTGTACACTGAGCCGTGAATTTCTACACTGAGTAAATATTGTGCATTCTTACAGTCGGCAGTAGGTCACAGTAATTTAGTACATCACTGTCCTAATATTAATTGAAAATGTCAGACTTCTATTTTTGCCGGGTCTCGTGCCCTCTTCTGAATAACATTGTCAGTGACACCAGTAAGAGTGTTCCCCTCACAGGCAGGGAGGGGTTCAGCCAGTCAGTCAGTAATCGGAGACCCAGGCTAGCTAATCTCAGCCCTGTTGTGGTGTGTAGGGAGACAAGGAATGGCCAGGGGTGCTGTGCGACGTGCAGTGTGTCTCTGCTCTGAATGTTTCTCTAGAGAGAGAGCCAAAGGAATCTGTGTCTGCGTGCTACAATATCCTGTTTGGGCTCAGGCAGAGCAGACTGATCAGATCACTGGCTGTTTCAGGCCTCTCTTCTCCTCCGCACAGCCCAGCCTTCTGCTCATACATCACACTCACGACCTGTCGCCTGGCCTGGACCAAAACACCAGGCTCTGTTATTATCATTCTTGTTGTATGCACTTCTGCTCTGCAATGCTGCAACAAATCATGCAAGGTTTCTTTCCATGTTTATGTGATATATTATGTGAAAGGGGGGAAAAAGAGACAGTTGACTGCAAGCCAAAATGGAGACTCAGCAACAACAATATACAGTCGATAAAGGCGAAACAATAGTGTAAAACAACTTGTTTTCACCCAGAGCCAACTGTAGAAAGGGAGTGTCAGGGCTGGGGGGTGTGTGATAGGCTGAGGGATGACTGCTACTCCCGTGTGTGTGTGTGTGTGTGTGTGTGTGTGTGTGTGTGTGTGTGTGTGTGTGTGTGTGTGTGTGTGGAGGGGGGGGGTTGCCTCTGTTTTTGCATGAAATGAAAATAGAGTTGTGACCGTCTGCTTCTCGAGCAGAAAAACAGTGCTGGCCAGTGGCAGGTACCTCACGTCCCAACAGTGTGAGTGCACTTCCTGAAACTGACAACATTGTACGGGGGCCAACGTGACAGCGGTCTGCCAGAGAGCGAGAGAGAGAGAAAGAGAGAGAGAGAGAGAGGACGGAGAGAACCTTTTAGTCAGTGGCGTAGCTCAGTTTTCGTTAACATTTTTGCATGCTATTCTAGATTCAGAACATAAAACAACGTTTTTAAAGCAAACATTATCCCTTAGGTCCAGCACAGCAAATACTTCAATTGTACAGTGATAAAAGTATATATATATATATATATATCTGAATATTGGCATTGGTGCTGACAAACCACTGACAAAGTTGAAGACAGATACTCAAAAAAAAACATATTTTTGCCTCCAAAAAAAACATTTTAAAATATTTTTAAAAGATGGAAAAAGATTCATTTGAAAATCCACAGTGAAAACATATTTCACCACTCGGATGGTATTGACATTAGACATTTTTTTTCTCAGTTGCTTCGTGACCGTAAAAACCTAATTAAATGTAACATATCTGAACAAAAATGTATATTCTATCTTAATATATCAGGGAGATGGAGTTGACAGTTTATGATTGTAAGCATGGTGATTCCAATATTGTTTGTTTAAATCTATTAAAAAGTAGAGAACTTTTATAGATATGGTCTTTCTGCACTACATGTAATGAGGACATGAATAAAGGGTTCCTTATGGTGGAGCTGTCCCTGCTCATTCCTGATTCACTTTGGATTTTTAGACCAATCTGACAGTGTTTACCAAATCTCCAGACAAATCTTTTGAATTTCAAACACTTAAAATGGAAAATTCCAAAAACAAATCTTTTCCATTTTCCCCTAAATGAAAATGTTAAGATCAAATAATGCAACAAAATATATATTTGTTTAACTATAAATATAAATGAAAGGAAATTATCTTTAAACTGCAAAATGATCTCTCAGCCTCATATCTCTCAGCCTCATTAGCTCAGTGATTCTTGAAAGTCAGGAAATGTGGGGGTGGGGGTGGGGGCAAAGCTTGCACTACCCCAGTGCCTGCATCCTAATACACTAGGGCTGACCTGTATCACTGGACTGTATTACTGGATTTTGTCACTGGACTGTATGAATGGGCTAATCCCGTCACACACTGACTGGGTATAAGGGCTGGAAAGACAACAGGTACTGACGAGAGGCAGCAGGTAGCCTAGCGGCTAAGAGTGTTGGGCCAGTAACCGAAAGCTCGCTGGATTGAATCCTTAAACCGACTAGGCGAAAAATCTGTCAATGTGCCCTTGAGCAAGGCACTTAATGTACTTAGTGCTGTCATCGGTTATAGACTGTTATAGACTGTTCACAGCTTGAAAACAGTGCTGCAACTTCTGACACGAAAAGTGGATCCTTTTGGAAAGAAACAAAAAATATGTATTTGATAGAAAAAAAAGAAAAATATGGTTTCGATAATAAATGATTTTGTGTAATTCCTCTCTGCACAACACTGAGGGAAAATAGTTTTAGACGTATAATAATGAATTCCTTGCAGTGGCCAGGGAGAGGGCTTGACCGAGTTGGGCAGGCCCACCCTTACAAACCCTGGAAAACACTTAACATTGACATTTCCACTTTCACTCAGTGCTCTGCTGCTTAAAGGCACAGTGCAATCAAAAACGTGATATTCCCGTGTTTTATATATACTTCCACACTATAAGGTTGTAATAATACTGAGAAACTCCCAGACAGTCCTAGCAAAATTCTTACGTAAGAAATGTCTCTTCGCTAGGAAGCCATTTTTGTTTCTTTTTGACAATTTGAATTGAAAACAAACCCAGTAAGGTACTTAAATTGTTACCCAGAAATGATTTTATATTGAGAAAAAAACATCTGCATTTTACATTTTTCCTTTTATTCACTATGGAAATCTGGCATGGCAGCAGTACGATTGAATGAATCCACAATATTCCAAGGACAAAAACAAAACCATATCTTAAATGATTGTGTTGTGTAACTCAATATGAGTGTGAAGCAGATGAGTCTGGTGGGATGAGCTATGGGAGGACGGTTTGATTGTAATGGCTGGAATAAAACCAATGGAAAGGAGTCAAACATGTGGTTTCCATATGTTCTATGTGTTGGACTCCGTTCCATTGATTCCATAGCCATTACAATGAGCCCGTCTTCCTATAGTTCCTCCCACCAGCCTCCTCTGGTGTGAAGATAATTCAGTGCAGTGAGGAAGGATGCAGCTAGAGCACAGCCTGGTGCTGACTGAAGAGATTTCTTGTCGTCTAACTGTTCCCCTCCCCCACTTCATAGTAAGCTACTGCTGATGTTTGGCCTTTTTCACTCCCATGTTTGTTTTTGGAGTTTCTGCCTAGAAGAACCTTTATTTTTCTCAGGGGAAGGAAGTATCAGCCAAAATAGCATTGCTACTATGAATCATTTCAATGGTATTTCAGTAAATAGTATTTTGTCCCAGTGTATAGAAAGATGATGAACCTTTCTGTGTACTAAAAAGAGGGACAATAGGCACGCTGGTGAGTATGCCCTCCTCATGCTAATAACATCAGGCTGTCTAGTGTCCAATGGTGTTTTCCGTTCCTCACCCTCATGACTCATAGAGCACCCCTTCCCAAAGAAAGTTCTCACATGAAGACCTGGAAATATAACATCTTTTGTGAGACAACGTTAGCACAATATACAGTACAAACCAAAAACACTTGATAATTCAGTCATATAGCTACATGTACCTAGAAGCCTTTCCATCCCTGTACCCTGGGTCTGGCTGGGTCTTATAAAGTTGCCTCACTGTGGACCCCACAGCTATCAAAGGCCTCTGCCCTCACTCCTTCAGTGAGGGGAGTTAACAGGAAATATAATGATAGGCTAGACACTTCCTGGGCCTCTGTGGCAGCCATAAAAGCCTTAACAGTCTGTGTCAGTCCACCCCAGACCCCGACCCAATGCACTGCACAAAGCACGGTGCCATGTAACCACACGGTGGCATGTAACCACCTCTGATAATAACACATTCATAATCCATACATAATCCATTCATAAACCATACATAATCCATTCATAAACCATACATAATCCATTCATAAGCCATACATAACACATTCATAAACCATACATAACACATTCATAAGCCATACATAACACATTCATAACCTATACATAACACATTTATAAGCCATACATAACACATTCATAACCTATACATAACACATTCATAACCTATACATAACACATTCATAAGCCATACATAACACATTCATAACCTATACATAACACATTCATAACCTATACATAACATTCATAACCTATACATAACACATTCATAACCTATACATAACACATTCATAACCTATACATAACACATTCATAACCTATACATAACAGAAATCAGCTGGGCTTGACAATCTGGACCCTCTATTTCTGAAACTATCCGCCGCCATTGTCGCAACCCCTATTACCAGCCTGTTCAACCTCTTTCATATCTTCTGAGATCCCCAAGGATTGGAAAGCTGCCGCAGTCATCCCCCTCTTCAAAGGGGGAGACACCCTGGGCCCAAACTGTTACAGACCTATATCCATCCTGCCCTGCCTATCTAAAGTCTTCGAAAGCCAAGTCAACAAACAGGTCAATGACCATCTCGAATCCCACCGTACCTTCTCCGCTGTGCAAACTGGTTTCCGAGCCGGTCACGGGTGCACCTCAGCCATGCTCAAGGTACTAAACGATATCCTAACCGCCATCGATAAAAGACAGTACTGTGCAGCCGTCTTCATCGACCTTGCCAAGGCTTTCGACTCTGTCAATCACCATATTCTGACTATCCTACCGATCCTTGACTTCGGCGATGTCATCTACAAAATTGCTTCCAACACTCTACTCAGCAAACTGGATGCAGTTTATCACAGTGCCATCTGTTTTGTCACTAAAGCACCTTATACCACCCACCACTGCGACCTGTATGCTCTAGTCGGCTGGCCCTCATATTCGTCGCCAGACCCACTGGCTCCAGGTCATCTACAAGTCCATGCTAGGTAAAGCTCCGCCTTATCTCAGTTCACTGGTCACGATGGCAACACCCACCCGTAGCACGCGCTCCAGCAGGTGTATCTCACTGATCATCCCTAAAGCCAACACCTCATTTGGCCGCCTTTCCTTCCAGTTCTCTGCTGCCTGTGACTGGAACGAATTGCAAAAATCGCTGAAGTTGGAGACTTTTATCTCCCTCACCAACTTCAAACATCTGCTATCTGAGCAGCTAACCGATCGCTGCAGCTGTACATAGTCTATCGGTAAATAGCCCACCCATTTTTACCTACCTCATCCCCATACTGTTTTTATATATTTACTTTTCTGCTCTTTCGCACACCAATATCTCTACCTGTACATGACCATCTGATCATTTATCACTCCAGTGTTAATCTGCAAAATTGTAATTATTCGCCTACCTCCTCATGCCTTTTGCAAACAATGTATATAGACTCCCTTTTTTCTACTGTGTTATTGACTTGTTAATTGTTTACTCCATGTGTAACTCTGCGTTGTCTGTTCACACTGCTATGCTTTATCTTGGCCAGGTCGCAGTTGCAAATGAGAACTTGTTCTCAACTAGCCTACCTGGTTAAATAAAGGTGAAATAAAAAATAAAATAAAAAATTCATAAGCAGTGCATGATCATTTTACCACTATGTGCTTCACCTTTTCCCATTTGCCTCAAAGGGGCAACCATCCATTTTTGGACTTAAAAATGAACAATCTGTACCCATTGATTCTTGAACAATATAACTTGTTAATGATTTTGAGAGTGGTTAAATGTATCCATACCCACTTTGTTATTGTTTCTACTGCTGATTGACCCTATAAACCAAACATTTAATTTTAAAACCCTGTGAAGTGAAACTCGACTTTCATCCATCAAAAGACGCTTCAGATTCAGCTTCAATCCCAAAGTTCCCGACCAAAGACAGTGTTTTTTAATAAAGGATTCAAAGAAGCCATAAAGTTACAGTAGCATGCTGGAAAAGACTTTACAGCACATATACACTTGTAGGAGAAAAGTGGCAGCTTTTCAGCACTCGGAGAGACTTATTTAGAAGGTTATTAGTCCCACTTCCAGCCCCAGCTCCTGGGAGGGCTATCATTAGGCTGGGCTTGAGCCTGGCTGTATGTTTGGCTCCCGTTAGGAGCCGTGGAAAATACACTACTTCTAGGGGATTGGGGGGGCGGCATAGGGGAGTACTATATAAGGCCACAGCTAGATTACCTGTTCGGTTCCCCTCAATGATCTAGAGCATGTGTCAACCTCATTCCACGCAGGGCCATCTGTCTGCGGGTTTTCGCTCCACCCTTGTACTTGATTGATGAATTAAGTTCACTGGTGAATTAGGAACTCTCCTCACTGGGTTGTCTAGGTCTTAATTGGACACAAATTGAAAGGACAAAAATAAAACCAGCAGACACATGGAATGAGTTTGACAACCCTGATCTAAAGCTTTTCAAATCAAATCAAATGTTATTGGTTGCATACACATATTTAGCAGATGTTATTGCGGATGTACCAAAATGCTTGTGTTCCTAGCTCCAGCAGTACAGTAGTATTCAACATTTCACAACAATACACACAAATCTAAAAGTAAAATGAAATTAAGACATATATACATACATGTATTAGGACAAGCAATGTCAGAGTCTGTAGTGTGTGTGTATATATATATATATATATATATATATATATATATATATATATATATATATATATATATATGTGTGATGTATAGATATTATGGGAAGTATGTGGATAGAATATTTAGTATATCTGTAAAATACGTAGGATAGAATACAACATATACAGCAATAGTTGAATAAGGTGGCATTGACTAGAATACAGCATATACATATGAAATGAGTAAAACAGTAAGCATTATTAAAGCATTATTAAAGCATTATTAAAGTGACCAGAGATTCCATGTCTACGTACACAGGGCAGCAGCCTCTAAGATGCAGGGTTGAGTAACCGGGTGGTAGCTAGCTAGTGACAGTGCCAAAGTTCAGGGCAGGTTACTGGGTGGAGGGCGGCTAAAGATGGCTATTTAAGTCTGATGGCCTTGAGATAGAAGCTGTTCTTCAGTCTCTCGGTCCCAGCTTTGATGCACCTGTACTGACTTCCCTTCTGGATGATAGCAGGGTGAACAGGTCGTGGCTCGGGTGTTTGATGTCCTTGATGATCTTTTTGGCCTTCATGTGACATCCGGTTCTGTAGGTGTCCTAGAGGGCTGGCATCGTCCCCCTGGTAATGCGTTGGGCAGACCGCACCACCCTCTGGAGAGCCCTACGGTTGTGGACGGTGCAGTTGCCGTACCAGGGGGTGAACCAGCCCGATAGGATGTTCTTAATGGTGCATCTGTAAAAATTTGTGAGGGTCTTAGGGGCCAAGCCACATTTCTTCAGCCCCCTGAGTTTGAAGAGGTGCTGTCGTGCCTTCTTCACCACACTGTCTGTGTGGGTGGACCATTTCAGATTGTCAGTGATGTGGACGCAGAGGAACTTGAAGCTTTTCACCTACTCCACTGCGGCCCCGTTGATGTGGATGGGGGCGTGCTCCCTCTGCTGTCTCCTGAAGTCCACGATGATTTCCTTCATTTTGTTGACATTGAGGCAGAGGTTATATTCTTGGCACCAATCCGCCAGGGCTCTCACCTCCTCCCTGTAGGCTGTCTCGTCATTGTTGGTAATCAGGCCTACTACTGTTGTATCATCTGCAAACTTGATGATTGAGTACGCACCCTTGTTGGGCCCCTGTGTTGAGGATCAGCGTAGTGGATGTGTTGTTTCCTACCTTCACCACCTGGGGGAAACCCGTCAGGGAGTCCAAAACCCAGTTGCACAGGGTGTGGTTCAGACCCAGGGCCCCGAGCTTGGAGAGTAATATCATGTTGAAGGCTGAGCTATAGTCAATTAACAACATTCTTACGTAGGTATTCCTCTTGTCCAGATGGGATAGGGCAGTGTGCAGTGCGTTGGCGATTGCATCGTCTGGGGGCTGTATTGGGGTGTTATTGCAAATTAAAGTAAGTCTACCGTGTGAGGTAAGGTGGATGTGATATGGTCCTTAACTAGCCTATCAAAGCACTTCATGATGATGACAGATGTGAGTGATAGTAATTTAGTTCTACCTTTCTTGGGTACAGGAACATTGGTGGACATCTTGAAGCAAGTGGGGTCAGCAGACAGGGATAGGGAGAGATTGAATACGTCCGCAAACATTCCAGGACGTGGATAGGGAAGACGTCAGGGCAGCCAGTTTTGCGAGGGTTAATTCGCTTAAATGTCCTACATCAGCCATGGAGAACGAGAGTCCATGGTTCTCGGGAGCGGCCCGCGTCAGTGGCACTGTGTTATCCTCAACACGGGCAAAGAACGTCGGTGTCCGTGACTTGGCTGGTTTCCCTTTGTAATCCTTGATTGTCTGGAGTCCCTGCCACATACGTCTCGTGTCGGAGCTGTTGAATTGCGACTCCACTTTGTCTCTGTACTGACGTTTTGCCTGTTTGATTGCCTTACTGAGGGAATAACTACACTGTTTGTATTCAACCATATTCTCAGTCACCTTGCCGTGGTTAAATGCGGTGCTTCGTGCTTTCAGTTTGGCGCGAATGCGGCCATCTATCCACAGTTTCTGGTTTGGGTAGGTTTTAATAGTCACAGTGGGAACAACATCCCCATACTCTTCCTGATTAACTCAGTCACCGTGTCAGTGTATACGTCAATGTTATTCTCCGAGGCAACCCGGCACATCCCATCCCATTCCGCGTGATCAAAACAATTGAAGTATGGATTCGGATTGGTCAGACCAGCGTTGAATAGACCTTAGCATGGGTACTTCCTGTTTGAGTTTCTACAGGAAGGGAGGAGCAAAATGGAGTCGTGATCAGATTTGCCGAAGGGAAGGCGGGAAGGGGCCTTGTAGCCATCCCGGAAGGGAGAGTAACAATGGTAGAGAGTTTTTGAAACACGAGTACTACATGCAAACATAAATACTTTATTTTCTTAAGTACTCAGACCCTTTGCTTTGAGACTTGAAATTGAGCTCAGGTGACTCCTGTTTCCATTGATCATCCTTGAGATGTTTCTACAACTTGATTGGTGTCCACCTGTGGTAAATTCAATTGATTGGACATGATTTGGAAAGGCACACCCCTGTCTGTATAGGGTCCCACAGTTGACAGTGCCATGCCAGAGCAAAAACCAAACCATAAGGTCGAAGTAATTGTCCGTAGAGCTCCGAGACAGGATTGTGTCGAGGCACAGATGTGGGGAAGGTTACCAACATAAATTCTGCAGCATTGAAGGTCCATAAAGAACTCATTTGCCTCCATCATTCTTAAATGGAAGAAGTTTGGAACCACCAAGACTCTCCCTAAAGTTGGCCGCCCGGCCAAACAGACCAATCAGGGATGAAGGGCATTGGTCAGGGAGATGACCAAGAACCCAATGGTCACTCTGACAGAGCTCCAAAGTTCCTCTGTGGAGATGGGAGAATCTTCCAAAAGGACAATCGCTGCAGCACTCCACCAATCAGGCCTTTATGATAGAGTAGCCAGATGGAAGCCACTCCTCAGTAAAAGGCACATGACAACCCACTTGGAGTTTGCCAAAAGGCACCTAAAGGACTCTCAGGCCATGAGAAACAAGATTCTCTGGTCAGATGAAACCAAGATTGAACACTTAGGCCTGAATGCCAAGCGTCACGTCTGGAGAATACCTGGCACCATCCCTATGGTGAAGCATGGTGGTGGCAGCATCATGCTGTGGGGATGTTTCAGCGGCAGGGACTGGGAGACAAGTCAGGATCGAGGGAAAGATGAACGGAGCAAAGTGCAGAGAGATCCTTGATGAAAACCTGCTCCAGAGACCTCAGAACATCAGACTGGGGGCGAAGGTTTACCTTCCAACAGGACAATGACCCTAAGAACACCCAGTCAAGGGGTCTGAATACTTTCCGAATGCACTGTATCTAAAGTACAAAACACAACACCATGATGTATGCAGATGTAAATGTTGATGCAGTGTCAAAGTGTTAATTGTGCAGTGGTAAATTGTATCATAAAAGTGGATGCGTGGGTGTGATTCTAAATTACCTCAGTGAGTATTCTACAGGATGCTTGGTTGTGAGAAACTATGCCGCAGTTCCAGTGAGGATTTACCCCAGTGTTTTAACCAAAATAATTTTCTGTTTCCATCTAGGCGGGCCGGCACCCGTGTCTCACTGGGCCATGGTTCCGGCGGACCAGCTCTCACTTGGAGTCAAGGCACTCAGTACTTTTCAGCTGGCATTTACATAACAACGGCTAACTGTGAACTTTAACAGTGTCTCATGAAAGCAACAGTCTTGAATGACGCAGAGGTTCATAATTCTGCTCGCCACAAGTCTTTGTCACCCTCCTGATGGGAAAAAACAATAGGCCGTGGCTGCAGATGCAACATTTGTCTGACCTCCCCCCAGACTAAAGGTCCTGAAGTGGATCATTTTCTGTGCATCTGTTTATCTACCTCTACTTTACACATTTTTTGTGGTCTCCTTCCTTTTACTGTTAATTGTGAACGATAATTCTTCAAGTTTTACTGGTGAAATGTCCGTGCAGCGACTGCAAATAAAACCAATTGATCTCAATCAGTGTCATGGGGATATGCATTTCCAGTGTTGTTTTGAATTGTAGAGCAGATGGTGGTAACAAACTTTAGCATAGCCTGCCTATGTATTTTGCCTAGTAGTGAGCGCTGTTGAATTTTGGCCACATGAGAGAAAAATGCAGTGGTGTTTTAGTCTTACAGTAATCGTTATTCCATGTCATTATATTCCGTTATGTACGAATACTATCATTATGTGATCTTGCAGATGTTGATCCAGCTTTGATCGAACTTCATTAAACAAGAACGATTCGCCAGAGTAGAATGCTCTCTACGAGTAAAGCAGAGACTGTGTGTAAAGTAGAGAAAAAAACACATGTGCGGAAGCTTCGGGATCTTTACCCCCGGGGGGGGGGGAGCTTACATTAACATAAAAGACTGGCGGCCCACTGGTGTGGGGGTAAGTCTCGTTGGAAATGCACCATAACTAACTCGCTGCTGCTGTGCGTCAGTTTGGAGCAGTTATGTCAAGTATTAATGAGATACTATGTTCCTTCCAGGGCCCACGCAATAAGTGTAAGGGCTGGCAATGTAGCACCCATCTGTGTGTATACAGTACAACAGGCCTAATTCTGAATCTGTGAATGGTTCCATACACAAATCTGCTGTGTAATCTGACTGAGGGCTGCATAGCTACATGACACTGGCCTCAATCAAAGAGCTCTCCTGGTATTCGAAATATTCCAACATTTTTCATTCTTCAATGAAAGACCTTGTGATTGCTTTACACATTACTGGTATCATATTTGATACGTTTCATGGTGTTTCAATGATACACTTGTAGCATTTTTGTTGTTGTTGAAGAATCATAAAAAAGTGCACGTTAAAAAAAATAATCCCCTCCCAGGGTTTATTCAGCCAGGTGGGGCTTGCTCTTAGCACAAGTGTGACTGACACACACACACATCCCGTGTGGTCAAGGCTGCTCTGGGCAGCCCTCTCCTCTTCAGGGTTCCAGCGGGAATCCGCCCTGGCCCAGCATCTCTCTGCGTGTTGTGAGAGAGAAACCACAGGGCCCCATGGACCAGCTCCATCAACAGGCTCCTTATTCAGCCCCCAGCCTGAACACTGGGCCCTCTGACGGAGCCCAGGCACCTGGCCGCGGAGCTGAGGAACGCGGGAGACATCAGAGGCGAGCAGCGGCGAGGTTGCCACACCTGAATAAACCCTCCTGGACCACATCAATGCCAGGACTGGGCCACCTGAAACTGCTCCCCAAGCTGCCAAAGCCCCAGCCCCAGCACCGGGCCAGCATAGCTACGGCCAGCAGTGCATAAACAGCTCCACTCAGGTGCTTCTGTGTGCCACTGTTTTCATTACTGGGAGTGGAAACCGAGCCCAGTGGAGAGGAAGAGACACAGAGGAAGGGATGGAGTAGTATTTATACAGGTGTTTCAAATAGGTTGAGCCGCGTGCGAGAGAGATACACCTCTGAAATAGAGTGGATTTGTTCTAGTCTGTGACTCCTTTCTCAGAAGTCCAGCTTTGTGGGCCTATGGGAGCCAGGCCTGCTCAGAAGATTCGGAGGTACTGCTGTAAGACACAGTTCGACTTCACATACAGCAGAGGTCGGCAACAGGCAGCCTGCGGTCCAAAACAGGCTTTATTTTTTGAGCCCCTTAAAAGTTGTTAGTAAAAGAAGAACGAATATACACTACCGTTCAAAAGTTTGGGGTCACTTAGAAATGTCTGAAAGAAAATGACATTTTTCTGTCCAAGAAAATAACATCAAATTGATCAGAAATACAGTGTAGACATTGTTAATGTTGTAAATGACTATTGTAGCTGGAAATGGCAGATTTTTAATGGAATATCTACATAGGCGTACAGAGGCCCATTATCAGCAACCATCACTCCTGTGTTCCAATGGCACATTGTTTTAGCTAATAATCCAATTTAATAATAATTTAATAATCCAATTTAATCATTTTAAAAGGCTAATTGATCATTAGAAAACCCTTTTGAAATTGTGTTAGCACAGCTGAAAACTCTTGTCCTGATTAAAGAAGCAATAAAACTGGACTTCTTTAGACTAGTTGAGTATCTGGAGCATCAGCACTTGTGGATTTGATTACAGGCTCAACATGGCCAGAAACAAATAACTTTCTTCTGAAACTCGGGAGTCTATTCTTGTTCTGAGAAATGAAGGCTATTCCATGAGAGAAATTGCCAAGAAACTGAAGATCTCGTACAACGCTGTGTACTACTCCTTTCACAGAACAGAGCAAACTAGCTCTAACCAGAATAGAAAAAAAGAGTGGGAGGCCCCGGTGCACAACTGAGCAAGAGGACAAGTACATTAGAGTGTCTAGTTTGAGAAACAAACACCTCACAAGTCCTCAACTGGCAGCTTCATTAAATAGCACCCTCAAAACACCAGTCTCAATGTCAACAGTGAAGAGGCGACTCCGGGATGCCTTCTAGGCAGAGTTCCTGTGTCTGTGTACTTTAACATATCTTAATCTTTTCTTTTTTATTGGCCAGTCTGAGATATTGATTTTTCTTTGCAACTCTGCCTAGAAGGCCAGCATCCCGGAGTCGCCTCTTCACAGTTTCTCTCTCCACTGTTTCTCAAATATATATACAGTCGTATGAAAATGTTTGGGCACCCCTCTGAGGCTGCATAATAATTTACTCTGTCGTCACAGAAAATGATCACAGTGGCATGCCATTCATTTTCTAATAAAAGCTGAGTACTGGGGTATTCTCCAGACAAAGATGTTTAGTGTAGCAATATTAAGTTGTATGAAATTAAATCAGATGTGAAAAATAGGCTATGCAAAAATGTGGGCACCCTTGTCATTCTGTTGATTTGAATACCTGTAACTACTTAGCACTGATTAATTGGAATACACAATTGGTTCGGTGAGCTCATTAAGCCTTGAACTTCTTGGACAAGTGCATCAAATCATGAGAAAAGGTATTTAAGGTGGCCAATTGCAAGTTGTTGTTCTCTTTGACTCTCCTCTGAAGAGTGGCAACATGGGGGCCTCAAAACAACTCTCAAATGACCTGAAAACAAAGATTGTTCAACATTATGGTTTAGAGGAAGGCTACAAAAACCTAGCACAGAGATTTAAGCTGTCAGTGTCCACTGTGAGGAACATAGTGAGGAAATGGAAGACCACAGGCACAGTTCTTGTTAAGGCCAGAAGTGGCAGGCCAAGTAAAATATCGGAGAGGCGAAGGATGGTGAGAACAGTCAAAAACAGCCCACAGACCACCTCCAAAGACCTACAACATCATCTTGCTGCAGATGGTATCACTGTGCATCGTTCAACAATTCAGCGCACTTTGCACAAGGAGAAGCTGTTTGGGAGAGTGATTGCATGCGGAAGAAGCCTTTTCTGCACACACGCCACAAGTCGCTTGAGGTATGCAAACGCACATTTAGACAAGCCAGCTTCATTTTGGAATAAGGTGCTGTGGACTGATGAAACAAAGATTGAGGTATTTGGTCAGAACAATGGACGTTATGCATGGCGGCAAAAGAACACAGCGTTCCAAGAAAAACACTTGCTACCCACAGTAAAATTTGGTGGGGGTTCCATCATGCTGGGGGTTCCATCATTCTCTGGGGCTGTGTGGCCAGTGCCGGTACTGGGAATCTTGTTCAAGTTGAGGGTCGCATGGATTCCACTCAATATCAGCAGATTCTTGGAAATAATGTTGAAGAATGAGTCACAAGGTTGAAGTTACGCCAGGGCTAGATATTTCAACAAGACAACAACCCAAAACACTGCTCAAAATCTACCCGGGCATTTTATGCAGAAGAACAAGTACAATGTTCTGGAATGGCCATCCCAGTCCCCAGACCTGAATATTATTGAGAATCTGTGGGATGATTTGAAGCGAGCTGTCCATGCTCAGCAACCATCAAACCTAACTGAACTGGAGATGTTTTGTAAGGAGGAATGGTCCAAAATACCTTCATCCAGAATCCAGACACTCATTAGAGTCTATAGGAAGCGTCTAGAGGCTGTTATTTTAGCAAAAGGAGGCTCTACTAAATATTGATGTGATTTTTCTATTGGGGTGCCCAAATTTATGCACCCGTCTAATTTTGTTTTGATGCATATTGCACATTTTCTGTTAATCCAATAATCCTAATTTCACTACTGAAATATTACTGTGTCCATCAGTTATTTGATAGATCTAAATGAAATTGCTGATCCAAAACACCCAATTATTTATAAATGGAAATCATGGAAATTGTCAGGGGTGCCCAAACTTTTTCATACGACTGTATATATATATATAACATTTTTTAATTTGTTTGTTTAGACTAATGTCATCAGGAATTCAGCTAAAAAATGGTTTAATTTAGAAAATATATATATGTTTTATTGTGTCTCAATATAGGTTATGAAATAATTGTTATTTTCAAATACAATCTGTTTTGGGGCCTAGTTATGGTCAATTTGCAGTGTAAAATTCTTATAATTATGTTCCTGCCAGCCGACCAAATCTAGTTGCCTACCCCTGACATACAGTACACTATACTGACTGATTCTGATGACCATTGACCCTAGGATGATGTTTCTTACCCCCACAAAGATATTAACTATTAATATAATAATTAATTATCCCCCTAGACACAGATGCTAATCTCTCATAAGAATAAAAGTGATGGAATGATTTGTGTTTGTGTAAATATATTGGTTCATAGTGTATTTTACATTTTAACCCCAGGTCACCTTTTCATTGCAGCTTTTCTACACAATCATTCAAATGAATGGTGGTTAATTTAGTTCCCAAAAAAGCTGATAAAAGCTTAAAAAAGTGTAATGAACAAAATATATTATAACAGCTACTGATCAAAACACTGTAATTGTCAGTAATATAGTTTAGTGTAATTATTAATAATCCTTAGGCTTAATCGTGACAAATACAACAGTAATTTCACTGATATCTCCTTCCCCAAAACAAAGGGAGAGCAAACATGACATCATCAGAGTTCTGCGAGGCATGATGCAAAAAAAAAAACAGGCAATTTCCTGAGTTTATTATTCTTTTCAATCTCTCTCTTTTTTTAAATATCGTTTCAGTTACATTTTGCCGTGGTAGGGACGGGCTGTACCAGGGGAAAAAAGAACAGAGTCTTCCTGCCAAAAGCGAGCCTGGACGATCTGTTAGTTTAACATCTCACTGCATAGGAAATCTATGAACTGCTGCTGAGCCTGAAGAAATACACCAGCAGCATGAATGCATGTACTTGGTGCTCAGACCTGCAGTATACATGCTCTTACCACACAATCAGGGCTTTTGTGTGGGGAGTGGGGACGCTACAATATTTTGGGACTGTGCATAGTACAAAACAAACAAACACACTACCACATACAATAAACTCAATAAAATCAAGAAATATGTTCTTCTAGCCTCCCCATACGATGCTCTTGTACTTCGTAGCCCCGGTATTTACTCTAGACTAGACGTACTACTGTTGATGTTAGCGAGAGTTTTTTTTATGCAGCACTATTTATCTACTGTAAGTGAGGATCTTTATTTTATTTTTACATTTCCAATCTGACTTTATTTACTGCTTATAGCTGTGATTTGAAATCTGCGGTGAGAGATCATAAAGGGGCATTCCTCCAGTGAGGATCCCTGCCCATAAACCCTAAGCCTCCACCGCTGGGGAGTAAACACGGGGCATTAACGACAACACGCACAGGGCTTTCATTAATGCTGCCCGGCCAGTGTCAGCCCCAAGTAAATGTACTCTTTAATTAAATACTTTATGGAGGGGCCTTTTATTGCCTTGGTCTGGCCTGGTGTACTATACCTCATTAAAGAAGAAAGAATGCCTGTTGGTTGCTAACCTTTACATTCTAGTTGTTAGGCCTTTATTCCATTTCCAATGAGCTCTTTAGTATTGGCTCCGTGGGGACAACTGTGGATATAAATCCAACTACGCATCCTCTGAACTGTGTAATACCCACTTCTTAATGTCTCAGCTTCAGTTTCATACAAGCCCTGATATAATTCTGGGAGTTTCGCAATAAGCCAGCGTCTAGCAACATGAACAAATTCAATCTATCTTGGAGAAGCTTGGGCTTTAGCTACCATTCATTTCAGGGACGCTGACACTTATTATGAATGTTGTCACTGTATCAAATAAAACAAAATCTGCACTGACTTGAGGATACTTTTAATTACTAAAATGTGTATTTCTTTTGCTGAAACCAAACACTTACAGTTGGGCTTGTTGAAACATTCTGGTGTCTCACTACATGGCTTATAATTTGTACTTCCACATCGCTCTTGAAATAACTCCCGCGTGTTCAGATGCTGTAAAACAGTCCCGTGAAGCATTTCAAATATGAGTAATACATGTGGGTGAGTGGGGACTGAGCGAGGGCTGTAACCACATAAAACTGCAGTGCGTTTGTAATGAGATTAACTACTGTCTCCTATGGCAGTCATAGGGCTGGGCCAGTATGTCCAGGGAGATGAATCAGTATGTGGCTGTTTTATTACAAGCCTTATGATTATTTTCTCTCTCCCTCCCTCCTTTTCTTTTATTGTTCAGGGCAGCCAGGTAGCATTAGACGAGCCCTTCTTTCTGTCTAAAGACTGAGAGTGCATACATCCTACCTAATCCAGTGTGTGCTAAGACTTATACAGCCTCTCACCGACAGGGCAATTGGTCATCTTGTCATTCGACAGTAAGCAGAAATATTATGAAGATTGGGTTGCCAAATTTCAAATTATTTTCGTTCTTGTATCCAGCATAAGCTAAGCTCTGTGAATGTAAATCTGTCAGTTGGGTTTGTATCTTGATGACAGGGAAAATGAAACCAACTTCTCTCATAGATACCCATACAGACCGTATATAGAGCAGTGTGTGTCATTATAGCCAGTAGTTTCTCACACATTCTGTTGAGTATAGCACAATTATCGGAAATAACTATTTATCACACTTTGCCCGAGTCCGGAGAAAAAGAGAAGGAATAAAATAAAAAGGCTCATTTATACGGTAACATAAACAAATGCATACAATCTGCAGAAGTGTTCTTTGTACAACAAACCCCTAACAAATAGCCCCCAAAACGATGGTGGATATCACACTGACTATGTCAATTAATTCAGTGTTTCTCTCTGTTAAGCTTGCATTATGTGGGATTTCTGTGCATAAGGTTCAGATAATAAGTGAACAATTGGTCTCGGTGGAGTGGTTCTGGATACCTCAGACAGCCGCCTTCAGGACAACACGGGGGGGCTGTAAGACAGAGATCACATGGAGGGGTAGTGAGACGGATCGGGATCAACAATCATGTGGAGGGGTAGTGACAACAATCATGTGGAGGGGTAGTGATAACAATCATGTAGAGGGGATCGTGAGGGGTAGTGATAACAATCATGTGGAGGGGTAGTGAGACGGATCGTGTGGAGGGGTAGTGATAACAATCATGTGGAGGGGTAGTGAGACGGATCGCGTGGAGGGGTAGTGATAACAATCGTGAGGAGTAGTGAGACAGATGGCGTGCAGACGCTGTGCAGTGCCACTTCCTCTTGGACAGCCCAGTGTCGTCACAGCCACAGACGTATTTCCTCTGATCTGAACCCCACTCAGAGGGAAGTCTAAAGTTAAAAATCCACTACTGGCCTGCTATGGTCCTGCTATCTGCTATAGCATTAACACATACAGAAACAACAAGAGAAACTCCATAGGAAAATATAGACCCAACCAACTGCTGGTCCAATGATAGTGTCTGTCTGAATCGTACACTCACTAAGAACACACAGAGGAGAAGACAGAGTAAACTGATGAAAAGGCACAACTAATGCAACTAAGGTAATTGATTAAATATTAATAGTGTTAATATAAACTCCTATTCAAGTCCAAGGTTCAACTTTATTGTCCCAGAGGGCAATTGGTTTTGTAGCAAAGGAGCATGAAAAACATAATTGAAAGTGGATAACAATGCACACAGTTATAGTGAATACAATGATCTAGCTAGTACATCAAGTCATAGGGCTGACAGCCATCAATACTAATATATACAATAGGCCTACTAGTGATCGACAGCAGTAGCACAAAAGTATAGCAAACCAAAGTTCAAAATCAACTTGTATTGGTCTCATGTGTTTAGCAGATGTTATTGGTCACATACATGTGTTTAGCAGATGTTATTGGTCACATACATGTGTTTAGCAGATGTTATTGGTCACATACATGTGTTTAGCAGATGTTATTGGTCACATACATGTGTTTAGCAGATGGTATTGGTCACATACATGTGTTTAGCAGATGGTATTGGTCACATACATGTGTTTAGCAGATGTTATTGGTCACATACATGTGTTTAGCAGATGGTATTGGTCACATACATGTGTTTAGCAGATGTTATTGGTCACATTCATGTGTTTAGCAGATGTTATTGGTCACATACATGTGTTTAGCAGATGTTATTGGTCACATTCATGTGTTTAACAGATGTTATTGGTCACATACATGTGTTTAGCAGATGTTATTGGTCACATACACATGTTTAGCAGATGTTATTGCGGGTGAAGATAAATGCTTGTGTTTCTAGCTCCAACAGTGCAGTAATATCTAACAAGTCATATCTAACAATACACACAATCTAAAGTAAAGGAATATAATTATGAATATATAAATATTTGGACGAGTACTGTCAGAGCGGCATAGACTAAGATACAGTAGAATAGGATAGAATACAGTATATACATATGAGATGAGTAATGCAAAATGTCTAAACATTATTAAAGTGACTCATCTTCCAATTATTGTGGCCAGTGATTTCAAGTATATGTGTATAGGGCAGCAGCCTCTAATGTGCTAGTGATGGCTATTTAACAGTCTGATGGCCTTGAGATAGAAGTTGTTTTTCAGTTTCTCGGTCCCAGCTTTGAATCACCTGTGCTGACCTTGCCAACTGGATGATAGAGAGAACAACCAGTGGCTCGGTTGGTTGACGTCCTTGGTGATCTTTTTGGCCTTACTATGACATCAGGTGCAGTAGGTGTCCTAGAGGGCAGGTAGTTTGCCCCCGGTGATGCGTTGGGCAGACCGCACCACCCTCTGGAGAGCCCTGCGGTCGCGGGCTGTGAGGTTGCCGTACCATGTGGCGATACAGCCCGACAGGATGCTCTCAATTGTGCATCTGTAAAAGTTTGTGAGTGTTTTAGGTGCCAATCCAAATTTCTTCAGCCTCCTGAGGTTGAAGAGGTGCTGTTGCGCCTTCTTCACCACAATCTGTGTGGGTGGACCATTTCAGTTTGTCAGTGATGTGTATGCCGAGGAGCTTGAAGCTTTCCACCTTCTCCACTCCCGTCCCGTCGATGTGGGTAGGGAGGGTGCTTCTTCTGCTGTTTCCTGAAGTCCACAATCAGCTCTTTTGTTTTGTTGACGTTGGGTGAGGGGTTATTTTCCTGGCACCACACTCCCAGGGCCCTCACCTCCTCCCTATAGGCTGTCTTGTCATTGTTGGTAATCAGGTCTACTAATGTTGTGTCGTCTGCAAACTTGATGGTTGAGTTGGAGGCGTACAAGGCCACGCAGTCATGGGTTTACAGGGAATACAGGAGGGGGCTAAGCACGCATCCTTGTGGGGCCCCAGTGTTGAAGATCAGCGAAGTGGAGGAGTTGTTTCCTACCTTCACCACCTGGGAGCGGCCCGTCAGGAGGTCCAGGACCCAGTTGCACAGGGCGGGGTTCAGACCCAGGGCCTCGAGCTTAATGATGAGCTTGGAGGGTACTATGGCGTTGAATGCTGAGCTATAGTCAATGAACAGCATTCTTACATAGTTATTCCTCTTGTCCAGATAGGATAGGGCAGTATGCAGCGCAATGGCGATTGTCTATTGGGGCGGTAAGCAAAATTTAAGTGGGTCTAGGGTGTCAGGTACGGTAGAGCACACTCATGATGACTGAAGTGAGTGCAACGAGGCAGTAGTCAATTAGTTCAGTTACCTTTCCTTTCTTGGGTACATGAACAATTGTGGATATCTTGAAGCGTGTGGGAACAACAGACTTGGTTAGGGAAAGATTGAATTTGTCCGTAAATACTCCAGGCAGCTGGTCGGCGCATGCTCTGAGGATGCGGGTAAGGATGGGCATCTTTGCGAAGGTTAACACTGTTAAATGTCTTAGGAGTGGTCCTGCCGGTGGCACTGTGTTATCCTCAAAGCGGGCGAAGAAGGTGTTTAGCTTGTCCGGAAGCAAGACGTCGATGTGTCTGCCACGTGGCTGGTTTTCTCTTTGTAGTCCTTGATTGTCTGTAGCCCCTGCCACATACATCTCGTGTCTGAGCTGTTGAATTGGAACTCCACTTTGTCTCTATACTGACCTTTTGTCTGTTTGATTGCCTTAGGAGGGAATAACTACACTGTTTATGACTATAACCGAAGAGAATTCTCAAAAGGAATTGAGTTCCTGTATGTTATCATAATTACACTATGAGTAGTTAATCATGAAACATACACTCCTGCCCTTCTTCCTGGAGAGATATTTATTCCTGTCTGCGCGATGAACTGAGAACCCAACTGGCTGAACGGACTCAGACAGTATATCCCGAGAGAGCCATGTTTCCGTGAAACATGAGTTTGTTATAATCCCTGATGTCTCTCTGGAAGGAAATCCTTCCACTGAGCTCATCAACTTTATTATCCAGAGACTGAACATTAGGAAGTAATATAATTGAATGCGCCAGGTGGTGTGCGCGCCTCCTGAGTCGGACTAAAAGTCTGCTCTGAGTACCTCTTTTACAGTTCGGGAACAAAGGATCTGGTTTATCCTGATTGTATAATGCTGGTGAGTTACCGCCGCTCTGATATCCAAAAGTTCTTCCTGGCTGTATGTAATAACACAAACAATTTCCTGGGCTAATAATGTAAGAAATAACACATTAAAAAACGAAATACTGCAAAGTTTCCTAAGGGCTTAAAGCACGGAAGCCCCATCCAACTGCGCCATTTCTCCAGCACCCTAATAAGTAAAGTGCTCTGTGCATTCTTAACTTCTTGGATATAGGGGGCGCTCTTTTAATTTATGGATAAAAAAACGTTCCCATTTTAAACAAGATATTTTGTCACGAAAAGATGCTCGACTATGCATATAATTGACAGCTTTGGAAAGAAAACACTCTGACGTTTCCAAAACTGCAAAAATATTATCTGTGAGTGCCACAGAACTCATGCTACAGGCGAAACCAAGATGAAACTTCAAACAGAAAATGAGCAGAATTTTTGAGGCTCTGTATTCCATTGTCTCCTTATATGGCTGTGAATGTGCCATGAACGAGCCTAAGCTTTCTGCCGTTTGTCCAAGGTGTCTGCAGCATTGTGACGTATTTGTAGGCATATCATTGGAAGATTGGCCATAAGAGACTACATTTACCAGGGGTCCACCCGGTGTCCTTTGTCTAAATTGGTGCGTAAATCTTCAGCTGCAGGCATTTTCCCATGGGATTCAGAGGAGAAAGCACACTTCCACGAACGATATATCATCGAAGAGATATGTGAAAAACACCTGGAGGATTGATTCTAAACAACGTTTGCCATGTTTCAGTCGATATTATGGAGTTCATTTGGAAAAAAGTTCGGCGTTTTGATGACTGAATTTTCGTTTTTTTTTGGTAGCCAAACGTGATGTACAAAACGGAGCGATTTCTCCTATACAAAGAATCTTTTTGGACAAACTGAACATTTGCTATCTAACTGAGAGTCTCCTCATTGAAAACATCCGAAGTTCTTCAAAGGTAAATTATTTTATTTGAATGCTTTTCTTGTTTTTGTGAAAATGTTGCCCGCTGAATGCTAACGCTAAATGCTACGCTAGCTATCAATACTGTTACACAAATGCTTGTTTTGTTATGGTTGAAAAGCATATTTTGAAAATCTGAGATGACAGTGTTGTTAACAAAAGGCTAAGCTTGAGAGCTAGCACATTTATTTAATTTCATTTGCGATTTTCATGAATAGTTAACGTTGTGTTATGCTAATGAGCTAATGGAATGGAATTACACTCCTGGATACAGGTTTTTTTTCATAGCTAAACGTGATGAACAAAACAGAGCGATTTCTCCTAAACAAATAATCTTTCAGGAAAAACTGAACATTTGCTATCTAACTGAGAGTCTCAGTTAACGTTGCGTTATGGTAATGGGCTTGAGGCTGTAGTCACGATCCCGGACGCAAGAAGTTAAATCATCTCATCAACAACATATCATCAATGTGCTGACAAAAACAAAAAACATCATCAACGTCAACATCACCTTCAACATCATCAACCACATATTACCATTGTCATCCTCAACAGCATCCCTAGCCTATCTCCCTCTCTTCCCTGTATTCAAAGGGACAATGGCCATAGGGGTGTAGCAGTGCGTGTACCTGTTAGTCTTAACAGTTTGTATCTAAACAGGGAGCCAGCTGGAACTCATGGTGCAGGGGTGGGCACAGACAGGATGGAATCTGCCTTCCTCACCATTTGTCTGTTGTACAGATCAGACAGACCACTCTGCTGGACTCCCATGGTCTTACTGCCCATGTCACTATTCCAGCTAGTGATTTTTTTGCTTTTACAACAAGGTTGCCGTACCAGCAAATCAAAGATAATTTTAAGACAGACTATGTACCACTTATAAAAGAAAGTCATGAGACCATTCATGTGTGGGGTTGCTTCTCAGCCAAGGGAGTGGGCTCACTCACAATTTTGCCTAAGAACACAGCCATGAATAAAGAATGGTACCAACACATCTTCCGAGAGCAACTTCTCCCAACCATCCAGGAACAGTTTGGTAACGAACAATGCCTTATCCAGCATGATGGAGCACCTTGCCATAAGGCAAAAGTGATAGCTAAGTGGCTCGGGGAACAAAACATCAATATTTTGGGTCCATGGCCAGGAATCTCCCCAGACCTTAATCCCATTGAGAACTTGTGGTCAATCCTCAAGAGGCGGGTGGACAAACAAAACCCCACAAATTCTGACAAAATCCAAGCATTGATTACGCAAGAATGGGCTGCCATCAGTGGCCCAGAAGTTAATTGACAGCATGCCAGGGCGGATTGCAGAGGTCTTGAAAAAGAAGGGTCAACACCTCAAATATTGACTCTTTGCATCAACTTCATGTAATTGTCAATAAAAAGCCTTTGACACTTATGAAATGCTTGTAATTATACTTCAGTTTTCCATAGTAACATCTGACAAAAATATCTAAAGACACTGAAGCAGCAAACTTTGTGAAAATTAATATTTGTGTCATTCTCAAAACTTTTTGCCACGACTGTAGTTGTCTGCAGTGTCTACCACCTGGCCCTTGATGATAGTGTTCAGAGGGGTAGGCGGTTGATGCCTGAAAAGAGATACGCATATCTTAAGTTGTCACACATTCACTGTCACACCAATGTACAAAATCATCAACAACAGGGCCATAGGCAGTTTTATTGGCATGAAGGACACTGACTATTACAGAGTCCTCCGCAAACTTCAGGAAGTGTTAGTTCTACACCTAAATTATTAGTGAGTTGGTTCACTAACAGGTGGGGTTGAATGGTGTTAAAAGCAGACAGGAAATCAACAAATAAAACTTGGCATGAGTTTTTCTACCCTCTAGATGTTTGAAAAGAAGGTATAGTAGGGCGACAGTAACATCCTGTACACCCCACTTAGCCCTATATGCAAACTGAAACGGAAGAAGAAGGTGTTGTGTCTGGTCTAGAAGCTCACCTTCGGGTGGTTGTTCTTGGTGACTTTGATCACAGTAGACGAATTCGGCACCCTCACATTTCACCTCTTTCTGCAGCCTATTTAACTAAGTAAGGTTACCATCTTTAAATGACTTTCTCTTACAGTTTAATAGCACAATGAGAGACTTGCTAACCCAGGGTTTACTATTGGGGTACACCTTCACAACCTTATCTGGGACTATATATTCACAATATGAATCCCAAGAGCTAACAACATCAGTGAGCTCATCAATATCAGCGCATGACTCTTTAAACATGTCCCAATCAGTACAGTCAATACACCCATGTAGGGTCAATGGAGAAATCATCAGTCCAGTTCTTAACCCGCGCCCCAGACGCCCCAAACCTGTGAATCACCAGTTCAGAGTCCAAGTCCCTATCCTTAAGCCATGTCTCTGTGAGAGCCAGAATACAGGCATCTCTGAATTAATGTTGCAAATGAACATGGAGAAGACACTCCCTGCTGTACTGGGTCCGTGTTGATTGTGAATGGGGAAGATCTTGCAAACTTTGTGCCAGGTGAAATGCAATCCATAAAAGGCTGTTAACTCCATGTTCCCGAAAGCAATTAGGGGAAGAGTTCAACACGCCCTTTCAATTTAATTGATCTACTAGATCATTGCATTCAGTGAATTAAAACAGTGATATAAAACTGGTAAAATACTAAAAAACAAAACACAAATGGAGAAACACCTTGCTGCTGGTCGCAGTGATATAAAACTGGTAAAATACTAAAAAACAAAACACAAATGGAGAAACACCTTGCTGCTGGTCGCAGTGATATAAAACTGGTAAAATACTAAAAAACAAAACACAAATGGAGAAACACCTTGCTGCTGGCTTGCTGCAGCTCACTGATGTTGTTAGCTCTTGGGATTCATGTGGTCCATATGGAGCTAACACTATGGAGACTGGAGAGTAGTTATGCTATTGCTGTCTGTCTGTCTGTCTGTCTGTCTGTCTGTCTGTCTGTCTGTCTGTCTGTCTGTCTGTCTGTCTGTCTGTCTGTCTGTCTGTCTGTCTGTCTGTCTGTCTGTCTGTCTGTCTGTCTGTCTGTCTGTCTGTCTGTCTGTCTGTCTGTCTGTCTGTCTGTCTGTCTGTCTGTCTGTCTGTCTGTCTGTCTGTCTGTCTGTCTGTCTGTCTGTCTGTCTGTCTGTCTGTCTGTCTGTCTGTCTGTCTGTCTGTCTGTCTGTCTGTCTGTCTGTCTGTCTGTCTGTCTGTCTGTCTGTCTGTCTGTCTGTCTGTCTGTCTGTCTGTCTGTCTGTCTGTCTGTCTGTCTGTCTGTCTGTCTGTCTGTCTGTCTGTCTGTCTGTCTGTCTGTCTGTCTGTCTGTCTGTCTGTCTGTCTGTCTGTCTGTCTGTCTGTCTGTCTGTCTGTGATTATGGGGCAGGCAGGGTGGGTCTGGTGGTTGTCTACA
Organism: Oncorhynchus tshawytscha; assembly: GCF_018296145.1. Lineage (NCBI taxonomy): Eukaryota > Metazoa > Chordata > Actinopteri > Salmoniformes > Salmonidae > Oncorhynchus > Oncorhynchus tshawytscha. Next base: position 18,694,900 of record NC_056447.1, read on the forward strand.
AGCGTAGCAGACAATGAAGCCAAATGACAGTGCTGCTGTCTTCCATGCCGTGACACTAAGTGAAAACAAAGCAGCTGTTATGGGAGTGCCCCCTTCCCAAATCTGTTAGAGCCTCTGGCTCAGCTTTACCCCCGTAGAGCAGAGTATGGACATGACAGTGTTCCATGACACAAACACACTAGCATACGCTCATAGTGTCCCACTGATGGTAATTATCTCAACATCTGCTCCTCACCACCATATACACTCTGAGTAATAAACCATAATCATCTCAGAAATGCTTGAATCAATTAATCTGCCAGACTGTGTACATACTGAATTAATTGACAAAAAGATAGACTTAGAGGTCAGACACACAGAGAAAACTGATGGCCGATAGGTACTTATCCCAGTAGGAGGCCATTCTCTTGCTAGAACAGGGTAGCCTAGTGGTTAGAGTGCTGGACTAGTAACCGAAAGGTTAGAAGATTGAATCCCCGAGCTGTCGTTCTGCCTCTGAACAAGGCAGTTAACCCACTGTTCCTAGGCCATCATCGAACATAAGAATTTGTTCCTAACTGACTTGCCTAGTTAAATAAAGGTAAAATATTTCAAAAATTCAAAAGCGGTACCTGTTGTGTACCAACGAATCTGACGTTTCTATTTGTAGAATTGCAATGTTCGTTAGTGGCTAACGACTTCACTTTAGAGCCAATCAAAGAGCACGAACCTCCACGTGGGGGAGCTGACAGGAATGACAAGAAAAGGGAAAAAGCGGGCACGTTTCCCGGTGTAATCCACCACCTCGGAATTGTTCTAAAACAATGCAGCTGCATAATATATATTTTTTCATCTAGCTAAGGAGTTTGGTGCTTGAAGGAGGATTTGTTTGTTCAATTTGATAATGTGCACTAGCTCAGCTAGTTAACGTTAGCTTGCTAATTCAGCCAGAGAGTCACACACACTTCATATGAAACTAATGGGGGGCAATTGCAGCACAATGCACACAACACTAAATGATTTACCTTGGGGTATTAAAGGGAACTTCCAACACTCTGGGCAGAGGTGCTAAGTACCTCTCGGCAGTCAATAACCGCGGTGTGTCTGAGTCCACAAGTTTTTTTTTACTATAATAACGCACAACACTACCAGCCACAAATGTGGCCATTTTCACTGTTGATTTAGGAAAATGCTATCTTGTTCAAATCAGAAGAAAAAAAACACGTGGGGAATTACTGTGTATGTTGACCTAGAGCACAGTGCAGTGATGTATCGGCATGTAAGCCAAACCTTTTCTGTCATATCAAAGGATATCACACACAAAAACAGAACTCACTTTTCAATTCTACCAAAACAGAGAACGCAACTCCCGGCCATAGTTTAGGCGTAGCCTACCACTACAGTGTAACACAATACACTGGAGCATAAACAGTGCTGTAACTACATAACTACGGTACCAATAAAACATACAGTAACTGGATTATATCAGATATGTTTTTGCAACCTCAAACGAAAGCAGACACAGCTACACATAGTGGTTTTCCACCCTCCATGATGAATGAACCGAGTACAGTGTCGCCCCACTTGGATGTTGAAGTACTTTACGAGTACCGTATCTGGTGTGTAATAGAAGAGGGCCATCTACTGTTGGGAGGGGGAAGGGTCAGTTGAGCTTTGGACACGTCTTAACGCGTCCATCACATGCCCTTCTAAAAGATCCAAGAGAACAACTATTCACATGATGGTCAGCCAGCTGACCTCCTCTGATGCCCTTCCCATGCGCATCGTTTATAAGGCCAGCAAACAACCATACAGGCTACAGACTGTCTATTGTGGCCTTGTTTAAGATACCGTAACAATAGACAGAATCTGCCCCAGAGTTGATTAGCGTAGGTGCTGGAGGCAAAAGGAAAAACTGGAGAAATAGGGAAAAGTCTCCGCACACTTCCGGTAAGACGCAAATTGTAGCTGAGCTTCGGTCAGTTGGACTTCAATGGAGAACATTTTTATTTTGTTGAAGAAAACAAAAAGATTGCCAGGTGAATCAAACACAACACTTTCATAGACTTGAATCATCTTTCCAGTGGTGGAACTATCAGATTAGTGACGACCTATACCATTAGGATAGTCGTTCATTAGCTTTTATAAGATGTCACACTTCAGCCGTTCTTTTTACATGTGGATGGTGAATATCATTGGAGTAAATAACATTGGGGTATAAAGGAGGGCTGGGGGATAGTGGGTCATAATAATAATAGTGTAAACCCCAGCAAGCAGTACAGTACCTTCTTGAATTCAAGTGGTGAGCTGAAACTGAGTCTTTGCCACGAATGGGCTGGTCAACAGACTGCAAGAGAGAAGCATTTGTGTTCCTTTTACAAAGATTCTGGGCTTGGGGTTTGTCAGGAGAGGAGGATGATGGAGGGAGGAGAAGAAAGAGATTGAATCAGAAGAGGAATGCAGAATGAGGAGGGTGTTAGAGGTGATATTGGATTAGCTGAGCTGGGGAGTGGCAAGGGGGTCAGGGGAGGAAGGAGAAGGCCTACTGTGTGGTGTGTGTGTACACACTGAGAGACACACACACTGGTCTGTACACTCGAGTCCATTGTATGTTCTCCCCCTTCCACATTTTTTTTATTACACATTTAAAACCATTTTTTATTTTGATTGAACCTTTATTTAACTTGGAAAGTGAGTTAAGAACAAATTCTTAATTACAATGACGGCCTACACCGGCCAAACCCTAACCCGGACGACATAAGTACGTCGAATCCAATTTGTGTAAATAGGTTATGGCCAACACTTCACTCTACAAACTCTGCCATAGATGGCTAGTAATAGGGTTAAGAAATGAAACAGTTCAGTTCAACAATTATATAATTGTAAGTAAATAGAATTTGCAGACCAATGCCACACCTGTGGCCAATTTGAAGGATCTCAAGGAAAAGAATACAACAGATGCTTCACTGTTGACTGTTTGAAGAGAAGAAAACAGTATTTTAGGACAATCCTCAGTCAGCATAAATAAGGAAACCCCATCTCATTAACATCTCATCACAGTGCAAAAGATGATATAGCCTAGCAGCCAGGTCACTTGATCCAATGAAGGGCACAAAGACAGATGTACCGTCACATTCTGATGGATGACTGCAGGCATTATTCTGAAGGGACACGATACACAGTCATACACAATCATACAGTACAGTAGTTAAATGACAGGCCTTGAATGCATGCTCCCCCTGAGTTCGCTTCATTTAACATCATCCTAAATAAAGTTATTGAATTATTTTGCCATATCTAATTAATGTATATTACGCAATTTTCCATGTTGTGGACAGTATACATAGTTATATAGATTATTCGAAGTTTTTGTGTGGTATTTGTATAATACATGTTTAAACAGTGCATACAACCCACCTTTTTTCCCCCTTTCTATTGATTTCAACATGATGTCAATATGAGTGATTAAGAAAATAGCTTTCTGCATTTTTTATTTTATTTATTTTATTTTTTATTTCACCTTTATTTAACCAGGTAGGATAGTTGAGAACAAGTTCTCATTTACAACTGCGACCTGGCCAAGATAAAGCATAGCAGTGTGAGCAGACAACACAGAGTTACACATGGAATAAACAATTAACAAGTCAATAACACAGTAGAAAACAAAGGGGGAGTCTATATACAATGTGTGCAAAAGGCATGAGGAGGTAGACGAATAGTTACAATTTTGCAGATTAACACTGGAGTGATAAATGATCAGATGGTCATGTACAGGTAGAGATATTGGTGTGCACAAGAGCAAAAAAGTAAAAAATAAAAACAGTATGGGGATGAGGTAGGTGAAAATGGGTGGGCTATTTACCAATAGACTATGTACAGCTGCAGCGATCGGTTAGCTGCTCAGATAGCTGATGTTTGAAGTTGGTGAGGGAGATAAGTCTCCAACTTCAGCGATTATTGCAATTCGTTCCAGTCACAGGCAGCAGAGTACTGGAACGAAAGGCGGCCAAATGAGGTGTTGGCTTTAGGGATGATCAGTGAGATACACCTGCTGGAGCGCGTGCTACGGATGGGTGTTGCCATCGTGACCAGTGAACTGAGATAAGCCGGAGCTTTACCTAGCATGGACTTGTAGATGACCTGGAGCCAGTGGGTCTGGCGACGAATATGTAGCGAGGGCCAGCCGACTAGAGCATACAAGTCGCAGTGGTGGGTGGTATAAGGTGCTTTAATGACAAAACAGATGGCACTGTGATATACTGCATCCAGTTTGCTGAGTAGAGTGTTGGAAGCCATTTTGTAGATGACATCGCCGAAGTCGAGGATTGGTAGGATAGTCAGTTTTACTAGGGTAAGCTTGGCGGCGTGAGTGAAGGAGGATTTGTTGCGGAATAGAAAGCCGACTCTTGATTTGATTTTTGATTGGAGATGTTTGATATGAGTCTGGAAGGAGAGTTTGCAGTCTAGCCAGACACCTAGGTACTTATAGATGTCCACATATTCAAGGTCGGAACCATCCAGGGTGGTGATGCTAGTCGGGCATGCGGGTGCAGGCAGCGATCGGTTGAAAAGCATGCATTTGGTTTTACTAGCGTTTAAGAGCAGTTGGAGGCCACGGAAGGAGTGTTGTATGGCATTGAAGCTCGTTTGGAGGTTAGATAGCACAGTGTCCAATGACGGGCCGAAAGTATATAGAATGGTGTCGTCTGCGTAGAGGTGGATCAGGGAATCGCCCGCAGCAAGAGCAACATCATTGATATACACAGAGAAAAGAGTCGGCCCGAGAATTGAACCCTGTGGCACCCCCATAGAGACTGCCAGAGGACCGGACAGCATGCCCTCCGATTTGACACACTGAACTCTGTCTGCAAAGTAATTGGTGAACCAGGCAAGGCAGTCATCCGAAAAACCGAGGCTACTGAGTCTGCCGATGAGAATATGGTGATTGACAGAGTCGAAAGCCTTGGCAAGGTCGATGAAGACGGCTGCACAGTACTGTCTTTTATCGATGGCGGTTATGATATCGTTTAGTACCTTGAGTGTGGCTGAGGTGCACCCATGACCGGCTCGGAAACCAGATTGCACAGCGGAGAAGGTACGGTGGGATTCGAGATGGTCAGTGACCTGTTTGTTGACTTGGCTTTCGAAGACCTTAGATAGGCAGGGCAGGATGGATATAGGTCTGTAACAGTTTGGGTCCAGGGTGTCTCCCCCTTTGAAGAGGGGGATGACTGCGGCAGCTTTCCAATCCTTGGGGATCTCAGACGATATGAAAGAGAGGTTGAACAGGCTGGTAATAGGGGTTGCGACAATGGCGGCGGATAGTTTCAGAAATAGGGGGTCCAGATTGTCAAGCCCAGCTGATTTGTACGGGTCCAGGTTTTGCAGCTCTTTCAGAACATCTGCTATCTGGATTTGGGTAAAGGAGAACTTGGAGAGGCTTGGGCGAGGAGCTGCCGGGGAGGAGGTGTTGGCCGAGGTTGGAGTAGCCAGGCGGAAGGCATGGCCAGCCGTTGAGAAATGCTTATTGAAGTTTTCGATAATCATGGATTTATCGGTGGTGACCGTGTTACCTAGCCTCAGTGCAGTGGGCAGCTGGGAGGAGGTGCTCTTGTTCTCCATGGACTTCACAGTGTCCCAGAACTTTTTGGAGTTGGAGCTACAGGATGCAAACTTCTGCCTGAAGAAGCTGGCCTTAGCTTTCCTGACTGACTGCGTGTATTGGTTCATTGGCGACCCACTTCAAACAAAACGCAACAACCCAAAATGTAGCTGGTTACATATATTCCCAGATTCCATGTGGTTTTTCAGGAGTGCAACTTTGAAAGTGCAACCTGACTCCCCCCTCTCATTCTATTGATTTCAAGCTGATATCGATATGAGTGATTGACAAATAAGTGTAGCATTTCCCTTTCCGTTTTGGCCACCCCCAAATCAAAATGCATCACTCCAAAATGTAGCTGACTGTGTCCTGCAGGTTGTCCTCTAACCACTGATGTAAAAATATATATAATTTTACTTGTGTTGGTTTCAACACTGCATACAACCTGATTTCCTCCCTATCTTTGATTTGTTTGCCAATGGTTTTTGGTACGTTTGCAGTTTATACGGTGCTCGTTTAAAAAAAATACAAGTAATATGATTACATGTGTGTGGAGATAGACATTTATGTTTAGGTTTTCAATATATTTAACTGTTTCTGTATATTGGCTATTGATTTGGACACGTTAAAACGGTGTTTTGACATTGGGCTAGTTATTGTCTTGTCAACATGAAGCAGCGATAGCATCATTTCCAACTTAAGTTTGAGGAATATAAATATAACTTTCAACATTAACGTCCAATGGTATTGTACTTAATCAGGCAAAAATGGCTAAAATTTGTCCAAAAACATGCTGCGATTGATTGATTGTGATGACATACAAGAAATCACCAAAACTGGGTTGCCTTGCTTACTGTTAAGATGTCTGACACTCCACTTCTTCTGTCCTGTAGAGAAATAACTGCCAACCCCATAGAAACTTGTTGATGATTTGAGGATTTGATCCAGTCAAATGTATTTTCATCCCATTTGAGACAATGGCACCACAGCAGCACCTTTGGCCAAACGGCAATGTTGACACTCTCTCTGACAGTGCAAGGTCTTGCCACTCTGCAGCTCTTCTCTCTCTCATTGTCAATATGTCAAGTGACAGTTGACAGTGTGAAGTTGCAAAATAGGTTTGCCTCTGGGTGTTGGTCTCCGATAAACAACAAAAAGAACAATCATTGGCAGTGAAAGTAGATACCCCTTGACTTATTCCACATTTTGTTATGTTATAGCCTGAATTAATTAAATATATGATTTCTCACCTATCTACACACAATACCCCATTTTAAAACATGTCTTTAGAAATTACTGCAAATTTTGGGAAAATAAAATACATAAATATTTCATTGACAAAAGTATTCACACGCCTGAAAAAAAGCACCTTTGGCAGCAATTACAGATTTGAGTTGTCTAGGGTATGTCTGTATTAGCTTTGCACATTTAGATTTGGGGATTTTCTCCCATTCGGATTTTCTCAAGCTCTGTTAAGTTAGATGGGAAGTGGCGGTGAACAGCAATCTTCAATTCTTTCCACATATGTTCAATGGGATTTAAATCTGGGCTTTGGCTGGGCCACTCAAAGACTTTCGCATTCTTGTTCTTAAGCCATTCCAGCATTGCTTTGGCTGTGTGCTTGGAGTCATTTTCCTGTTGGAACGTACATCTTTGTTCCCAGTCTAAGGTCATTTTCACTCTGAAGCAGATTCTCATTAAGGCTCCATTCACTGTTCCCTCTATCCTTGCCAGTATCCCAGTCCCTGCGACTAAAAATCATTCCCATAGCATGATGTTGCCACCACTATGCTTCACGGGATAGTGTTAGACAGGTGATGAGCTGTGGCTGGTTTTCTCCAGACATAGAGCTTTGCATTCAGGCCAAAGAGTTCTATTTTTCTCTCATCAGACCACAGAATATATTGCCTTATACCCTTCGAGTGTTCCACGTGTCTGTTTGCAAACTCCAGGCGTGCTGTCATGTGCCTTTTTCTCAGGAGTGGCTTCCGTCTGGTCACTTCACATAAAGCACAGATTGGTGAAGTGCTGTAGAGACTGTTGTCCTTCTGGGAGGTTCTCCCATCTCAGCCAAGGAACTCTGTAGTTCTGTCAGAGTGGTCATTGGGTTCTGGGTCACCTCCACATCAGAAGCCAAATGTCATTGAATTGTTTGTCGCATCTCGTTGTGTTGTTGTCCTGGAGATAGGGATTTGGACATGTGGTTTAACTTATTTCTCCAAACTAACCAATGATTATAATTTATAATTCTGATCCAACCATAAATTCATACATTGTGCCCCTGGCTTAAGTTCAATATGTAGCTAGATGTAGTAGGCTAATGTTAACTAGCCGGCCTGGCACATTGTTGCCTCAGAATGGAAGTTGGGCTAGCAAGCAAGCATTTTACCCAGGTAGCCTGGGACAACAAAAACTTCAAGCATGCACTGTAGAGTATGACAGTCATAGACCGTTTAGGCAATATGAAAGGGGATGACATTGGCTTTTCGTTTTTCAGTAACTGTATTAGACTAAGCATAGGTGATTTGATGATGTTGAAATGTTAAAGTTGAAATGGTGCTGGAATAGTGGAGGCAGCACCTGTTTTCCTTGATTCTAAATCAATAGTTGTTAAGTGGTTTGAATATGTCGTAAACATTAATTTGCTTGACCGTGCTCTAGGTCACACATCTATTTTTTAAATGCAATGTGTTTTGTGGACTTCCCCGGACAGATGTTGCTCTACGGCTTTTTGAAAAAACAACGGTGTGGTTGAATTTATTCTGCCACTGTGTATTCTTACTGTCTCGGCCTTACGCCTATATATCACGGTGTCAAGGCATATGATTGAACTAACAGTTTATAGAGCTAACAATGCAATTATCACAACATATATGGCTTTCTTGTCCTGGCATGGTTTCCCTGGTGATTTTACCGACACGCCGCTACTGCACACACATTCAATTATCTGTAAGGTCACTCCGTCATGAATTTCAAGCACAAATTCAAGCACAAAGACCAGGGAGGTTTTCCAATTGCCTCACAAAGAAGGAAACCTATTGGTAGATGGGTAAAAAAAAGCAGACACTGAATATCCCAATTATGCTTTTGATCGTGTATCAATACACCCAGTCACTACAAAGATACAGGTGTCCTTCCTAACTTAGTTGCCAGAGAGGAAGGAAACCAACAGTTACAGAGATGAATGGCTGAGATAGGAGAAAACTGAGGATGGATCAATAACATTGTAGTTACTCCACAATACTAACCTAAATAACAGAGTGAAAAGAAGGAAGCCTGTACAGAAAAAAAATATTCCAAAACATGCTTCCTGTTTGCAATAAGGCACTAAGTGTTTACCAAGACAACGTTGAATGTTCCTGAGTGGTTACAGTTTTGACTTAAATTGGCTTGAAAATCTATAGCAAAACATGAAATTGGCTGTTTTAGAAATGATCAACAACCAACTTGACAGAGCTTGAAGAATTCTAAAAAGAGTAACGGGCAAATATTGAACAATCCAGGTACAGTGCCTTCAGAATGTGTTCACACCCCTTGACTTTTTTCACATGTTGTTGTGTTACAGCCTGAATATAAAATGTATTAAATTGAGATTGTTTTGTCACTGGCCTACACACAATACCCCACAATGTCAAAGTGGAATTACGTTTTTCGATTCATTACAATTTTGAAGAGGAAATGTCTTGAGTTAATAAGTATTCAACCCTTTTGTTATGTCAAGGCTAAATAAGTTCAGTAGTAATTGGCTTAACAAGTCACATAATACTTTGCATGAAATCACTCTGTGTGCAATAATAGTGTTTAACATGATTTTTAAAGTGGAACTGACAGCATTTTAGCAACATAAAATCTGAAATCTTATTCAAATCTGTTCATATACACCCCAGGAAGAATATGCAATGGGAAAGCGGCCGTGCGTTTCGACAATCACTAAATAAAACCTAATAAAAACCATCTGTCTCATCCAGGACCAGAGTCTACAGAGACTAGTGCGCTATAGACAATCAGAGCTACAGTAGGCCCACATACAAACAAGCCATATGCCACACAGACTTGCCATCATTCACCTTGAACTGGACTGTGTGTTTACAGGCAGTTAGTTACAACAGCGCGACTTTAGATCATTAGAATGCATTCGGCAAAAGCCACAAAATACACCTAAATGGATTTCTGCTAATATGTAAAGACTACAGGAGACTTCTTACATTTGAGAACTTTACAGTCCTATTGATTAAACAACCATAAAAGGTAGGCTATATTTCTCTATATGCACATCAACAAGATCAACAGCTAATGCTAGCCAGAGCAAGATGAGCTAAAATCTAACGAAGGAAAATTAGATAAAATTAGATAAACCCTCTCAAAAATGTTCAGCTCGATGGCTGTCAAAATTGCACCGATAAACGATGGGGAATAGTAAGCAGCCTGCTCGTCCTCCTGCAGCTTGCCTGCCAAAGCATATTTATCCCAACCAAGCACACACAATTTAGCAAACTGGCTAAAGTTGGCTAGCTTGCGCGTTCATAAATTCATCAGTTATTCTGCGCTCTGAAATCGGAGTAGATAGCCAGAGTGAATTTGCATACACAAGAGATATGCTAACTGGATAACAGTTGTTCAAGTTCATCATAGCTAGCTAGCTAGCAAAGCGATTCACATTTCTTGCTATACAACCAAGTGACACCTGCATTTCTAGCTGTTTAGCCACCGAAAAACAATGAGGGAAAGACTCAGTCACTCACCCACTCCTCCAATGACATGACATCCTCCTAGCAGCTAACTACCTAGCTAACTTTAGGCTCCGTGTTTTTAGCTTGCTACATAAATAGATATGCTAGCATATTAGCAACGTTATAACTGACTTTTGATCATTGCCCTTGCCAGTTTGATTGTATTGACATTCCCAGCCTTAGTTACATTAATCCGTTTTTGTCCAAAATATTGAATAATTGAAACTGAAACAGTGCATCCCGAATGGAGGCAGCAAATAATGTACCAGGCCAGCTGTGATTTACAACGTGATAGCAATACTTTTTGGACTATTAATTAAGAAATGTATTGGGGAATTATATGAATAATGCATTGAACTGCATCCACCTCTTATAATGTTGGTTTTGTAGCACAAACTGTGAATTGTATATTTTTGACTGATATTATGATTTCAGTTTGTTTCATATTTGCAAAATAGTTAAATTGCGGTCAGTTCCACTTTAAATGACTACCTCATCTCTGTAACCCACACATACAATTATCTGTAAGGTCCCTCAGTCTAGCAGTGAATTTCAAACACAGACTCAACCACAAATTCCAGGGAGGTTTATAAATGCCTCGCAAAAAAGAGCATCTATTGGTAGATTGGTAAAAAAACAGACATTGAATAGACCTTTGAGCATGGTGAATTTATTAATTACACTTTATATGGTGTATCAATACACCCAGTCACTACAACGATCCAGGCGTCCTTCTTAACTCAGTTGCTGGAGAGGAAGGAAACTGCTCAGGGATTTCACCATGAGGTCAATGGCGATTTTAAAACAGTTACAGAGTTTAATGGCTATGATGGGAGAAAACTGAGGCTGGATCAACAAAATTTGGCAAATAAATTAACTTTATGTCCTGAATACAAAGTGTTATGCTTGGGGCAAATCCAACACAGCACATCAGTGAGTACCACTATTCATATTTTCAAGCATGGCTGCATTATATTATGGGTATGCTTGTCATCGGCAAGGACTAGGTTGTTGTTTTTAAATGAAAAGAAACTGAATAGAGTTAAGCACAGGCAAAATTCTAGAGGAAAACCTGGTTCAGTCTGCTTTCCAACAGACACTGGGAGACAAATGTACCTTCAGCAGGACAATAGCATTAAACACAAGGCCAAATATACACTGGAGTTGCTTACCAAGATGACATTGAATGTTCCTGAGTGGCATAGTTAAAGTTTTGACTTAAATCGTCTTGAAAATCTATGGCAAGACATGAAAATGGCTGTCTAGCAATGTTCAACGACCAACTTGACAGAGCATGAAGAATTATTGAATGAAGAATGTGCAAATAGTGTATAATCCAGGTGTGCAAAGCTCTTAGAGACTTACCCAGAAAGACTCAGCTGAAATTACTGGCATAGGTGATTCTAAGATGTATTCACTCAGGGGTGTGAATACTTATGTAAATTAGATATTTCTGTATTTAATTTTCAATAAATTAGCAACATTTCTAAAAACATGTTTTCACTTTGTCATTATGGGGTATTGTGTGTAGATGGGTGAGAAAAATCTATTTTGAATTCAGGGTTTAACATAACAAAATGTGGAATAAGTCAAGGGGAATGAATGCTTTCTGAAGGCACTGTATGCAAAGCTCTTACACACTTACCCAAAAACTGTAATCACTGCCAAAGGTGATTCTAACTTGCATTGACTCAGGTTGTTGAATACTTATCTAATGAAGATATATTAGTGTTTTATTAAAAAAAAAAAAAAATGTTTTTACAAATGTTTCTTCCAATTTGACATTACAAAGTATTGTGTGTAGATCGTTGACAAAAATGACAATTCATTCCCCCCCCACTTTGTAATATAACAAAATGTGTAAAAAGTCAAGGGATGTGAATACTTTCTCAAAGGCACTATAGCAACTAGCCAACCAGTCACCTTACAAACATGTCACAAACAAACGGGACTGTTTTCTCCAACTCAGGGTTAATCCGTTCTATACCGTGGTAACAACCAGGGTTTCAAGCACTCAAGAGGCCATTTAACCCTCTCGTGAGTTGAACAGAGCAGCTCTACATTGACAGGGAGGGCTCTTTGGCCTATCAACAGGCTTTCTACCGTACAGATTACGGATGGGCCTGTGTAAGAGGCAGGGAGGTGTCTATGGTATGGATTAATAAATTAATAAGGACAAAGAGCATGGGTACAATACAATGGCTGTAGGGTTGATGAACGGCAGGCAGATGTACTGTAGTGAGTGACGGATGGAGGGGTATAATTAGGTACTCACTGTGCTGTGTCTGTCACCACGGTTAAAGGGATGTCCTCGCTGACATAGGCCATGTCATCACACAACCTGTTCATCCGGGAGATGTCCATGGAAGAGCCGTCCAGTTTTTTCTTAACTGTGGGAGACAACACAAGAGTCTTGATGATATAATCAAGGATTCAGTCCAACGCCGCTTCCGATTTACTAAGTAAGAAGAAAATAGGCTAATTGAAAAAGTAAAGGATAGCCATTAGGGAAGTGTCTACCTGGAGAGGCAGGACAGCTCAGATTGAAAGAGGACCATGAGTGCTGAACGCCTGGAGTCAAGAAGAACAATAAGAAATAAAGAAAGGAAGGAAGGAAGGAAAGAAAGAAAAGGAGTGTGAGAAACAGGTGGAACAAAGACAGTGGAAGAAGATATGGTGACTAGTCAATCAAGTATACAGCATGTCATTGAATGGTATCATCACACCAAGAAGAGGTTATTTTAGTCTGTGAAGATGGTGATTGGTAACATCGCTTTCGAACCTCTAGAGTTTGTTTGTGCAGCTAAAAACCATCACACAGTGAAGGTTTGTAGGGAACTAGCTACAGTCCAACAGTCAGCATAGTTTCATAAAGAATAAAGAATGGGAAAAAACGGGGTTCCAGGAACTGGGTGAGCACTCCAACCAAAGCAAAGGCAACTGAACCCTCTGGACCTTTACCATCAGTTTAACATTGTTCAGCCCGGATGCTTCGGCTACACTGTTACTTTAGACCCACTCAAACAGAAAGAAGAGTGAGAGAGGGGGGGGGCAGAGATAGAGAGAGAGGAGAAAGAGCAGGAGCGGTAGACAGAGAGAGAGGGTGGGAGAGGTAGAGAGACACAGATAGAGACAGAAGGAGAAATAGTGAGAGAGAGAAAGGGGGAGAGAGAGAGGGAAAGTTAAGGACAGGGGGTACTGTGCAGCTCCTCCACTTCTCTCTCATTCAGTGGGACCGGGGACGCGAGCGGGCTTATCTGCTACAAAAACACTGCAGGCTTATTAATATCTGGCCCTGTCAGAGCAAACACACTGGGTTAGGAGCACCAGAGAATGAAAACAAGCAGGGGCCAGAGAGCGAGAGATGGTGGGGGTGGGCAGAAAGAGCGAGACAGAGAGAGTGACAGACAGAGAGAGAGAGAGACAAAGAATGAGAGAGGGAGAGAGAGTGACAGCCTGGAAAGAGAGCGCCCCATTGAAAATGGAGATTCTCACAGACGGCAGCCGGGCCAGAGGGCCAGACAGATAAGTGGAGTGATAAGCCAGACGTTGACTAAATCAAACAATGCCCAGTTTAATTCTGACCACTGGAGCTCCACAATGTCCGCTTATCACCCCAACCTCCCTCCCAGTCCCCCCTGTTCCCCGGTGAGTCCCCCGGCCCCTGACCCAGCCCTCACCCCGACTGGTGTTGGCAGGACAGCCAGAAAAGAAAACACCCAGGCTAGGCTGGTAGAGAGGAGAGGAGGGAGTCCAGGGCCTGCCTGCATCTGTCTCTCTGCTGGCTTCCAGTTTGCTCCGGTTGGTGACAAACTCCAGTCTAATTAAAATACTGTCTAGGTCGTGGGGAGAAAAAAAATAATGATTAACACAGAGGATCTCTTAAAGGGACAAAGGATTGAGCCTGAAACGGTGTGAGTTGGAACTGAAGTGCGTCACGAAGACTGGAGGTCATGGGGTCAAGTAGGAGATGGTGTCTGAGTGTAGAGAGGTGAGGGCTCACCTGTTTGTCTGAGCATCCGGGTGATGACTGAGGAGGAAAAGAAAGAACTTCTCAAAATGATGTCCTCAAAAACCACTACCTTAATTTGACATACTGTATATAAAGGAATCAAAATCAACACAACCAATGGCATGGGATTCTTACAATTATTTTTACCTTTATTTAACTAGGCAAGTCAGTTAAGAACAAATTCTTATTTTCAATGATGGCCTAGGAACAGTGGGTTAACTGCCTTGTTTCAGGGGCAGAACGACAGATTCTTTACCTTGTCAGCTCAGGGATTCAATCTTGCAACCTTTCGGTTACTAGTCCAACGCTCTAAACACTAGGCTACCCAGGCCGTTGACTCATCTCAACACTAGACCACTTTTGAGGTCTGAAAACATACGATAAACTTAGATTTCAGCATCAACCAACTCTTAATATAAGCGAGTGCAATGTCATTTCTGTTCCAACAACACTTTTCATCAACAAGAAAACTGTTAACAGTTTGTTTCCGTAGGATAAGAACCTTTTTAAACACCCACGATCTCCAGAGACAGTTGAATCTGCAGATGTCTGTTTTTATACACTGTAATCAGCAGAAAGCACACCATGCTGCCTGGAATTTAAACATTATCCTTCGTGACAACATGCTGTTGAGAGTATGGTGAGCATGGCTACTTAAATGTCTTTATGACATCAACAGACCGCCTTTCAAAAGCCTTGGCTCCACTAACTAGCCTCAAAATACATGCAACTTGACAAATATGTTTTTTTCCCCCCCTCTAAAGTTCAAAGGCAGTAAGACATATGTTCCTGTTCATTATCTACCGTTACATCCCTCCAATTAAGCACCAAACGAGTTAGCATTTTCCCCCATATCTCCTTCCTCTGCTGGTTACGTTCTGTGTTAATATCCCTCTCCCTCCTTTCATGATTATGTGCTTTGACAGGAAAAACTACTAAAGCACACTTATTAACCTCCAGACTGGGACGATTCATTTGGCGGGGATTACACAGAAAGTCCCCCCCCGCCCCCGTTACATGGTGCAACGGTCTAGTTAGCAACATCAGTAAGGTGAATACTAAGTAACTGAATGCAACATCTGCGGGAATGTTATGTTATGTTATGGTTATGTTAGGTTATGTTGATTCAACACAAAACACTAGCTTTCTGACTGACTCTTGCCGCAACATCTATTTTGAAGTACTTTCTGTCATTTTCTTCAGGTAAAATCAATCAAAGTGCGAGTGTCTGATGCCAGTGATGCGGACAAGTGGAGCAGTAAAGCACTTGTACAGTATACACGAACTCTAATCACCAGTGACTCTAACGACTTTCATCTGGCCTGGCCTGTCCTTGTTGGTGCTGGAGCCTAACCCAGCCACGTGGCAGCCATCTTGTGTCTATCTTTCTATCCCAGGGCCCCTGTTCCTCTCTCTGACTGACTGACATTCAAGCCCTGTACCAGCTTCACCCCCCGTCCCCCCCCGTCCCTCTTCTCTCCCTCTATGGGGGAAGAGAGAGAATCACACCACTCACTCACCAAATCCAACCACTCAGAACCTTACCATCGATAGGCATGCTGAGTCAGAGCATTCTTCAAATCTTTACTGTGTCGTGTCCAATGCACATGACATCCTGTACTGTACATTTAAACACATTCACTGTTACTTACAATTTAATAAACTGGTCCTGAACATCTCTAAAACTAAGAGCATTGTATTTGGTACAAAGCTGAATCTGGTAATGAATGGTGTTTCTGTTGAACAAGTTGAGGAGACTAAATTACTTGGCGTTTCCTTAGATTGTAAACTGTCATGGTCAAAACATATAGATTCAATGGTTGTAAAGATGGGGAGAGGTCTGTCCATAATAAAGGGATGCTCTGCTTTTTTGACACCACACTCCACAAAGCAAGTTACGCAGGCTTTAGTTTTGTCTAATCTTGATTACTGGCCAGTCGTGTGATCGAGTGCCTGCAAGGAAAGTTAAGCTGCAGCTGGTCCAGAACAGAGCGGCACATCTTGCTCTTCACTGTAATCAGAGGGCTGATATAAATACTATGCCTCCAGTCTCTCTTGGCTAAGAGTTGAGGAGAGACTGACTGCATCCTTCTTTTTATAAGAAACATGAATGTGTTGAAAATCCCAAATCGTTTGCATAGTCACCTTACACACAGCACTGACACACACACTTACCCCACCAGACATGCCACCAGGGGTCTTTTCACAGTCCCCAAATCCAGAACAAATTCAAGAAAGTGTACAGTATTATATAGAGCCCTTATTGCATGGAACTTCATTCCATCTCATATTGCTCAAATAAACAGTAAACCTGGTTTTAAAAAAACGGATAAAGCAACACTTTGAGGCACAATGCCTCTCCCCTATTTGACCTAGATAGTTTGTGTGTATGTATTGACATGTAGACTACGTGTGTCTTTAAACATATGTAGTTCTGTCCTTGAGTTGTTCTCGTCTATTAATGTTCTGTATTATGTCATGTTTTGTGTGGACCCCAGGAAGAGTAGCTGCTGCTTGTGCAACAATTCATGGGGATCCTAATAAAATACCAAAAATACCAAAAAGCTCTAGTATTTTATATTCTGGTTTAAGTAAGTATGAGTGTTTCTCTTAAAATAAACCACAATATGTTACACATTCTAATATCAATGAGCTTGTTACTTGTTAGAAAATGTGTTCAGATATGCCCAGTATGTAGTGGCGACGAGTCATTCAAGGCAGGTGGGGCAGAACCTGTTTAGCAGTTTTGCATGTTATTTTGGTATTACTACGTGTCACATATCAATTTGTAAATCACATTATCTACTGTAGCTTTGACTGGACTGATCATGTCAACATCATACTTTCAAATTCTTAGCAAGACAAGCTAGACAAGCAGTCATCATCATGCATCAAGTCGGCAATCTACTGGCAAATCCTTTTCAGGTGTAACAGTGGTAAGGATTCAATGCATGGTGCTGAAAATAATTTCTGCTGTTGGGACAGCTTTATGTAGGACCTAACAGTTTGTGGGCACCATTTCTCATTGTTATAGTGCAATTAATGTAAAAATCGCCACTGTCATTATAGCAGTATCCAACTGGGCAAAAACTGGTTGAATCAATGTTGTTTCCACATCATTTCAGCAATAAAAATCTATGTGATGACATTGAATTAACGTGGAAAACTGATTATATTTGCTAAATGTCCGCAACGTAAGGGAATTTCATATTTTTTCCCACCCAACTTTTAACCTAGTGACCTTGCGACATTTTTTGTTGTTGATGTCATGTCAAATTCATGTTAGTTGATAACTCAACCAAATGTGAATCAAAACTAGACGTTGAAATGACATCTGTTTCCAGTGTAATCTACCTTCACTTTAAGCCAAACATTAGGAGCATCTGTAACATGACCAACTGTAAAGAAACCTGTTCCATCCAGTACTGTCCAGTTACCTGGCTGTTCTTCCAGAAACAAGGGGACCTCTTTCTTCTCGTCTTCATCCTCAATGTGGTCGAAGGTGAGCTGAGGAATATACATCCTCTTCTCTCCAGGGATGGTCAGGGAGCCGTTGTCACGGACCATCTTCAGTTTCCTCTTGGGGCGCTTGCTCTGAAGACAGAGACACGAGAAGAGCATCACCGGGACTGTCCGGAACACAAAACTCAGCATCGGTCATTAGGGCCAGGAGTTTCACTGGTCAGGTTTACGTGGCCACTCCTGGTCCTGTGGGAATAAACAGGTAAGGGTTGCATGTGGCCTATCACTATGTCCATATGATAAACAAGTTTTTTTTTTTTTTTGGTTGCACTTAGAGTTGTTTTAGCACTATCACTTCATTTGCTATTGCTGACATTGCATGTGCTGCCCAGTAAACGTTGATGCTGCATTGCATAACCATTCGTAATGCCCAGTATTTGCTTTGTAAGCAATGATTCGTGCACACTTAAAACCTCTTCAGATAATACATTTCTGACATTTCAATTGGTTGGTCAAAGCTACCTGCACTTATAGCGTGGTGACTTAGGCCATGTCTTCTAATCTGTGCAGGTTTAGCGGAGGTCAAAGCTCTTTGAGTCACTGAATGCCTCCGGACCTTCATTGTGCTCCACTCCGTCTCCCAGAACAAGCTTTATAGACTGACTGCTTTATAGAAACGGAATGATTTTTACTCAGTGACAGACACACAGTCTCCTGCCATTGACTCGCCCACAGTCCTGTCCAAATACCAGAATGTGCCTGAATTCTGAATGACTCATTAGGAACAGAGGGGAGAGGGATAGAGGAGAGCGAGAGAGAAGGAGAAAAGTCACATACAGAAACAGAAAGGGACGGAAGCAGCCTTCACTCTCCCTAATATGTGTGGGTTCAATGCTAAACAAAGATTTTTTTGTTGTTGTTCTACCAACACAAAGGTTTACTCCCATGAGAAAGGCAGCGGTGACATCATCTCAACTGACTGTGTCTTTGTGTGGGGAGACAAAGGCCTGGAGTCATCCTGGTGGCTCACTGGCTCAGGCCTCGAGGGGTAGGGGGTATGTGGTGTGGGGTGGGGGCTGCTGCCTGGGGAAAGGGAGTGGATGGGGTGCTTAACTTGTTCTTTCACAGTCAGTTCCATGCCCTAAGCACCACCACACAGCTAATGTAGTTAAGTTAAAAATCACATTGTCGAAGGGGATAATACTAGGTCTTTCAGCCAGATGGACGGTTCATATCCCCACTAAACAGCTTTTAGGGCAGCTCTCTTTCTGTCATCTCTGGAAATTGAGATGGGATGCATGTGCTCCGAGCGACGGGTTGATCCGATATATTAGCTGTTGATTGACGAAGCAGCTAGAGTGCATCGGTGGAATGCAGAGGCAAACTGTTGCTTTTCTCTGAACAGGGTTAACGGTACATAATGTGTGTATACATCTACTGTATTTTTCTTTTTAATAACTGAAGAAGTAATGCAGTTTTTACCTTGTTTCTGAGGTTTGGGCTGTCGTTTTCAGAATTCATGGTAGGGATGTAGTCTCCGGTGAGGACGTACATTTTCCAGGTGGCAGGACAGCCTTCTGGTTTCTCTGCTACATAGCACCGCCACAGCGCCTGAGGGAGGATGGAGACAAACAGTGAACCAGCGTGATAAATGTTTGAATCACATCATTGACCAGGGTAAACCCAGCGGGTGAGCTGATCACCTGGGCATTTTCTCAGCGCTAGGTAGAAGTTGGCCTTAGGCACAGATCTGCAATCAGACCTTTCCAAACCTCAACCAGTAAGTGGCGAACAGCTTACAGTCTGTCAGTACAACACAGTGCTCTGACAGAGACAACTCTTCTCTGTTTCACAACCTCAGCCTGGCATTATTTGGTGAAAAATCTCATTCCTTTTTTTAGCTCTGCACCATCATCCTCGTCATCGTCATCATCATGTTTATTCAGTGTCTCTATGTTTCTAAATGTCACCACAATAAGGACTATCTTTGTAAATGCATCCTTGGGATGGCCAGCTCCTGACAAATAAAACCGGGTGCTATTTGCCTGTTGTCTCTGTCTGGGAGAGAACGGGACAGATCCGCTCACCTTTTCCAGGACATGGCAGGAATATGCAGACTACAAACACTGCTACTCCTCTAATTGTAGTAGAATGCTTTTTGAAGCTTACATTGGCAAGATCTGGAGGAAACAAATGCGTTCTGTAAAGGATCGAATTTGGGAGATTTTGTGGTCTTGGACATGTTTTAAAACATCTTAGGGCTGCAATCCCGTTAACGGGATTGATATGACAACAGCCAGTGAAAGTGCAGAGCGCCAAATTCAAACAACAGAAATCTCATAATTAAAATTCCTCAAACATACATGTATTTTATACCATTTTAAAGGTAATCTTGTTGTTAATCCCACCAAAGTGTCCGATTTCAAATAGGCTTTACATCGAAAGCACCACAAACGATTATGTTAGGTCAGAGCCAAGCCACAGAAAAACACAGCCATTTTTCCAGCCAAAGAGAGGAGTCACAAAAAACACAAATAGAGATAAAATTAATCACTAACCTTTGATGATCTTCATCAGATGACACTCATAGGACATTGCTACACAATGTTTTGTTCGATAAAGTGAATATTTATATAAAAAATCTCAGTATACATTGGCGCGTTATGTTCACTAGTTCCAAAAACATCCGGTGATATTGCAGAGAGCCACATCATTGTACAGAAATACTCATTATAAATGTTGATGAAAATACAATTGTTAGACATGGAAATATAGATACACTTCTCCTTAACTTCTCTAGGGTAGGCGGCAGCATTTGGAATTTTGGATGGAAAGCATGCTCAAATTAAACAGCTTTCTACTCAGGCCGAGAGGATAGGATATGCATATAATTAGTAGATTTGGATAGAACACACTCTACAGTTTCCAAAACTGCTAAAATAATGTCTGTGAGTATAACAGAACTGATTTGGCAGGCGAAAACCTGAGAAAAATCCATTCAGGAAGTAGGATTTTTTCCCCCATAGTTTTTTATTCAATGCCATTACAGTATCCATTGACTTAGGACTCAAATTGCAGTTCCTATGCCTCCCACTAGATGTCAACAGTCTTTAGAAATTGTTTCAGGCTTGTATTCTGATAAATGAGGGAGTAAGAGCAGTCTGAATGAGTGGACCCTGCCGTGTCACAGAGCTTTTTCATGCGTGCCACCAGAGAGAGTGCCTTTCTTGTTTACCTTTTATATTGACGACGTTATTGCCTGGTTGAAATATTATAGATTATTTAGGCTAAAAACAACCTGAGTATTGAATATAAACATTGTTTGATGTTTCTATGAACTTTACAGATACAATTTGGATTTTTTTGTATGCCTGTTGTGACTGTGTTTGAGCCTGTGGATTATTGAAGAAAATGCGCGAACAAAGCGGTTTTTGGATATAAAGAAAGATTTTATCGAACAAAAGGAACATTTATTGAATAAATTAATGTCTTCTGAGTGCCACCATATGAAGCTCATCAAAGGTACGGGATTAATTTTATCTCTATTTCTGACTTGTGTAACTCTTCTACTTTGCTGGTTACTGTTTGTAATGATTTGTCTGCTGGGCTATGTTCTCAAATAATTGTAAGGTACGCTTTCGCCGTAAAGCATTTTTGAAATCTGACACCATGGTTGGATTCACAAGAAGTTCATCTTTAAACCAATGTAAAATAGTTGTATCTTTACTGAATTTTTATAATGAGTATTTCTGTATTTGAATTTGGCACTCTGCAATCTCACTCGCTAGCGTCCCACATACCCTAGAGAGGTTAATGCAACCGCTGTGTCAGATTTCAAAAAAGCTTTACGGAAAAAGCAAACCATGCAATAATCTGAGAACGGCGCTCAGAAAACAAATAGAGATATCCGCCATGTTGGAGTCAACAGAAATCAGAAATAACATTAGTAATATTCACTTACCTTTGGTGATCTTCATCAGAATGCACTCCCAGGAATTAAATGTTTGATTTGTTCGATAATGTCCATCATTTATATCCAAATTAATGAAGCGCGTTCCCTAGCTGCAGACGAAATGTCAAAAGGTTCCGTTACTGTCCGTAGAAACATGTCAAACAATGTATGGAGTCAATCTTTGGGATGTTTTTAACATAAAACTTCAATAATATTCCAACCAGAGAATTCCTTTGTCTTCAGAAAAGCAAAGGAACGGGAGATACCTCTCATGTGAAATGCGTGTGAGCAGCGCGTGACTGCTGGCAGACCTCTGACTCATTCCTCTCTCATCTGGTCCCACTTCACAGTAGAATCCTCAAACAAGTTTCTAAAGACGGTTGACATCTAGTGGAAGCCTTAGGAAGTGCAACATAACCAATATCCCACTGTGTATTCAATAGGGGCTGGGTTGAAAATCGACCAACCTCAGATTTACCACTTCCTGTTTGGATTTCTTCTCAGGCGTTTGCCTGCCATATGAGTTCTGTTATACTCACAGACATCATTCAAACAGTTTTAGAAACATCAGAGAGTTTTCTACCCAATACTAGTAATAATATGCATATATTAGCAATTGGGACTGAGGAGCAGGCAGTTTACTCTGGGCACCTTTCATCCAAGCTACTCAATACTGTAGCCATAAGAAGTTAATTCAACCCGTCTGACCTGCTAGCTTGGAGTTGCTACATGAGTGCACTAAATCAAAGATGATGTGTGTCAGAACCAAACCAGCCCAGACCAGCCCAGCTCCTACACTCTTAGAAAAAAGCTGTCCCCATAGGAGAACCATTTTTGGTACCAAGTAGAACCATTTTAGGTTCCATGTAGAACCCTCTGTGGAATCCCAATGGAACCCAAAACGATTGTATTTGGAACCAAAATGGTTCTCCCAGGAACCAACAAGTGTTCTTCAAAGGGTTCTAATATGGACACAACCGAAGAACCCTTTTTGGTGTCTAGATGGCACCCTTTTTTTCTAAGAGTGTAGAGAGGTTCAATGGTCTACAGTACGTCCCAAATGCCATTACTCTGTTTAAGCTCTAAGTATACACTCTTTACTATACATGTTCTCTCCTATACACGGCTGTTAAGATCCCAGACAGGACAGAGTGAGTGATTGACTGGTGGATGTCTGTCTGTCTGTGTCTCAGTCAGTCAGTACCTGGATTAGTGAGGCTGCAGCCGGGATCTGTCTGTTGAAATGTTTCTGTCTCTGTTTCTGCTGTACCTTCAGAGCAAAGCCCGAGCCCAGTATACCCTGGGGAGATAAAACAACAACAAAAGAGAGAGAGAGAGAGAGACATCACAACACTGTGAAAAGGACCTGGAGCTGCACACTGAGGCAACAGACAACACAGTATTGATGGAAGACAATATTGTGTATTATGTACACATAATGCTATTTAGGTTGTTGAGGAGGTAGAGGAGGAGGGGTAATTACTGCAGGAAGAGCGAAGAAGGAGATGGCGAAGACACTGAAGCAGGAGGCGATGGCCTTCCCTATCCACGTCTGAGGAACCTTGTCCCCATAGCCAATGGTGGTCACCGTCACCTGGGAACAAAGACAGTAAAGATGGGTTGATACTCTACGTTAGGGAAAACAAGGCAATGTTTCCACACACTGACTTTATTTTTATTCACATGCTAATTTCCTAGTATATATTTATAACATTTACATATCCATTTAACTGTCAACTAAAGAAGTTAAAATAGTTTTTAACGCATTTCTAATAATGAGCTGCTGGGTTGTAATGAGGTCATTGAACACAGTGCTTTCACAGCTCCTTCAGCTTGGCGATAACAACAAGGGCCAGATCACGAAGAGAAAGTTCATCAGACGTATTGGCCCCGCTCCATATCTGTCACTATTCAACAGTTGAACTTCACTCAATAGGAATACGATTCTGACTGGGACTAATCCACGGTGAAGGGAGGAATTCGGCCGAGCGGGAGAGGAAAACAAATCCCCCCTGCATTTGCATGTACAATCACTCTGAAAGCTGAGCCAATTGTGACACATTGAGAGAAGCACTTGGCTTACAGTGGAGTGTCTTTGGGGCGCCGTGTGACCATGTGCTGTGTGCTGACACAAAGAGGGTGATGTAAGGTGAGATACTTAAAAGGCTTTGGGAGTAAAGAGGAAGAAGCCGAGTAGGAGGGAGGGAGAGAGGGGGTGGTTAATCCTCATCTACAAATTGTATGACCAAACAATAGGCCTGACATCAGTGTGGAATAGTCCCCTCAACATCACCCCCGCATTCAAACCCCAGGGCCCAGTTTTTCAAAAGTTATCTTTCTGGATGTATTTATCATAGAAATAGAATGAAGAGAACGGAAGTCCCCATTCAAGTCAATGATTTGACCGTTCTATTCATTGTATTTCTATGCATGTAACTTTATGCATGTCACATGTAACTTTTGAATAACTGGGCCCTGGTGTAAGCGCTGCAATCCAGGTGTGTGGCGAAGCCTCTACATGCCTTCACACAGGTCAAACAGACCATCTTGAGTTCTCACTGGGGCTAGGTCTATTTCTCCCTCTCTATGTGTAAGTATGTTTCATTGCCACACCACGCAGGCCATCCTATGGTTCATAGTAAACACCACAGACCCTATGTGTGGCATCACACCATAAACTAAGTTAATGTATTTGGCACACTGCTGCTCTTTCTCTATCTCTCCCTATCCTTCCTGAAATAAATCACTTTTCTGTCTCTCTCTCCAAATATCTTTTCTCAGAGGTTGAGCAGAGTGGTGGTGAAGCTCCGGATCAAACACCCTTCCTTGAACAACCTCCATCTGCTTGGATGGACTGAGTGTGAGAGGCGGATGAGAGAAGAGACGGGGAATATGAATCATGCCATTGGCCTGTGGGCTCTGGGCCCGTCCTACAGCTGTGCCCTGCACATCCCACAATTGAAAACATGCTGACAGGGAATACGTTGGGAAACACACACACACACACACAAACCAGAGTTGAGTGACCAACGCTATTGGCACGGCATATCACAAGTCTCAAGTTCACAGTCTGTGAAAAACAAAGGAGAGCAAAGCTCCTATTGGGCTGTTTTGTTCATTGTGGGCTGCGAGACACAAAAAAACAGCTTTTCTTCTTGGTTTCATTGGGCACCTGAACCGTTCTAACTCTCATCAAAAAACAGCTTTTCTTCCTGGTTTCATTGGGCACATGAACCGTTCTCTCATAAAAAAAACCAGCTTGTCTTCTTGGTTTCATTGGGCATCTGAACCGTTCTAACTCTCGTCAAAAAACAGCTAGTAATCCTGCAATTACAGTTTTAATTAAACAGTCTTAATTAAACAGTCTTTTGTGGTGTATAGATCCCACTAGCACAAGACTACCGCAGGTTTCTCATTACCCACAGCCTTACATTCAACAGTTTAATGAAATAGACTGGAAACTTGACCCACCACGGATGGAAACCTGAAGGAAACAGCTACAACAGCATGGGCACCACACCATAAGCTGCCTCCTTATAGACTGAGTATTGCACCAACTTCTTCACGCATCAGCCACAAATGGAAAAATGAATAGTCATTGAGTGTAGTTCAATCTTTGGTCCCAACTAGGGTGAGCAGCGTCTTCAAAATGTCAAATAAGAACCCCTGTGTGTTATTGAAGCTTCAGGACTATGTCTGTATTCATCGTCTACTTAACTCCTGACACCTTTTGTCTATTTCCCTCAAAACAAAATATCTTACTTTGGGGCTAGAAATAGCTTTGTGTGACAGAAACCGGCTTAGGAACTTCTGTCGTCACGGTATTTCAGAACCACTCAAGGTAGAGGGGGACATTGACAGACACACACCACAAAACAACCACAAAAAGGTGGAAATAGAAGCTGTGGGTTTGATTCCTGTTGGGGTCACATACAGTTGAAGTCAGAAGTTCCTGACATTTAATCCTAGGAAGTATTCCCTGTCTTAGGTCAGTTAGGATCACCACTTTATTTTTGAGAATGTGAAATGTCAGAATAATAGTAGAGATAATGATTTATTTCAGATTTTATTTCTTTCATCACATCAGAAGTTTACATACTGTACACTCAATTAGTATTTGGTAGCATTGCCTTTAAATGGTTTAACTTGGGTCAAACATTTTGAGTAGCCTTTCACAAGCTTCCCACAATAAGTTGGGTGAATTTTGACCCGTTCCTCCTGACAGAGCTGGTGTAACGGAGTCAGGTTTGTAGGCTTCTTGCTCACACACGCTTTTTCAGTTCTGCCCACAAGTTTTCTATGGGATTGAGGTCAGGGCTTTGTGATGGCCACTCCAATACCTTAACTTTGTTGCCCATAAGCCATATTGCCACAACTTTGGAAGTATGCTTGGGGTCATTGTCCATTTGGAAGACTCATTTGCGACCAAGCATTAACTTCCTGACTGTTGTCTTGAGATGTTGCTTCAATAAATCCACATAATTTTACTTCCTCATGATGCCATCTATTTTGTGAAGTGCACCAGTCCGTCCTGCAGCAAAGCACCCCAACAACATGATGCTGCCACCCCCGTGATTCACGGTTGGGATGATGTTCTTCGGCTTGCAAGCATCCCCCTTTTTCCTCCAAACATAACGATGGTCATTATGGCCAAACTGTTCTATTTTTGTTTCATCAGACCAGAGGATAATCAAAAAGTACAATCTTTGTCCCCATGTGCAGTTGCAAACCGTAGTTTGGTTTTTTTATGGTGGTTTTGGAGCAGTGGCTTCTTCCTTGCTGTGCGGCCTTTCAGGTTATATCGATATAGGACTCGTTTTACTGTGAATATAGATACTTCGGGACCTGCTTCCTCCAGCATCTTCACAAGGTCATTTGCTGTTGTTCTGGGATTGATTTTTACTTTTCGCACCAAAGTACGTTCATCTCTAGGAGACAGAACGCGTCTCCTTCCTGAGCTGTATGATGGCTGCGTGGTCCCATGGTGTTTATACTTTTGTTTGTACAGATGGACGTGGTACCTTCAGGCGTTTGGAAATTGCTCCCAAGGATGAACCTTGTGGAGGTCTACAATTTTTTTTCTGAGGTCTTGGCTGATTTCTTTTGATTTTCTCATGATGTCAAGCACAGAGGCACTAAGTTTGAAGGTAAGCCTTGAAATACATCCACAGGTACACCTCCAATTGACTCAAAGGATGGCAATTAGCCTGTCAGAAGCTTCTAAAGCCATGGCATAATTTTCTGGAATTTTCCAAGCTGTTTAAAGGCACAGTCAATTTAGTGTATGTAAACTTCTGACCCACTGGAGATGCAGTGAATTATAAGTGAAATAATCTGTCTGTAAACCATTGTTGGAAAAATTACTTGTGTCATGCACAAAGTAGATGTCCTAACCGACTTGCCAAAACTATAGTTGGTGAATAAGAAATTTGTGGAGTGGTTGAAAACACCGTTTTAATGACTCCAACCTAAGTGTATGTAAACTTCCGACTGTATGTGGTATGCTCAAATGTATACACACCACACTTCACTAAAAGTGTCCTTGAATTTGTTTACGTGTCTGCTATATGGCATATGTAATGCTATTACTATGCCTTACCACGCCCCACCACAGGGCATCAGCATAGGTGGAGAAGCCAGTCTTGCCCTCCTCGTCCACAGCATCCTTCTCCGCCAGGTACACAAAGTAGGAGGAGAAGATCAGCCCCAGGAAGCCGATGTACAGCGTGGTGATCAGCTCCTACAACAGAAGAAATACACACTGAGTGTAGTATGTCAGTTGTAATGTGTAGATAATATGTTGATGTTAAATGCATTTCTTGACATTATTTGCACATTTTGCAGGTATGAATCGAACTAAAATTAAATGCATCCGGAACATATATCATTATAACACATCATTCGATCAAGGCTACAGCATGCAATGATTTAACATAGAAAGAGGAGGCATATACAGTGGATTCGGAAAGTATACAGACCTCTTGACTTTTTCCACATTTTGTTACGTTACAGCCTTATTCTAAAATTGACTAAATAAAAAATGTTCCTCATCAATCTACACACAATACTCCATAATGACAAAGCGAAAACAGGTTTTTAGACATTTTTGCAAATGATTTAAAAACAAAAACAGAAATACCTTATTGACATAAGTATTCAGACCATTTGTTATGAGACTCAAAATTGAGCTCAGGTGCATCCTGTTTCAATTGATCATCCTTGAGATGTTCCTACAACTTGATTGGAGTCCACCTGTGGTAAATTCAATTGATTGGACATGATTTGGAATGGAACACACCTGTCTATACACAGTCCCACAGTTGACAGTGCATATCAGAGCAAAACTCTTCCTAGAACTGGCTGCCCGGCCAAACTGAGCAATCGGGGGAGAAGGGCCTTGGTCAGGGAGGTGACCAAGAACCTGATGGTCAGTCTGACAGAGTTCCAGAGTTCCTCTGTGGAGATGGGAGAACCTTCCAGAAGGAAGCACTCCACCAATCGAGCATTTATGGTAGAGTGGCTAGAAGGAAGCCACTCCTAAGTAAAAGCCACATGACAGCCCGCTTGGAGTTTGCCAAAAGGCACCTAAAGGACTCTCAGACCATGCGAAACAAGATGCTCTAGTCTGATGAAACCAAGATTGAACTCTTTGGCCTGAATGCCAAGCATCACATCTGGAGGAAACCTGGCACCATCCCTATGGTGAAGCATGGTGGTGGCAGCATCATGCTGTGGGGATGTTTTTCAGGGACTGGGAGACTAGTCAGGATCGAGGGAAGAATGAACGGTGAAAAGTACAGAGAGATCCTTGATGAAAACCTGTTCCAGAGCGCTCAGGCCCTCAGGCTGGGGTGAAGGTTCACCTTCCAACAGGACAACGATCCAAAGCACACAGCCAAGACAACGCAGGAGTGGCTTCAGGACAAGTCTCTGAATGTCCTTGAGTGGCCCAGCCAGAGCCTGGACTTGAACCCGATCAAACATCTCTGGAGAGACCTGAAAATAGCTGTGCAGAGACGCTCCCCATCCCACCTGACAGAGCTTGAGAGGATCTGCAGAGAAGAATGGGAGAAACTCCCCAAATACAAATACAGGTGTGCCAAGATTGTAGCGTCAAACCCAAGAAGAATCGAGGCTGTAATCTCAGCCAAAGGTGCTTCAACAAAGTACTGAGTAAATAGCAAGATAAAACATGTAAAACATACGGGGTCTGTAAAATGTATATATGTTCAGATCTTTTGTGAAATAGCACAGTTACAAATAGAACTGGATGGACATCAGAAATAGAGGAAGGAGTAAAAACAAACAAAAATTAACTATTGTAAAATAGACTGTGTATGTCAAATGTGTATAAGATGTATAAATTGAAGGTAAAAGCCGAAGTGTTTATTAGTTTACTCCAATTGGGGGATCGGTGGTAGGGTTTGCGGGGAATAATAATAAAGGTATATTCTTTAAAAAAGTGTATGTATGTCTATATAGGTATGTGTATGTATATATGTATGCATGCGTGTATGGATATATATATATTGACCCCCCAA
This sequence comes from Oncorhynchus tshawytscha, assembly GCF_018296145.1. Lineage (NCBI taxonomy): Eukaryota > Metazoa > Chordata > Actinopteri > Salmoniformes > Salmonidae > Oncorhynchus > Oncorhynchus tshawytscha. Next base: position 18,724,178 of record NC_056447.1, read on the forward strand.
AAATATGGGGGATTGGAAATGATGCAGACAACTACATTGATGGAACCAATATTCTTTCCGCAATATTAAGCTGATCCACCCCTTTAAACTTTTTTTTTTAAAGTACTGAGTAAAGGTTCTGAATACTTATGTAAATGTGACATATTATACAATCGCAAAAATAAACAATTGAATCAATTTTAGAATAAGGCTGTAAAGTAACAAAATGTGGAAAAGGGTCAAGGGGTCTGAATAGTTTCCAATGCACTATATCTCTCTATCATTTCACACAGAGAGAAGACGTCAGCTCCCTTTGACTATTGATGTAACCCTAAAACTAACCCCAAAAGATGACCGGTAGACCCATTGCACATCATAGAGAAATAACCCACATCTTCCAGTTCAAGAATAATAAAGAAAAGAATAAACAAGAGCTGTTGAGCCTGACTCTCTACCTCTCTCTCCTTATAAAGCCTTGCGGGTCTCAGTGAGAGTATCAGAGGAATCTGTGATTGCGCACCGGGCTCTGTGGTAATCACTGGTGGTAATGTAGCATGAAAAACATGGATAGATGTCTGCCCATAACCAGACAGGCTAGGCAAGAGGCAGGAGGAAGGGCAACTCAAACAGACCAAGTGCACTAATCCTCTGGAAGAAATGGCAGCAATGTGCACCCATCATCTGACCACAGGGTGTGTCCTTATTTGGTTAAGAAATGTCCAACACTCGTTGTTTTTCATTTTCAAAGCCATGACTAACCTCATCTTAAGGCATCTCATTTACCTTGCATTTTCATTTTCATCAGTTTGATTGACTGAGGATTTATAAGAAGCCTACTCAAGGTTTTAAAAAAAAAGTAGATCAAGTAGGATCAAGGTCGTTCAAGTCACTCTACTTAAAACAGCATTATGCTCCAGACGACCTTGCGATATTTAACTTAATGTGAGCACATACTGCACATAATTATGAGATGAAATGACCCCAAGGTATGTAAAGGGATCTCCACCTGTCGATGGAGGAAGACTACAGATCCCAGAAGCCTCCATGTTCCTCCTTGACGATCCACGTGCAGCATGCGTAGAATCTGGAGGAAGCGAATCCCCCTGTAACCACAGAGACAAAAAGGCAACCGATGTCAATCAAACCTTAGCCTACACCAATGAGAGAGCCTCCTATACTCTCTTCCGCCCGTTTTACTAAGCAACGACAACACAGTTACAGCACAAGATATGACACAGTTATTATACTGTTATTTGTAACATACACAGTTACCTGATAGCAGATGTGGCGAACACCTGGCCATTGGAACCTACACTCAGCACTATGGCTGAGGCAATAACCACTATCAGATCTGTTGGTGGAGGGGGGGAAGACGACAAAGAAAACAGACACCACCTGTAATGCATGTGCACCTCAACACATTAACATTTAGCTCATAATCTTCAAATGTTTAAATTGCCATTGAAAAACACAAGTAGTAACAGTATAAATAGTACTAGAAGAAGGGGGGTAAAACCATGTAACAACAGTGTCTGTCTGATTGCATGTGGCACAGTTGTGTGCGATTCAATAAAGTAGAAGCCAGGTGCACCAATGATAGATATGGGTTTCCTGATAAAGCGGAGTCGTCCCTTGATCCCCACATATTTGCTCCTGCAGCCGGCGGACCAGAGCCGCACCACGTACTCTGTCCCAAAGAACAGCACCAGGACAATCTCCTGTGGACCAGAACACAAGCAGTTATAGACAACAGTCAGGAAAACAGGGCTGGGGAAGACACAAAGCATTCAAGACTAGTCCATTAAGACGACTGCATTTTACTATCGCAATTTACTACGACTTACTGTCTATTTACTATTTCATATGAGAGGGATATGAGTGTTTTTCTATGTCCAGTGCCAAGCAATGCACTGAGATCTCAGGCGTGATAAGAGCTTGGTGGGACAGGGTGTGCTGACAGAGAGAGACCGAGGTGGTCTGGTGGTGAGGGAGCCATTCACACAGGCCCACCCAGAGAAAGGTTTGATAGCATCTCTGATGACAGAGCATATTGAGCCAGGGTCAAAGGCTCGCTGATTTGAGCGTCAATGCTGTGACAGCGCCTCAGCAGGATGTGCAGGTAGGATGGATCCTAATGAGCTGGGTTGTGTTGGGAGCCCTTTACACATCTGTTGGGTGGTTAAAAGACATTGGTCAGAAGCACTAGAGAACCTGATTGGAAGGAAAACAGACCTCTGGGATCTGATTAAAACAAAACAGCCGGTGGTTGATCCAGCATTATTAAAGTAACCATATATCCCACAGCCCCACTAGAGAGAGGCTGCAGCAGTCACTGCAGTGTAGTCCAAATTCCCCCTTCAATATGAACCATGGTCCTCCGGGAGCAAAACAACATTTGAGTGTGTGTGCGAGCATCCATGCGTGTGTGCGCGAGCACGTATCTTAGAGGTTTGAATGCGTGTCATTTTGTGTAGGTGTGACACGACTTGATAAGTCCTAGTGAACCAATATCTTTTTCATTCGCACCATTTCTCCATAATATTGTGCCACTTAACGCTCAGCAATAGCCGTCCCAGTGTGGGTGGCAGTCCCATTGCTTGCTTAAACTGGCTTCCCTACCAGTCCCCCCCTTACGAAACCTAATTCCAAGGCCCTGCTGCAACAACAGAGCTCCATAGTCACAAAACCAATCCCCTGACTGTCACTCACCCTATAGACATTTTCACTGACTACCACTGCAGCAACGGTGCCCTTCCTTTCCTCATAAATTATACTGTGCAGTGGATTGATGTTTTTTTTCCAGTATATTTGTGGGCATTTGTGTCTAAAGGTGTCGGTGTCCTTCCAGCCAAGGCTATTATCCCCACACCTGTTCAGACTGCTCCCCAGTGGCCAGCATCTCTAGGAGATAAGTCTATTTGTTTGTCACCATGGCTTGTTGTGAGATTTTAAAGAAACCTAAGCAAGACACGTGACATACAGTATGTCCAAATCAGAGTGGAACAGGAATGTGAAACACAGTTGAATGACCTGATTGGGCTGAGAATAAAAGACAGGTGTTTAACTGGTTTTGGTTCTTCTCAGTCAAATAATTGAATTACTACATAAAAACAAACTGGCGAATTTGGAGAATCAAATAAGATTACAATAAATCCCCAAAATTCTAAAATGGGTCGATCAGATTTCAGAGATTTCGGTCAAATAAAACGGTAACTAGATGTTTGCAGAAAACAGCTGATAGTTTCAATTAATAGTGTTCCCTAATCTCCTAAAACTAGGATGGAGCTGATCCAGAGGTGATCAGATGGATTGAAGCTGGATTGGGCTATATGGAACTCTTTAATGGGGCTCTATGTTATGACGGTAGAGGCCCATTTCTGATCAGATGTTTGGTGGTGCCACCCTGCCGCACAGCTGTGACATCAGTGGACCCGGAGTAGACTGGAGAACAGGAGAGGAAAGAGAGACTAGAGCGTGTGACACGTGATGGATGTCGGTGCGCCCTGCTGAACCTGGCTAGCTTTACTTTGGCAGCCGCCTTGAAAGCCAAATATCCTCGAGGACTAATGTCCTCTCTGCCACCCAAAACAAGCACGCTCTGATTCATGAATGTCAGCTAACCCTGAACTCGCATAGCCACTCCACAACAAATGCACACCATGATGACACAAACTCCAAACAAACACACACACACAACATATGGCATACACAAACACAATGACATCATACACACACACACAATGACATCATTCACAAACACAATGACATCATACACAAACACAATGACATCATACACACACACATGCAGGTGCACATAAAATGGGGTTACACAGTTGAGTGTCAAATGTCATCCTTCGGACATTGCGGCCTGTTTTCTTTTCTAATACGGTGTCTTGTAGGTTTCGTAACGCTCATGTCTTGAGTTACAAATGCATTTTTTAACCACGTTTTGTTCCTCAAACTCTAAGTCTAACGTAACTACTGCTTTAGCTCAAAATGTTCCAGCTCGGTCTTCTGTCCTCCCCACTGGGCTTTGCACTCACTTTTTCTTAGTTCTAATCAAGCTGCTGAGAATCGAGTTTTTCTTCCGGGGTGTAAATGAATGAATAACTCAGCAGCCAGTGAATCCTCTAAAAGGCAATGATGGTCAAAAGTTTTGAGAACACTCCTGTCCTCTGATTGCCCCCCACACTGGGGAGGTGTGTGTGTGTGTGTGTGTGATGAAAATTCCTTATCCTGACCCATATCAGTATTTGTCTACCTGTGAGAGTAGTACTGAGAGTGGCCAATAGAATCTACATGAACCAAATCCCCCCCAGCAATAAGTTCTGAAGCATGCCGACGACTTATAGACATAGAGTTTCATGTGCCTTTATATATCCTTTCCATTTCATTTGAGGTTCACTACTTTTATCATACTGTTGAACTGTTGAATTTAAGATGGCGGTTAGTCTGCTTCCCACCCAAGATGTCCTACTCCCATCATGTGGATGTGGATGGTATTGCAATACAACAACAACAACAAAAAACTAAGAGAGGAAATCCATCACAAGTCCACTCACCATCCAGAAGAGAGTTCCGCTGGCGAAATCGGCATAGTGCTCTATGGTGGACAGGACACTGAAGATGAGGCACACTAGGACCATGAGGAATCTGTGGAGGAAAGAAACGAACAGCACTCTTACTATCTATCACATGACATACTGTCTCTAGAGCCCTGTGGTTTTCCTGACAACTGATCATGTACATAGTAGCTGTGCATAAGGCCACACACAATGTTATGTAAGGTGTTTGGTCCTTACATGGTCCTCTCTCTAAAGCTTCTAAACACTATTATAATGTTTTGAATTAGATCACTTTGTCGGAATTGTCTTAACATTTAACATTGTTTTACGTATTTGATCAATTGACCTTTTTATACTGTTTTGGCAGGCATTGTCAAGCAGAGTGTTCAAACCACCAGCAATAACTGCCGGGTAAACAGCAAGAATTGAGGATTCTGCACTTCTGTGTCTTACATTGTGGGAATGGGTGCTGTCCTCATTAAATGTCATTTTGCCTGAATATTTTTGATATCTGTTCATCCCGATCTACTACACCTCATGGTACAACAAGCATTATATATTTACAGAGGAAAACACATTTCTTTCTTCAGTAGATACGACGGTGTGTGAAAGAACCACGTGACAAGATAAGAAATGCAAAGTGATTCAAACCAAAGACTTCTCTCTCTTTGGTTATCCTCATGAAAGATAATTACATTTCGAGAAACATATTAAGTTGTATTTATTGTTACATTATTTTGGTTAAATGAAAATAAGAAATAATTGAAATGACTTGGGGGTATTTTGACACTTTATTGAGAGTGATGAAATGACAGAGGGGATACAGATAGGTGGGAGAAACAGATTGAAGGGTTGGAGCGGGGAGTTGAACCTCAGTCTTCGGTGGGGAGAGTGTCTAAGCCGGGTGAGTTAGCGCTAGAGCATGACCTCTGCACGACTTGCATTTATTTTTATTAAGTATATGTTGGTTATGGGTGCGCTGGTTTCCATGCCCGCCAGAGCGTCGGGCGGGGCTTGGTCTTTACCGGCCTTGGAAAATCCCTTTGAGCCGGTGGAGGGGGCTTCACCCTACTGGCGTGTAGGGGCGGGTGGGGGCGAGCACACCCACTGACCATAGCACCCACTGATGGGAGTTGTTGTTTTAATAAAAAAATGATATAGAATAATAATAATAATAATACAAATAAGTATTTGTTATTGTTTTTTTTTTGTCCATGTCAATTCACCCCAGAATAATTTCTTACGGTGTGGCTGTGTGGTTGAGTGGGTGAAATTCCACCGAAATGTACCATTTTACTGTCCCTCCTGTTTCTAATCTGTCTAAATAAAGCATTGAAAAATAAAGCTGGAATTCCACAAAAAATATTATCCATAGGCCCTTATCATAAATCAATATTTAGGCTATAAACCATTTGCATTTCTAAACCGTTGATTGTATGAGAAACATTGGTTTTGTGCTGCCTTTTTTTTATTTTTTTTTACATGTACTGAATCCCCAAAAAGTGTTTTCATAAAGCTCTTAAAAACACCAATATTCAGAATAAGAACCACTTTTGGGTATTTCAGAGTACTGTATTTATATTTTCAATACACATTCTGTGTATTCAAACACTTACATTAGGTTTACATTCAAAACACTCTCCAAACACCAGATCAAAGTTCAGGTGCACAACCTTTTCATGGTTTTAATTACACAGCCACGGTTCTTTGAGACTTCCTGCTTGTATAGTGTACAGTAATACCCTCTCAGAGATGGTGTTAAATAGGGGACGCATAGTACTGACTGTACTGTAAGCAGTAGGTGTTGAAACCCCATCCAGTGTCGCTGACCGTGGGAGGGGTGAAGTGAGATTTGTGTTCTGTGAGAAACATACACACCAGGTTTTCCAGGAGGATTCTCCTCACACTCTGTGACACATGGGCCAGATGGGGGAATGATTTCCCTCCACCTGGATTAACGGCCGTCACACACATAAACACACACGTGCGATGATAATGTCCCATGTGCTTCGTGTGAGTGTGAGTGAGAGAGAGAACACGACTGTAGTTACATCACATCCCAGATGTAGATTGTACTCACTTGGCGTACGGGACTTACATGAGTTGACTACTAGACTGAGAAAGACATATTAAAGCCCAGAACCTCCTCAAAAGAACAATAACACACTCTATAGGACTCAGCTGATCCAGCTACAACAGGCCTGTCTGAGAGATGGTAAGGGATAGCAAGACAAACCCAAACAATAACAGACAATGATTGAGTTAGTGTCCATTCAAAAGCAAACTGACATCTAAAATTAGCCTAAACATCTATTGTACAGCTGCCATTAAGAGTTTACTGAAAAGGAAAATTGGGAACACTTATTTCACCGCAAATCATTCAACGCTAGAGGGGCTAAAACAGGAGTAGACAGAGGTAACATCAGTAGGACAGTAGGAAGCCCCCCTCCCTGGGCTGAAGGTAGGATTAGTAGTCACGCAATCTCAGTTTAACACAACCAGCCTGTAAACCTAGAGAACTGTCACTACGGTTTGCCTGTTGTCTTGACACATGCCTGACTACAACTCTCTCATTGGACTCTAAAGCCACGGCTGTCTCAAGACATTTAACCCACTGAAATGCACAAAATCTATGGTCGACAACGGGTCAAATCCATCTCAAAGGACCATGACAAAGAACTGGAGAAGGTTTTTCCACAGATTAGTTGTTGTAGTATGAAAACAAATTGGAACAAGATCACACGTCCTTAGCATTATAAGGTTCTATCTGTAAAAAGATGCTTCTGAGATAAATGGCTTTAAAGTTCTGATAGGGTTGAATGGTGAGAGCATCTTGTATTCTTTTTAACTTAACAACATGAATTGGGGTATTTTAGAGTACTACAGTGTATAGGTAGAGAACAGGAACAGAACATGGTTATGGTTAAGATCAAAAACTAAATTGTGGACCAAAAAAATGCACAACAGAACCTTATAATTCCAAGCTCTCGGTCAGAGAGAGAGAGAGAAGTACTGACAAATGCTCATTTGTATAAAGGCAATGCTGAATTCCCTGCTGAATTGTAGCTACTGTAAATCCTCAATGAACTGAACAGATGTCCATACAAAACATGGAAGTGGCGTTCCAGTATTTAGGCTACGAGGGATATCATCAAACATGTACGGCTCCAACATTTAGGCCTACTCATGTTGGGATTAATAAAACACACATCACACACCATGAAAAGAGAATATAGCATTTCTGTCATCTGAAAATCCCTGTCCTTAGTAGGAGTATATTGTGAACAAAATCACTGCAGTGGTTTCATCTGCCGACGTATTTTGATTAAATTTGAGCATTTTTTCACATCTGGGGAAGAAGTGAAGAAATTGGAGGGGGCAGTTAAACTCAAATGACATGTAATCCCTTAATCCTCTCTCTTGTCATAACAAGGGAGTTCCTTAACTGGATTTTTAGTCATGAAAAATATGATGACATTGTTGGCTAGGTTATACGCAAGTGTCCAATTCCCCGGAGAAAATTATGTTACGTAGCAGTGTGAAATACTGCCTCTATTTTTGCTCGTTTCCTCACTCTGATTTTCCCCCAGAATAGTTGTACTGCAGAATACCGTGTGGCATTTCCCGTTGTGTAGTTATACCTGCAAGAGTATCAATACCACACAAATAAAGACATCATCTGACCGGCCAGTCAAAGCTAGCCTGGGTGCTAAGTCTGTTTTTGTTGCTCTCTTGCCAACTCCTTATGGGAATTGCCATGCCAAACATTGTAATTTGGGCTGACAATGACATTGAAGTAGGCAAAGGGACAAACCGAGCTGGGACCAGGCTAAAGTTAAAGCTTTTGGAAGAACAAAATGAAGGTAGCTAGTAAAGTTATAATTTGAGAGGACTGAAGCACACGGAAGACGGAACGACCAATCCCTGACCCCAGCAATATCAATAACACTTATCCACTGGAGCCAAATATGTATTTCCAAACCTCTGAGTGGTGTCTGGTAACAGCATAAATGCAGAGTATGATATATGAAGTACTGCACAGAGTAAAACCAGACTTCAAGCTCTGCGTATATCCAGAGTTCATACACTCTAAAATTACTCATGCCTAGGTACAAAAACAGAAGATCCTAAGATGGAGCAAAAACAGAGGACAAATCCTCCTGAACAGGGTCCCATGCCAAAAACAAAACAGTCGCATTTACATAAGACAAACTGCAGAGTCCTATTTTATTCAAACTCCAATTGAAAAAAAGCATATTTGAGTTCTAAAAAAAGCAGTATAAACTACCATGTGTGAGTATTTGTTTTTCATGTATTACATGTTTTAAATGCACACACTGTAGCCTTCCGTGATTGTTGTATAACGAAAAGTGCATTATAAGTGTACCAATATGAGTAGCAGCTAGCAAAACTAAGGTACTCTCTATTCCTCCAACAGTAATATGCTAAAGGACCTAAACCCTCTCTGTGTGTATTCTGAAGCCCCTGGAGGTGTTAATGAAAACGTATTCCAAATGAGGATTTCTGAATCAAAGTCTCACATTATGAATCAGCTCCTGTAATGGCAAATATACTGCGATATAAGAAGATAACGCAAGATCCGTTCAAAAAGTCTGTGTCCTCATGGAACCTCATGTGTCCTCAGTTGCTTTAGGGCCCTGGTGCTAACACATCACAACGTGTATAGACCCACTGTAAGAAGTAGTAACAGGTTATAATGTGAAAGTTCCAAATCGACCAAAGACTATGACCAAGTCAAGGGTAAAACCTGATGGTAGTAACCAATAGCCTCCACTGGAGTACATCATGAGTGGAGTGAGTGGAGATTCTGTGAGCACTTTGGACTGTGGCTGTCCTCGCTCATCACCAGGCAATTCAGCACAAGATTACTTATTCATGTTTACTGTTTCCAAGTAGAATGATCTGGTGGAAACATTTGCACTAGTTTCTAACACCACTTCAATTGACTAGACAGCTCAATATCACAGAGATCTTTCCAGATGTGACCATACAGTATCATTTCTAAATAATCTAGTTGGCCTGGCACTTGATTCAAAATGAGTTTGGATATACTATTGTAAAGATAGTGATTGAAACATGTTTGAAAGGCTACTCAATAAAGTCTACCTGTAATTTACGAGCAATGTTATTACTCAACTGCGACAACGTTCTCCTGAATATGTGGGTGCGTTTGGCTTAACAGACCTCAGATTCAAACCTGCAAGATGACTATGAAATAGACATGCCTCTTCTGATCATAACATCTGACCAGGCTGTGGGGACGTGCTGAGAGGCAGGAGGACCTCGACCTACGTTGGATTTAGGCTGGATTATACTTGCAATACAGTATATATAAACTCAGCAAAAAAATGAAACGTCCCTTTCTCAGGACCCTGTCTTTCAAAGATAATTCGTAAAAATCCAAATAACTTCAGATCTTCATTGTAAAGGGTTTAAACACTGTTTCCCATGCTTGTTCATTGAACCATAAACAATTCATGAACACGCACCTGTGGAACGGCCGTTAAGACACTAACATCTTACAGACGGTAGGCAATTAAGGCCACATTTATGAAAACTTAGGACACAATTCCTGACATTTAATCCTTGTAAAAATGCCCTGTTTAAGGTCAGATAGGATCACCACTTTATTTTAAGAATGTGAAATGTCAGAATAATAGTCTGTCTGGTCATCAGACCAGAGGACATTTCTCCAAAAAAGTATGATCTTTGTCCCCATGTGCAGTTGCAAACCGTAGTCTGGCTTTTATATGGAGGTTTTGGAGCAGCAGCTTCTTCCTTGCTGAGCGGCCTTTCAGGTTATGTCGATATAGGACTCATTTTACTGTGGATATAGATACTTTTGTACCTGTTTCCTCCAGCATCTTCACAAGGTCCTTTGTTGTTGTTCTGGGATTGATTTGTGCTTTTTGCACCAAAGTACTTTAATCTCTAGGAGACAGAATGTGTCTCCTTCCTGAGCGGTATGACGGCTCCGTGGTCCCATGGTGTTTATAATTGCGTACTATTGTTTGTACAGATGAACGTGGTACCTTCAAGCGTTTGGAAATTGCTCCCAAGGACAAACCAGTACCATTTTATTTCTGAAACTTATTGACTGATTGAATTACTTATGCATCTAATTAATTATTGTTTGATGTTTAAATGATCACTTTACCTATCTTTACTTTAGCAAAATATTAGGCGTTTTGGTGTCAAGTGTCAATCATAGAGATAAATGGAGGACTTGATGGAAATAATTTGTTTTGGTACAGACATTGCCATTGAGGGCTTCCAACATTTAAAAGTAGTCAACTGGGTGGGGATTCCTATGGGATGGGAGTGATCAGCCAATGATCAGAGAACAGTGTCTTCTTCAAATTTGGTGGCCTATGGTTTGTAAACCAAAGACTATGGTAATATCCAGGAGCCAAGACCAACATTTACACCAGGACATTGGTCGCAAGATCCAGACCCAGATCCAGACCCAGATCCAGACCCAGATCCAGATCCAGACCCAGATCCAGAGAGTTGAGACCATGACAAGTTAAAGACTGAATCTATTCCTGACGTGTGCACTTATCCACTACCCAAGACCAACATTTACACCAGGACATTGGTCGCAAGATCCAAACACATGTTGGTCCTCTGTAGCTCAGTTGGTAAAGCATGGTGTATGTTACTCTAAATGGGAGATAGCAAGGGAAGTGCCATTGAGGTTATCACAGACTCCATAATGGCATAGATACAACATAAATTATGTTCATCCCAGTAAACATATATTTTAGTCCCCTAAACATGTGTTTACATATTTCTTGATATATTAGATGTTCGGTAGTGAAACTTCTAAAAATACATTCAGATTTACCAACTTGCTCACAAAATGTTCTCCTATATGTTTGCAGACAGACTACTCCACCATGTGGCCATGCTGGAGAAGGGTGCAATCTCATCACCTGGTGATATTTTTTGAGGTGTGGCTTTAGGAACGTTCATTCTACACTGTTATAAAGTGTGTGTTTCAAATCAAATCAAAACAAATGTTATTTGTCACATGCGCCAAATACAACAGGTTACAATGAAATGCTTACTTACAAGGCCTTAACTAACAACTCAGTTTTAAGAAAATAGAGTTCAGAAAATATTACTAAATAAATTAAGGTAAAAAATAAAATAACAATAACGAGGCTATATACAGGGTGTACCGGTACCGAGTCAATGTGCGGGGATACAGGTTAGTCGAGGTAACTTGTACATGTAGGTAGGGGTACACTGACTATGCATAGATAATAAACAAGTAGCAGCAGTGTAAAAACAAAGGGGGGGTTTCAATGTAAATAGTCCAGGTGGCCATTTGATTAATTGTTCAGCAGGCTTGGAGGTAGAAGCTGTTAAGGAGCCTTTTGGACCTAGACAGGGTGCTCCGGTACCGCTTGCAGTGCGGTAGCGGAGAGAATAGTCTATGACTTGGGTGACTGGAGTCTTTGACAATTTTATGGGCCATACACCGCCTAGTATATCAGTCCTTGATGGCAGGAAGCCTGGCCCTAGTGATGTACTGAGCCGTACGCACTACCCTCTGTAGCGCTTTAGGGTCAGATGCCGAGCAGTTGCCATACCAGGCGGTGATGCAACCAGTTAGGACGCTCTCGATGGTGCAGCTGTATAACTTTAAGGATCTGGGGACCCATGCCAAATATCTCCTGAGGGGGAAAAAGGTGTTATCGTACCCTCTTAATGACTCTCTTGGTGTGTTTGGACCATGATAGTTTGTTGGTGATGTGGACACCAAGGAACTTGAAACTCTCGACCCGCTCCACTACAGCCCTGTCGATGTGAATGGATGCATATTCGATCAGCTCCTTTGTCTTGCTTACGTTGAGGGAGAGGTTGTTGTCCTGGCACCACACTGGCAGGTCTCTGACCTCCTCCCTATGGGCTCTCATCATTGTCGATGATCACTCCTAACACTGTTGTGTCGTCGGCAAAACTTAATGATGGTGTTGGAGTCGTGCTTGGCCACGCAGTCGTGGGTGAACAGGGAGTACAGGAGGGGACTAAGCACGCACCCCTGAGGGGCCTCAGTGTTGAAGATCAGCATGGCAGATGTATTGTTACCTACCCTTACCACCTGGGGGTGGCCCATCAGGAAGTCCAGGATCCAGTAGCAGAGGGAGGTGTTTAGTCCCACGGCCCTTAGCTTAGTGATGAGCTTCGTGGGCACTATGGTGTTGAACGCTGAACTGTAGTCAATGAAAATCATTTTCACATAGGTGTTATTTTTGTCTATGTAGGAAAGGGCAGTGTGGAGTGTGATTGAGGTTGCATCATCTATGCATCTGTTGGGGCGGTATGTAAATTGGAGTGGGTCTAGGGTTTCTGGGATTATGGTGTTGATGTGAGCCATGAACAGCCTTTCAAAGTGCTATGGGCGGTAGATATTTAGCTAGGTTACCTTCGCTTTCTTGGGCCCAGGGACTATGGTGGTCTGCTTGAAACATGTAGGTATTACAGACTCGGTCAGGGAGAGGTTGAAAATGTCAGTGAAAACACTTGCCAGTTGGTCCGCGCATGCTCTGAGTATATGTCCTGGTAATCCATCTGGCTCCGCGGCCTTGTGAATGTTGACCTGGATAAAGGTCTTGCTCACATCGGCTACGGAGAGAGTGATCACACAGTCATCCGGGACAGCTGGTGCTCTCATGCATGCTTCAGTGTTGCTTGCCTCAAAGCAAGCATAAAAGGCATTTAGCCTGTCTGGTAGGCTCGCGTCACAGGGCAGCTCGCAACTGGGTTTCCCTTTGCAGTCCGTAAGTGACATTATGGGTTTGGCCGGGGGGCTTTACTTGGCTCATCACGCTCTAGCGACTCCTTGTGGTGGGCCCGGGAGACTGCAGTCGTCAGTTGAACAGTGTTTCATCTGACACATTGGCTTCCGAGTTAAGCAAGCGGGTGTTAAGAAGCGCGGCTTGGTGGGTAATGTTTCAGAGGACGCATGACTCGACCTTCACCTCTCCAGGGCCTGTTGGGGAGTTGCAGCGCTGAGACAAGATCATTCTCAAATATTATATTCTAAAATTATATTAGGTTCATTATATTTTCTACATAGTTTAGATGTGGTTTTAGTCGTTTAAGTTAACACTGAAAGTGTTTCTCCATCTCGAAAATGTTTTTTTATTTTTTATTATTTTAGGCGAACCTGCCAAAGAAGTTTAATGGCATAAAAATCCCTGAATATGTTTGTTATTGCCTTGGATTTAAATAAAATACATCATGATGTAAATAAATGTCCCACATTTGGAGACTTAACTATTTTTGGGGGGAAAGTCATTTACATCACTTCTGTTGAATCACCCATACAGTACATACGTAGCATCCACAGCAACAAAACCTAATCATCTGCTGTGTGTGGTTGTATCAGTCGTGTATGGTAGATTATTCCCTGAAGATGCACTTCCTTCAGAAATAAAATCAGTTAGGGACTAGTCAGTCCAGTGCCATTGATGATCTGAAGAGAGAGTGAGAAGCATGGCAAGCCACGGATCAAAGGAGCCTGTGGTTTTAGGGGCTGAGTGAGGCTGTGGTAACACATGCCTTATCTCCTGTGTAAGATAATGTCACGTGAAAGACTGAGTTCTACTGGATCCTTATTCATCAGAGATCCAAAGTGTCTGGTCTGTTCTATGTTGAGCCTGAAGTGCCTGCTGACTGCACTGCATGACATTGCATAAGACTCTTTATTGACACCTGCCCCAGTACGCTGTGGGTAACCAGAGGGATATATTCTCTACTGGACTATGTGTGTGTGTGTGTGTGTGTGTGTGTGTGTGTGTGTGTGTGTGTGTGTGTGTGTGTGTGTGTGTGTGTGTGTGTGTGTGTGTGTGTGTGTGTGTGTGTGTGTGTGAGAGAGACAGAGAGTGTGTATGCATGGCTTTGCGCCCGTCATTATGTGCGGACCTGTGAGTCTATGTCCGTGTGTGGCCCAGGGACGGATGTAATTGCCGTGAGTTGTGTCTGTTTCTCCTCCATCTCTGGCTGAGGCATTGAAGTACGTAGTCCCCAGCGGGACACTGTCCCTGGCCTGGCTCTGGCTTTGACCTCAGCCAGATAAGGAGTGACGGATAGGGCTGGAAACGCTGGCAGCCGGGCACACAACCACTCAACCCTCTCTGCCTATCTATCTGTGTCATCGTAATGAAGAGCAGGCCACTTAGCCAGTCATGGCTGCTGCACACAGCCCTTGATGTAGCCTTCCTTTCTCTCCTCTCACGTCTCTCCTGGATGGCCTGATATAGAAGAGCAGAGTGGAGCAGAGCGGAGAGGAGGCCCAGCAGAATCATTAATACCCATTGACAAGTAAGGGTTACTTAAAGGAGCGTCAGCGAGGATGAATCAGAATCAGGGTTTAATTTTGTACGAGTCCAGGGGTTCTCGGGTTCTCTCTGTGTGAGTGGGGAACATTATAGCCTCAATTACTGCTGGGGAAGATTATCATCAGAGATGCCAGGCCACACACACACACAACAAACAGAGAGGGGAGGAAAACAAGAGCTGGACGACTCAACGGCGTTTCCATTTACATGGTCATGCCGAGTCACTTATTGAGTCGACCATTCATTCCCCATCCTCATACCATTAAATATCCTGGGATTATGGAATGAAACATGCATCATAGATTTCTATAGCTACAGTACATATTGTTTACATTGTTGCAACCGCTTTACCTCAATGTACAGTTGCTATATCCATATTTGGACTTACATATGAATGATATACCCTACCGATATACACTTACTCTTTCAAGAGTTTCTTTATTTTTCCTATTTTATACATTGTAGAATAATAGTGAAGCCATCAACACTATGAAATAATACATATGGAATCACGTAGTTACCAAAAAAGGGTTACACAAATTAAAATATATTTTATATTTGAAATTCTTCAAATAGCCACCCTTTGCCTTGATGACAGCGTTGCACACTCTTAGCATTCCCTCAACCAGCTGTGGTTTTAGGGGCTGAGTGAGGCTGTGGTAAGGAACATATTTTGCAAAAAGTTTGTTTTTTTGTTGTTGTTGCAGCATAGAGGCTTTTTGTTGTTCCAACTTTAAAGCAAAAATCCTGCTTATTGTACACATTTTGCCATGAGGCAGAGAAACATCATTTCAGTTTTAAATCTTGAATTAAAGTGCATTTATGTGCCAACATTTTTTAATACAAGAAGTATGGAGTTAAATGTATAATTGGTGGAGGACTGTGGATACCAATATCCCCGTGAGCCTCCCAGACCCATGCTGCCCAGGGTTAAGAACATACAGGGCTGATTTGTTGACCGGTAGGTAAGAAAAGAGAGCAGTTGGACAAGAACAGAGGTGTGGGTGACAGGATCATGTTGACCTCCTCCTGCCTGCTCTGTGGTCTCATGGAGAAATAATCAGAGAAGCCAGGCCACAGTGACAGACAACCTCTCCTTTAGTTACTGGGAACCAGTACATAATCCTTACAGCCATTACAATAACTATAAGTAGTGATTTACACTTGTACCTGTATATGGGTTGAAAATTGCATATTTGGGAACTGATAAACGCCTAAACTGGAACGTAGTGGCTGTACATTAACATGCTCTGCTCTGCGCTTCACAGCTCTGTATGGGTTTTGACTGACAGCCGTTCTGAACTTCGGAAGAACTTCTCCCCCATCCCTCCTGACATATTTGGCAACTCTTGAAAATGTTTTGTTGTCTGAGTGACGGAAATGCTGTAAATTAAGATGTATTTTCAGATGTATTTTCAAAGATAATAAATAGTTTTGATGTCATACAAGCAAGCCAAACACGCATTTCACATTTCCATATTATAAAACTTGTGTCATATACTGATATATGATCACTGTATTTTATGTAGTTACAAGATGACATGGTGTCATACCCTGGGTTGTTCTGAACAGAGTGAGCCTGTGTTTGTCTATTGTGCAGAACATTTGCCAAAGCACATGCACCTAAATGCACTCAGGACCACTTTCTATGCGCACCAAAATAATAATCAGTTGTGCTGAATTGCATGGTAAAAGACTAAAACTGTAATATCATATACAGTAGGGCAAAAAAGTATTTAGTCAGCCACCAATTGTGCAAATTCTCCCACTTAAAAAGACGAGAGAGGCCTGTAATTTTCATCATAGGTACACTTCAACCATGACAGACAAAATTAGAAGAAAAAAATCCAGAAAATCACATTGTAGGATTTTTAATGAATTTATTTGCAAATTTTGGTGGAAAATAACTATTTGGTCACCTACAAACAAGCAAGATTTCTGGCTCTCACAGACCTGTAACTTCTTCTTTAAGAGGCTCCTCTGTCCTCCACTCGTTACCTGTATTAATGGCACCTGTTTGAACTTGTTATCAGTATAAAAGACACCTGTCCACAACCTCAAACAGTCAACTCCAAACTACACTATGGCCAAGACCAAAGAGCTGTCAAAGGACACCAGAAACAAAATTGTGGACCTGCACCAGGCTGGGAAGACTGAATCTGCAATAGGTAAGCAGCTTGGTTTGAAGAAATCAACTGTGGGAGCAATTATTAGGAAATGGAAGACATACAAGACCACTGATAATCTCCCTCGATCTGGGGCTCCACGCAAGATCTCACCCCGTGGGGTCAAAATGATCACAAGAACGGTGAGCAAAAATCCCAGAACCACACGGGGGGACCTAGTGAATGACCTGCAAAGAGATGGGACCAAAGTAACAAAGTCTACCATCAGTAACACACTACACCGCCAGGGACTCAAATCCCGCAGTGCCAGACGTGTCCCCCTGCTTAAGCCAGTACATGTCAAGGCCCGTCTGAAGTTTGCTAGAGAGCATTTGGATGATCCAGAAGAAGATTGGGAGAATGTCATATGGTCAGATGAAACCAAAATATAACTTTTTGGTAAAAACTCAACTCGTCGTGTTTGGAGGACAAAGAATGCTGAGTTGCATCCAAAGAACACCATACCTACTGTGAAGCATGGGGGTGAAAACATCATGCTTTGGGGCTGTTTCTCTGCAAAGGGACCAGGACGACTGATCCGTGTAAAGGAAATAATTAATTGGGCCATGTATCGTGAGATTGAGTGAAAACCTCCTTCCATCAGCAAGGGCATTGAAGATGAAACGTGGCTGGGTCTTTCAGCATGACAATGATCCCAAACACACCGCGCGGGCAATGAAGGAGTGGCTTCGTAAGAAGCATTTCAAGGTCCTGGAGGTGTCTAGCCAGTATCCAGATCTCAACCCCATAGAAAATCTTTGGAGGGAGTTGAAAGTCCGTGTTGCCCAGCAACAGCCCCAAAACACCACTGCTCTAGAGGAGATCTGCATGGAGGAATGGGCCAAAATACCAGCAACAGTGTGTGAAAACCTTGTGAAGGCTTAGAGAAACGTTTGACCTCTGTCATTGCCAACAGAGGGTATACAACAAAGTATTGAGAAACTTTTGTTATTGACCAAATACTTATTTTCCACCATAATCTGCCATTTTTAAATTCATTAAAAATCCTACAATGTGATTTTCTGGATTTTTTTTCTCATTTTGTCTGACATATTTGAAGTGTACCTATGATGAAAATTACAGGCCTCTCCTATCTTTTTAAGTGGGAGAACTTGCACAATTGGTGGCTGACTAAATACTTTTTTGCCCCACTGTAACTTAGCTAGCCATGTTAACAATAGAACTAGCTTTCAAATGATGTCCATCTGACTCAGATTGTGATTTCTAATGGAACAACAGTCATATTGTGATGGTGTTTGTGTTCCAAATAAAACTACAAGTGCGCTTGATCTAGTTCCTAGACGGCACAGTTTAGGAGACCTCAAAAAAAGCACCTTATGTTTGAGGACTCTTCTTTAAGTCATAAAAGTGCATTGAAATTACTTAGGAACTGTGCACACTTTGGAGAGGTGTGTGGCCACTTGGAGACACTTGGAGACACCAGTTAGTCCTCAAAGTCTTGTCATTTTTTGTTTTAATGTTGCACCTACCCCACATTTTCCAGGAATATTCTCATCATGTTACTGAATGTATCCAGAGTATTTTCAGATTTCGTTATCAACAAATGCAGAGCAAAACACAGTGAATGTTAAATGTTTGGACTCTGTGTTGTGTCCGGTGAACTGTGGTGTCCTCGCCTTTGGTCTAATAATGGCATTTTCCAAATCCACTGTTATTTCTGGGGGAGATATATTTTTAGGGAACATTTGAAAGCCACTAATTCTGAATATTTCTAAATAAAAAATGTTAATGTCATTAATAAGGATGTATGTCATGTTATATTCACAAAAGAATGTCATCTAGGGAAGCAGTCTAGCCTTTTAGCTACCGGTATGTTGAAGTGACCGGTAGCGGGTGAAAAGGCAGAGGTACTCACACCAAGAAGTGGTAGAGGAAGCATCTCAATCCAGTGGGTCTCTCTAGGAAGTTGTAGACATCCCCCTGCATGCTAGTCTTCGTAATGTAGGGGCTCTGGAAGTGCTTGGAGGAGAGCAGCCGGCTAGCTGGAGGGAGAGGAGGAGGGTTAGGGCCGCAGGTAGAGGGCCGGCTGTCGATCTGCAGCGCTGGGTCTTTTGTGTCCGTCTGCGGGCTGCAGGGAATGTCTGATCCATTATTCACCGCTGTGGGGTCCAGTTCCAGTGAAACAGGAGAGAAGCGTGTACTGTCAGCAGCAGCAGCAGCACTGTCCATGGTGCCCAGGTCCGGGTTGATGAGGCTGGTGGTGTCATGACCTTTTTGCTCTAAGGGCTTGGATCCTCCACCACTACCATCGCAGTCTCTGTGCACGCGGTTCAGCAGCTGGAAGGGACTACCCCGCTTCTCACCCATACTGCCAAAGAGAACGGTCCTGATCAGAGGAAGAGGAGGCTGGGTCAAAGCTCCGACCTGAGGTCCAGGTGGGAGGAGATAAACAGCTAACAACAAGGCACGTCCACCCCAGAGGTCTAAGCACTCTGTGTTAGGCTACATGTGTGACCAGACCTGCAGTAAAGAAGATGCTGACATCAGAGCGGTTAGATCTAATGGTCAGGGTGATCACAGTGACAGTTGAACCCTGTAACTAGTACATTCACTAACCCCGGTCCTGAGACTGTTGGCACTTTGCAGGCTTTGGTTCCACTTAAACCCTTAACACCAACTAATGAAATAATAATCAAGACCTGGATTAGATGAAACAGGGTGTTAGTGCTGCACTGAAACAAAAGCAGTCAGTCCCACCCTGTAGCTCTCCAGGACCAGGGTTGCTGACCAGAGTAGGGTAACAAGTGTTACCTTTCAGCCTACCACCAAAAATACTAGTTTCGGACTGCTTTAGTGACCATAATCTGTTCATCACATTTCAGACACGGGTCGGTTTCCTTAAGAAAAATATATTGACCTCTACTAGTTAGTGCACTTTACTTTTCTGTTGGATGATGCTAGAGAAGGAGAGGAAGTAAAAGGGGGTAGAGGAGCTTGGACATGATTGACTATGCCTAAGAGATGACATCTCTTACCTTGTATTCATCCTACATAGGCGTCGTTGCTTTTTGTCATTTACAATGGGAAACCAGACATTAACACTTCCAAGTCAATCTTAGAATGTTATTTTCTTGTCCAAAGGGCAGTGAAGTGAACCTATCTTTTTTATTTTTTTATTATTTTATTTCATCTTTATTTATTAACCAGGTAGGCTAGTTGAGAACAAGTTCTCATTTACAACCTCGAACGTGCCGGCGCCGACAGAGATGGCCGCCTCGCTTCGCGCTCCTAGGAAACTATGCAGTTTTTTGTTTTTTTTACGTGTTATTTCTTACATTGGTACCCCAGGTCATCTTAGGTTTCATTACATAGAGTCGAGAAGAACTACTGAACATAAGAGCAGCGTCAACTCACCATCAGTACGACCAAGAATATGACTTTCGCGAAGCGGATCCTGTGTTCTGCCTTTCACCCAGGACAACGGAATGGATCCCAGAACAAACTTTATTTGACTCTTTGCAAACTGGAATCCATTTATCCGGAGGCTGCATTCATTGTAGCTGGGGATTTTAACAAGGCTAATCTGAAAACAAGACTCCCTAAATTTTATCAGCATATCGATTGCGCAACCAGGGCTGGAAAAACCTTGGATCACTGCTATTCTAACTGCCGCGACGCATATAAGGCCCTGCCCCGCCCTCCTTTCGGAAAAGCTGACCACGACTCCATTTTGTTGATCCCTGCCTACAGACAGAAACTAAAACAAGAAGCTTGCTGGTCCGACCAATCTGATTCCACACTCCAAGACTGCTTCCATCACGTGGATTGGGATATGTTTCGTATTGCGTCAGACAACAACATTGACGAATACGCTGATTCGGTGAGTGAGTTCATTAGAACGTGCATTGAAGATGTCGTTCCCATAACAACGATTAAAACATTCCCAAACCAGAAACCGTGGCTTGATGGCAGCATTCGTGTGAAACTGAAAGCCCGAACCACTGCTTTCAATCAGGGCAAGGTGACCGGAAACATGACCGAATACAAACAGTGTAACTATTCCCTCCGCAAGGCAATCAAACAAGCTAAGCGTCAGAATAGAGACGTAAAGTAAAGTAGAATCTCAATTCAACGGCTCAGACACAAGAGGTATGTGGCAGGGTCTACAGTCAATCACGGATTACAAAAAGAAAACCAGCCCCGTCACGGACCAGGATGTCTTGCTCCCAGGCAGACTAAATAACTTTTTTGCCCGCTTTGAGGACAATACAGTGCCACTGACACGGCCTGCAACTAAAACATGCAGACTCTCCTTCACTGCAGCCGACGTGAGGAAAACATTTAAACGTGTCAACCTTCGCAAGGCTGCAAGCCCAGACGGCATCCCCAGCCGCGCGCTCAGAGCATGCGCAGACCAGCTGGCTGGTGTGTTTATGGACATATTCAATCAATCCCTATCCCAGTCTGTTGTTCCCACATGTTTCAAGAGGGCCACCATTGTAACTGTTCCCAAGAAAGCTAAGGTAACTGAGCTAAACGACTACCACCCCATAGCACTCACTTCCGTCATCATGAAGTGCTTTGAGAGACTAGTCAAGGACCATATCCCCTCCACCCTACCTGACACCCTAGACCCACTCCAATTTGCTTACCGCCCAAATAGGTCCACAGACGATGCAATCTCAACCACACTGCACACTGCCCTAACCCATCTGGACAAGAGGAATACCTATGTGAGAATGCTGTTCATCGACTACAGCTCGGCATTTAACACCATAGTGCCCTCCAAGCTCGTCATCAAGCTCGAGACCCTGGGTCTCGACCCCGCCCTGTGCAACTGGGTACTGGACTTCCTGACGGGCCGCCCCCAGGTGGTGAGGGTAGGCAACAACATTTCCATCCCGCTGATCCTCAACACTGGGGCCCCACAAGGGTGCGTTCTGAGCCCTCTCCTGTACACCCTGTTCACCTATGACTGCGTGGCCACGCACGCCTCCAACTCAATCATCAAGTTTGCGGACGACACAACAGTGGTAGGCTTGATTACCAACAACGACGAGACGGCCTACAGGGAGGAGGTGAGGGCCCTCGGAGTGTGGTGTCAGGAAAATAACCTCACACTCAACGTCAACAAAACTAAGGAGATGATTGTGGACTTCAGGAAACAGCAGAGGGAACACCCCCCTATCCACATCGATGGAACAGTAGTGGAGAGGGTAGTAAGTTTTAAGTTCCTCGGCATACACATCACAGACAACTGAATTGGTCTACCCACACAGACAGCATCGTGAAGAAGGTGCAGCAGCGCCTCTTCAACCTCAGGAGGCTGAAGAAATTCGGCTTGTCACCAAAAGCACTCACAAACTTCTACAGATGCACAATCGAGAGCATCCTGTCGGGCTGTATCACCGCCTGGTACGGCAACTGCTCCGCCCACAACCGTAAGGCTCTTCAGAGGGTAGTGAGGTCTGCACAACGCATCACCGGGGGCAAACTACCTGCCCTCCAGGACACCTACACCACCCGATGTCACAGGAAGGCCATAAAGATCATCAAGGACAACAACCACCCGAGCCACTGCCTGTTCACCCCGCTATCATCCAGAAGGCGATGTCAGTACAGGTGCATCAAAGCTGGGACCGAGAGACTGAAAAACAGCTTCTATCTCAAGGCCATCAGACTGTTAAACAGCCACCACTAACATTGAGTGGCTGCTGCCAACACACTGACTCAACTCCAGCCACTTTAATAATGGGAATTGATGGGAAATGATGTCAAATATATCACTAGCCACTTTAAACAATGCTACCTAATATAATGTTTACATACCCTACATTATTCATCTCATATGTATATGTATATACTGTACTCTATATCATCTACTGCATCTTTATGTAATACATGTATCACTAGCCACTTTAACTATGCCACTTTGTTTACATACTCATCTCATATGTATATACTGCACTCAATACCATCTACTGTATCTTGCCTATGCCGCTCTGTACCATCACTCAATCATATATCTCTATGTACATAATCTTTATCCCCTTACACTTGTGTCTATAAGGTAGTAGTTTTGGAATTGTTAGCTAGATTACTTGTTGGTTATTACTGCATTGTCGGAACTAGAAGCACAAGCATTTCGCTACACTCGCATTAACATCTGCTAACCATGTGTATGTGACAAATAAAATTTGATTTGATTTGATAAAGCATAGCAGTGTGAACAGACAACAACACAGAGTTAAACATGCAGTAAACAATAAACAAGTCAATAACACAGTAGAAAAAAAGGGGGAAAAAAAGAGTCTATATACATTGTGTGCAAAAGGCATGAGGAGGTAGGCGAATAATTACAATTTAGCAGATTAACACTGGAGTGATAAATGATAAGATGGTCATGTGCAGGTAGAGATACTGGTGTGCAAAAGAGCAGAAAAGTACATAAATAAAAACAGTCTGGGGATGAGGTAGGTAAATTGGGTGGGCTATTTACGGATGGACTATGTACAGCTGCAGCGATCGGTCAGCTGCTCAGATAGCAGATGTTTAGAGTTGGTGAGGGAGATAAAAGTCTCCAACTTCAATGATTTTTGCAATTCGTTCCAGTCACAGGCAGCAGAGAACTGGAAGGAAAGGCGGCCAAATGAGGTGTTGGCTTTAGGGATGATCAGTGAGATACACCTGCTGGAGCGCGTGCTACGGGTGGGTGTTGCCATCGTGACCAGTGAACTGAGATAAGGTGGAGCTTTACCTAGCATGGACTTGTAGATGACCTGGAGCCAGTGGGTCTGGCGACGAATATGTAGCGAGGGCCAGCCGACTAGAGCATACAGGTCGCAGTGGTGGGTGGTATAAGGTGCTTTAGTAACAAAACGGATGGCACTGTGATAAACTGCATCCATTTTGCTGAATAGAGTATTGGAAGCTATTTTGTAGATGACGTCGCCGAAGTCGAGGATGGGTAGGATAGTCAGTTTTACTAGGGTAAGTTTGGCGGCGTGAGTGAAGGAGGCTTTGTTGAGAAATAGAAAGCCGACTCTAGATTTGATTTTAGATTAGAGATGTTTGATATGAGTCTGGAAGGAGAGTTTACAGTCTAGCCAGACACCTAGGTACTTATAGATGTCCACATATTCTAGGTCGGAACCATCCAGGGTGGTGATGCTAGTCCGGCGTGCGGGTGCAGGCAGCGAACGGTTCAAAAGCATGCATTTGGTTTTACATTGTTTAAGAGCAGCCACGGAAGGAGTGTTGTATGGCATTGAAGCTCGTTTGGAGGTTAGATAGCACAGTGTCCAAGGAAGGGCCAGAAGTATACAGAATGGTGTCATCTGCGTAGAGGTGGATCAGGGAATCGCTCGCAGCAAGACCAACATCATTGATATATACGGCGAAAAGAGTCGGCCTGAGAATTGAACCCTGTGGCACCCCCATAGAGACTGCCAGAGGACCGGACAACATGCCCTCCGATTTGACACACTGAACTCTGTCTGCAAAGTAGTTGGTGAACCAGGCAAGGCAGTCATTAGAAAAACGGAGGCTACTGAGTCTGCCGATAAGAATATGGTGATTGACAGAGTCGAAAGCCTTGGCCAGGTCGATGAAGACGCCTGCACAGTACTGTCTTTTATCGATGGCGGTTATGATATCGTTTAGTACCTTGAGCGTGGCTGAGGTGCACCCGTGACCAGCTCGGAAACCAGATTTCACAGCGGATAAGGTACGGTGGGATTCGAGATGGTCAGTGATCTGTTTGTTGACTTGGCTTTCTAAGACCTTAGATAGGCAGGGCAGGATGGATATAGGTCTGTAACAGTTTGGGTCCAGGGTTTCTCCCCCTTTGACGAGGGGGATGACCGCGGCAGCTTTCCGGTCCTTGGGGATCTCAGACGATATGAAAGAGAGGTTGAACAGGCTGGTAATAGGGGTTGCGACAATGGCGGCGGATAGTTTCAGAAATAGAGGGTCCAGATTGTCAAGCCCAGCTGATTTGTACGGGTCCAGGTTTTGCAGCTCTCTCAGAACATCTGCTATCTGGATTTGGGTAGAGGAGAAGCTGGGGAGGCTTGGGCGAGGGGGGGGGGGCTGTTGGCCGAGGTTGGAGTAGCCAGGAGGAAGGCATGGCCAGCCGTTGAGAAATGCTTGTTGAAGTTTTCGATTATCATGGATTTATCGGTGGTGACCGTGTTACCTAGCCTGAGTGCAGTTGGCAGCTGGGAGGAGGTGCTCTTGTTCTCCATGGACTTTACAGTGTCCCAGAACTTTTTGGAGTTAGAGCTACAGGATGCAAATTTCTGCTTGAAAAAGCTGGCCTTTGCTTTCCTGACTGACTGCGTGTATTGGTTCCTGACTTCCCTGAACAGTTGCATATCGCGGGGACTATTCGATGCTATTGCAGTCCGCCACAGGATGTTTTTGTGCTGGTCAAGGGCAGTCAGGTCTGGAGTGAACCAAGGGCTATATCTGTTCTTGGTTCTGCATTTTTTGAACCGAGCATGCTTATCTAAGATGGTGAGGAAATTACTTTTAAAGAATGACCAGGCATCCTCAACTGACGTGATGAGGTCAATATCCTTCCAGGATACCCGGGCCAGGTCGATTAGAAAGGCCTGCTCGCAGAAGTGTTTTAGGGAGCGTTTGACAGTGATTAGGGGTGGTCGTTTGACTGCGGACCCGTAGCGGATACAGGCAATGAGGCAGTGATCGCTGAGATCCTGATTGAAGACAGCGGAGGTGTATTTGGAGGGCCAGTTGGTCAGGATAACGTCTATGAGGGTGCCCTTGTTTACAGATTTAGGGTTGTACCTGGTGGGTTCCTTGAAGATTTGTGTGAGATTGAGGGCATCTAGCTTAGATTGTAGGACTGCCAGGGTGTTAAGCATATCCCAGTTTAGGTCACCTAACAGAACAAACTCTGAAGCTAGATGGGGGGCGATCTATTCACAAATGGTGTCCAGGGCACAGCTGGGTGCTGAGGGGGGTCGGTAGCAGGCGGCAACAGTGAGAGAATTATTTCTGGAGAGATACATTTTTTAAATTAGAAGTTCGAACTGTTTGGGTATGGACCTGGAAAGTATGACTTTACTTTGCAGGCTATCTCTGCAGTAGACTGCAACTCCTCCCCCTTTGGCAGTTCTATCTTGACGGAAAATGTTATAGTTGGGTATGGAAATCTCAGAATTTTTGGTGTCCTTCCTAAGCCAGGATTCAGACACATCAAGGACATCAGGGTTGGCAGAGTGTGCTAAAGCAGTGAGTAAAACAAACTTAGGGAGGAGGCTTCTGATGTTGACATGCATGAAACCAAGGCTTTTTCGATCACAGAAGTCAACAAATGAGGTTGCCTGGGGACCTGCAGGGCCTGGGTTTACCTCCACATCACCCGCGGAACAGAGGAGGAGTCAGATGAGGATGCGGCTAAAGGCTATCAAAACGTTATCAGAGCGTTGGGGACGTTGAGGACAAAGAATAAAAGGAGCAGATTTCTGGGCGTGGGGTGCGGGTACAGCGGAGGTAAGCCCAGGCACTGGGTGATGATAAGAGAGGTTTTATCTCTGGACATGTTGATTGTAATGGGTGAGGTCACTGCATGTGTGGGAGGTGGGACAAAGGAGGTATCAGAGGTATGAAGAGTGGAACTAGGGGCTCCATTCTAAACTAAAACAATGATAACTAACTTGAACAACAGTATGCAAGGCATATTGACATTTGAGAGAGCCATACAGCGAGGCAAAAAGTAATCACAGGTGTTGATTGGGAGAGCTAGCTAAAACAACAGGTGAGACAACAACAGCTAATCAGCTAACACAACAACAGCAGGTAAAATGGCGATGACTAGGCAGAGAGGGTCGGATTAACTACACACAGAGCCTGAGTTCACGGCTGGGGCCGACAGATAAAAAATAAATAAACAGAATGGAGTACCGTGATTAATGGACAGTCAAGCAGGCATCAGCTATGTAGCCAAGTGATCAGAGTGTCAAGGGGGCAGCAGTAGATAGAACAGGGAATCCACCACTACGCTAGCGACATGGCGTTTAAAGTTAGTAGCCCGGGGTTAGTAGGAGCGTCTGCTCTGACGGAGGCCGGTTGAAGGCACAGCGGATGGAGTATTCGTCGGCAGACCAGTCGTGGTGGTGCGGCGGGGTGGTGGTGGTGCGGCCGTATCAACAGAGAATCCAAGCCAGATGGCGAAAGAGGTATTGTGGAATTTAGTTTGCTAGCCGGGAGATGCGCCTGGCTCACGGCTAACTGGTGCTAGCTTCGTGGCAGTGGCGTTAGCCACTATAGCCAATCGGTAGCAGAGGTGATCCGGTGCCAAGGTCCAGAGTTTACAGAAAGGATCCAGTGGAGTATTGGGCTTTAGTTAAAAGAGTCTGATGACTTGTGCCTGTACTTAAGTAGGAGACCACTGTTACTCTACCCACAAGCAAGCATACAAGGGACTTCTTCGTCCCCCCTTCGGAAAATCAGATCATGACTCTATACTCCTGCTTCCTGTCTACAAGCAGAAGCTCAAAGTACCCGTGACGAGTGCCATAGAGAAATGGTCCTCCAAATCGGAGGCTATTCTACAGGACTGCTTTGCTAGCGCTGACTGGAAAATGTTCTGGGACTCAGCTGATAGCAACAAGGAGCTAACCCCTACCGTCACCTGCTTCATTAGGAAATGTATCACCGACGTTGTCCCCACAGTGAAGGTTCGCTGCTTGGATTAACACTGAGGTTGGCGCTAAGCTAAAGAGCAGGGATACTGCACACAGGGTTATCACAGCCAAACCCAAGGCTACGGCTGAGGACACAAACAAGTACATTAAGTCTTGCTATGACCTCTGCAGAGCCGTCAAACAAGCAAAAAGTCCCAGAGGACAGGGTGATCTCGCTCTCCGAGGCCGATGAGAGTAAGGTTTTTAATCATGTCAATACTCGCAAGGCCGCGGGGCAGGACGGTATTCCAGGGCGTGTTCTCAGATCATGCGCAGAACAGCTGGCAGACATATTCACGGTCATTTTCAACCTTGTCCCAGTCTGTAATCCCTACGTCTCAAGCTGACCATCATCATTCCTGTTCACAAGAACTCTAAGGGTACTTGCAATCTCAAATGCACTCCACACTACCCTCACCCACCTAGATAAGAGGAATAACTAACTGAAAATGCTGTTGATTGACTACAGCTTAGTGTTCAACACCCTAGTCCCCCCAAGCTCGTCACCAAGCTTGGTAGCGTGGGACTGAACACCTCCCTCTGAAACTGGATCCTAGACTTCCTGACGGGCCGACCCCAGGTGGTGGCGTAGGCAACATTACCTCCGACACGCTGACCCTCAACACGGGGGCTCCACAGGGGTGTGTGCTTAGTCCCCTCCTGTCCTCCCTGTTCAACCTCGACTGCATGGCCACACATGACTACAAAACCATCATCAAGTTTGCTAACGACACAACAGTGGTAGGCCTGTTCACCAGTCTCTCCCTCAACGTCAGTAAGACCAATGAGCTGATCGGGGACTACAGGAAACACGGGGAGGGGGGGCTGTAGTGGAGCGGGTTGAGTGCTTCTGTGTCCGAATCACTAAGGACTTAATATGGTCCACACACACGCACACAGTCGTGAAGAAGGTGCAACAATGCCTCTTTCCCCTCAGGAGGTTGTAAAAAATTAGTTATGAGCCCTCAAATCCTCAAAATGTTCTACAACTGCACCATTGTGAGCATCTTGACTGGCTTCATCACCACTTGGTATGGTTACTGCACCACCCTCGATCGCATGGCACTACAGAGGGTGGTGCAGAAAGCCCAGTACATCACTGTGGCCTAGCTTCCTGCCATCCAGGTCCTCTATATCAGGCAGTGTGAAAGGTAGGCCGGAAAACTGTTAAGGACCCCAGCCACCCAAGCCATAGACTGTTCTCTCTGCTTCCGCATGGCAAGCGGTACTGGAGTAACACGTCTGACACCAACAGGCTCCTGAACAGCTTCTATCCACAAGCCCTAAGAGGTGATCCTCTCTGTGTGTTGTATACCTTGTGTGTGGTGACCTCTGGTCTGTACCATTGGCTGTGTACTGTATCATGCATTGTTTCTACTCAGCGGTGTCAGTGGATCCACAGAGCTTAGGATGCCACTCACACGCTATCTGTCACCAAACTCAGATGGTCTCATGGCTCTCAACCTTGAGAACTGCTTGACATGCATCATCATTACCTGTCTGGACATTGTGAGTATATTGTCTGCTTGTTATGCTGTTATAAACACAGATCACATGTGAAAGGAGATAGCTGTAATGATGATGCATAGAGATGCCACACTTGTCCAAATCCATAGTTACAATAGTAATCCCCTGTCTATCCTCATCCAATTTCTCATGCAACATTAATGGACCAGAATCCTCTGTGAGATCTCTCAGGACTCAGACTGGACACATGACTCAAGTTTAAAGTTATATTGTCACGTGCACAAGTACAGTAAAATGCTGTTCTTGCAAGCTCTTTCCCGACAATGCAGTAATGAATATCCATAGTACTATAAAATAAAGTAAAGTAGAACAAAAACACACAAGAAATAGAAATAAGAAGAGCACGAGAAAGTAAGTAAGCTATATACAGGGTCAGTTACAGTGCCAAAACCATATTTACAATGTGCAGGGTTACTGGAATGGTAGAGGTAGATACTGTATGTATAGGTGTAAGGTGACTAGGCATCAGGATATTTGATAAACGGAGTAGCAGCAGCATATAGGATGATTGGTGTGTGTGTGTGTGTGTGTGTGTGTGTGTGTGTGTGTGTGTGTGTGTGTGTGTGTGTGTGTGTGTGTGTGTGTGTGTGTGTGTGTGTGTGTGTGTGTGTGTGTGTGTGTGTGTGTGTGTGTGTGTGTGTTGGAGTGTCAGTGTGAGTGAGTGTGTATTGTCCTGAGTGAGTGGGCATGGATTCTGTGCAATTTTTTTTATAAAAGATTCAATGCATATAGTCAGTGTTGCCATTTTGTTAGCTATTTTGCAGTCTCAGGTGAGATGCCACCCAACTAGAATTGACTTTAGGCATAGTCTATCCTATCCAAGCTCTACCCCCTCTCTCTCCTTCTCCTTCTCCTTCTCTAGCATCATCCACCAGAAAAGACAAGTGCACTAATTAGTAGGGGTCAATATACAGTTTTTTCTGGAAACTGAACTGGGTCTGAAAAGAGACGAACGGATCATGGTCACTTAAGCCCTTGGAAACAAGCCTTTGTGGTGGGAGGCTGGAACGTAACAGGAGCTAGCAACCCTCCATGTCTGTCCTCCACAGCAGAGAATGTGAAGACAGTCTGGTTTCAGAAACACTGCTGCTGTCCCCAGTTCATAGATTGAGTTTCTCTGTTGTTTAAGCTACGCTGGACAACCATCAAACACACAATAACTCTGTCAGGCATAGGACTCCTATGTTTCCTTCTGTTACAAAGGGATACATGGAAAAATGGACATGCAAATCCATCACTCATTCCACATAGGAATATCATAATCTTAACCTTACACTACATCTTTTTAGTTTTAATATTCAAATGTTTAGGTCTAAACATAGTTTGTGATGATGATACCATCACAAATGATGATTAAAGCACATGGTTTAGTGCATAACAGTATTTAACACAAACAAAACGTTTCAAAGAAAGACAACAGGCCTATAACTGTGACCTTTGTCACAGCTGTCATGTGTGCTTGTGTTCAGGCTACAGTAGTTGTATTATGAGCCATCAAACCAACAGATGTGCACAGATCAGATGCTTCAGGTGAGCTTTAGAAAAAGGTCTCTGCCGGACATAACACAAAATACAGAAATATTTGCGATAGAATATTATATTAAGATGTTTCCATTTCAGCTAGAGTTATTACAAAAAGTCCTAATAGGCCTAAAAATACAATATACATTTTAATTATCAAAAATAAATCATTTCAGACAGCGTAGTAGCCTAAATTCCTTTCGTGTTAAATGAAAAGTGAACCTACCTTTCTCTTCACAGTGGTACCCAATGGCAATAGTTTTTTGTGTGCGTAAATGACAGTGGACACCATGGAAAATGAAACATTAGAATACAGCAACTCGGGTCGTTGTTTCTGTCCCTAACAGCTCGTCTCTGATGTGTGTCTGCCAGGAACAGGGTAGTGTTGTGTTACTATGTGTTAAAGCAGCAGCTGGCGGTGCGCTCAGGATGGCAGGGGTGCTGAAGGACACATGTGGACAGAGCCTATCATCTTGCGCACAGCGTTATCCACCTGACGGACGTGACCTCAACAGCTCAAACAATGTTTTGGTTTATCAAGAATGCACCAATCAGAAACCGTACTTCTTTAGATATTGATCATGCGAGTAATTAGGTAATAAACACAATTAGCATAAACACAATTAAAATATTGTTGAGCTCCTATAATGTAGTCGAACAGAAGAAGAAGTTTAGAAATGTTAAAACAGACCTACATTTTTACGACAATACGTAATAAAACATTTGTAATTGGCAACCGCTAATGCGTTCACCTTTTCCCATATTGCAGTTCATTATCTATACCAAAGGGGGGCACTGATACCCAATGTTGTATTCATGTTCTATTTCGCAAGCGCCAAACGACTGTCCCTCTCGACTCGCCATAGGTTGACATTGCCTCCTCAAACATGGCTGCACATACATTGAAGAAATCAATTTGGTCCATAGGACGAATACATTGTCATGTTTATGGAGTTAATGTGCGTAACCCGTTAAACAGGGCAACATATGCAACCGCCTTGTCTACCAATCATTCTAGTCAAAATAAAGGTGAGTTTCCATGTATTACCATGCCGTCACAACGAGGAGCTAATTTGCTAGCTAGCTTGCTAGCCTGGTCCAAATGACTATATGAATCATGGTCGCAATGATGTCAAAGTTTCATATAGAAAGTTGGAGAACGCATAGCTAGCATAATTAATTGGCCTGTATCGTGTTTTTCTGATACGATCGATATCTTTTTCAGGCTTTCCTGACAGAGGGAACAGAGGACCTTTCAACCGAAGATCAAGGAGAGAGGTGAGTGAACAAGGAATGTTTGTAGTAGATGTCTGGACGCGTCCAACAGACCCAAGATCCGACCGGTTCTGGGTCCAAAATTCTGACTTTTGTCTTGGATCTGGGTCGGTTCTGATATAATGCCGTCTAACCCTTTATCAGGGTCTCATTAGGAAAATGTGGCGCCAGACAATGTGACCAGCAATATTTTAATTTACTGGCCGTTTGAGAAATAAACTGGACCCATATGTATTAGGTGTGTAACCCATTAGGGCCCCCATCCATCGTGGTCAGAAATCACATTTCGATTATGGCAATTCATCTTAACATAGTATGCTACACCTGTAATGAAGCCTCCAATGAAATGTCATTTTCAAACATTCGCCAAAATGCAATTCCAAACACCTCACCTGATGCAAGCGGTATATGACAGCGATGAAAATCTCAGTTAGAAACTTAGAAAGAGGGTGAATCTAAAGATGCAACAACTAGGATGGGTTGCTAATATGACTAAAATTGTGCCTTTTGGATTCTGGACAACAAAAGAAAGTTGACATGAAAACCAATAGAACAGGAGAGAAGTGGCATGAGGTTCTTTCATAGGCAGCTAGTGCGGCAAAAGCCCTAGCTGATTAATGAGTTGCGGCTGTCAGTGAAATTATTTGCCCTTTTTGTTTATTTTGATCAATTCCCCATTACATATGTCACCAATAGTAGGTGTACCGTTAATCCCCGTCATTTGGTTACATTCATATCTGTTACAGCAGTTGCATTAAGGAGAAGTCTATCTTTAATTCTGTGAATAACACTTGTATCTTTTATCAATGTTTTATGAGTATTTCTATAAATTGATGTGGCTCTGCTAAATATTACTGTATGTAACGCGCCAATGTAAACTGAGATTTTTGGATATAAATATGCACTTTATCGAACAAAACATACATGTATTGTGTAACATGATGTCCTATAAGTGTCATCTGATGAAGATCATCAAAGGTTAGTGATTCATTTGATCTATATTTCTGCTTTTTGTGACTCCTCTCTTTGGCTGAAATGGCTGTGTGTTTTTGTGACTTGGCTCTGACCTAACTATCATATGTTGTGCTTTCGCTGTAAAGCCTTTTTGAAATCGGACACGATTGGTAGATTAAGAAGAAGTTTCTTCCATTTGGTGCATTGCACTTGTTAATGTGTGAAAGTTACATATTTCGGAAAAATATTTTAGAATTTCGCGCCTTTTCAGTGGAACGTTGTCAAGGGGTGCCGCTAGCGGAACTCCTAGCCATAAGATTAACCGAATCAAAAGTTTGATACCCACCCTAGATGCTAAACAAACCGCTTTCCTAAAGTAGGTTTTTGGTTGGGTCTTTTGCCCATTTTATTAGCAGTAAAGTTAAAAACATTCCATACTGGCAGATGTAGCTAGCTAATTACCTTAGGCACATATAATAGTTTGAAGTAGCTAGTAGCTGCTTTTAGCAACAGTAGTATTTACACACTAGCATTGGTAGGAATTGGCTTGCAAAAAAAAAACGGAAAGGCCACCGGAAGTTAAATCAAATAAAATGTCTACTTACTCTGCTGATTGGCCGTAGGGTTGGTCCTCATGCAGGGGGGAAATTGAGAAATGACGACAATTTAAAGACTTTACAAAGGTGGGTCTGTTGTCGACCTAATTCCTCTCCACTTACCGCATGTCAAAGTCCTGCATGTGTACCATACCTGCACACAAAAAGCAAGAACTTGTGTGTAACCTTTATTTTTGACATGAGGTAAGCTCAAGGAGCTGCATGGGTCTACAACAGACCCACGTTTGGAAATTCTGTTTAATTATACTAAAAAAAATCTATTAGATTTTTTAAAGTATTATTATTACCCAGTGTATAAGGACCAAGCCTTCATCCAATCGACAGAGTAAATTTAAGTGTAATTTGATTGAACTCCTGGCTTCAGGCAGATTCTAATATTTTTTTTTCCGAACACCTCTGTGTGAGTGTAACTGGGGAGAAAGTGTAGTTCATCAACAGGGGGCACACAGTCTTTTTAAAATCTTTTTTTTAAAGATTCTTTCTCACTGACATGAATGATCAGGGGCATTTAGAAAGTGATGTTGATTGACGTTTCTAAACGTTATTAGACGGCATCGGAATTGTAATTCACATGTAGCCTAACTTGGGCGACTGTAACAGCTGAAAACCCGACATATGGAGAGTGTTATGTCTGGGGGTGGGAACCCTACATAGTCCTCGAGTACTTGTCAACTAATCACCAAACCCTTGATGAGTTGATTGAGTTGTTTGTCCGG
Organism: Oncorhynchus tshawytscha; assembly: GCF_018296145.1. NCBI lineage: Eukaryota > Metazoa > Chordata > Actinopteri > Salmoniformes > Salmonidae > Oncorhynchus > Oncorhynchus tshawytscha. The sequence goes on from NC_056447.1 coordinate 18,758,543, forward strand.
GGCTACAACGAAAATGTCTGCTGTTGGGGGGTACTGAGGACCGGAGTTGGGGAAACACTGATGTAAACGATGAGCACGGGAAGAATTGGTCACTTGTGTGCTAGTCTTGAGGCCATCATTCCAAATCTCAACTGCCTTTGTGCCTAATGCTGCGTTCAAAACCAAGTGGGAAGGTGGGATTTACCACATACGACTGGGAAAAATCCACTTGAACGCCCCTCCAGCAGGAAATTACTAGTGGGAAACTCGTCTATCACCCCTGAGCTCCGACTACTCCCACGTGTTATCCTCTGACGTCACCTACTAAGGAAATGACCTCGATAACAGCACTTTCACCAGTTAAATGCAACAAAAACATTACTTTTAATAAATAATCTATTAATGTTTTTTTAACTCTTTTTTTTTTTTTTCCCGGGCATGATAACTGTACTTTGAGTTTATGGTTGACTCCGCTTGTTGGCCATTAGCCAATCTAGCCAAAGCATGTGAATGTATCCAACTGGTATTTATGACTTCACAACTGATAATTACCACCTTCCCACAAAAGTGACCCATGACCCAACACAGCTCAGGTGTGCCTCAAGGATCCAGTTTAGGTCCCCTGTTTATTACTTATATCAACAACATTGGGAGACATATTGAGACAGCTGATGTACTTTTTTATGCAGAATCTTTTTTTAAATTTTTAAACTTTTTAACTAGGCAAGTCGGTTAAGAACAAATTCTTATTTACAATGATGGCCTACACCGGCCAAACCCGGAGGACGCTGGGCCAATTGTGCGCCACCCTATGGGACTCCCATTCATTGCCGGTTGTGATACAGCCTGGAATCGAACCAGGGTGTCTGTAGTGACGCCTCTAGCACTGAGATGCAGTGTCTTAAACCGCTGGACCACTCGGGAGCCTCAAAATGACACTATTCTCTAGTCGAGTGGCAGAAGTTTGACTCTATGCGATTTGAAGCGTGTTCGAAATTCCTCACAAAATGCATGGTGTCACTCTGAAAACCCATGTCATTGCTACCTTGAAAGGACATTCCACAGAGCAAGTCAAAACGCACAGATATCTGTGAGTTTGGCTGGGTGAGAAGCTGAGCTTCAATAATAATGCTGAGAACCTGGTTAAGAAACTCAAGTTGAGAATAGGTTTTTATTACTGGCATAAGGCTCTTTTTTTTTATGAGGCCACAAAAGAGAAGGTGTACGTTATTGTCTGTCTGGGACTACGTTGATGTTATTTATAAGCAGACCTCAAGCACTATCCTGAGGCCCTTTTTAGGTTTATTACTAACCAAAAGCATCTGACACATCACTATGATCTGTACAGTGCTGTTGACTGGTCTTCATTAAGTCTATGCAGGCTTAAACATGGGTAAACTCTGATCTACAAGACTGTTTTGGGAAAACTGCAGCTTTTTCTCTGTTCTTCTTTGACTAGGTCAGCTACGGTGTCACTCCCACTTTCCAACAATCCCAACAGATCATGGCAAAAACGTTTTTTTCATGGTCTTGGAACTGTCTCCAGACCAGTTTGAAACTCCGGGGTCTTGTTTCTTTGGAGTTTTAAAGTTCGACCCTCCTGTTACTGAGGAACGTGATTGTCATTAGGATTTCATGCAGTGGTACACGTGACAGATTTTTTTATCTATGGTGTTTGTATGTCTCTGTATGTGATTGTAATTTATGGGTGTCTACGGCTATCGGTTGTTCATTGTGTTTCTATGTCTGTAGGTTATGTCTGAGATATGTCTGAAACTTTGCCCCCACCCTGCTGCTGTCTTGGTTGGACCAGGTCTCTCTTGAAAAATGTATTTTATCTCAATGAGACGACCTGTATAAATAAAAGTTAAGTAAAAATAGTGCCCTCTAGACTACAAATGAAGTGGAATATACAAAGACAGACAAACTGTATGGAGTACACAACAGTGCCGTTAGAAAGTATTCATACCCCTTGACTTATTCCACATTTTGTTGTTACAGCCTGATCTACACGCACTACCTCATAATTACAAAGTGAAAACATGTTTTTAGACATTTTTGCAAATGTATTGAAAATGAAATACAGATATTGAATTTACATAACTATTCACACCCCTGAGTCAATACTTTGTAGAAGCACCTGGATCATCCCCCCCTCAATTATTCAAGCTGTGTCAAATCGATTGTTGATCATTTTCAATTAGATTTAAGTCAAAACTGTAACTTGGCCACTCAGGAACATTCACTGTCTTCTTGGTAAGCAACTCCAGTGTAGATTTGGCCTTGTGTTTTAGGTTATTGTCCTGTTGAAAGGTGAATCTCCCAGTGTCTGTTGGAAAGCAGACTGAACCAGGTTTTCCTCTAGGATTTTGTCTGTGCTTCGCTCCGTTCCGTTTATTTAAAATTTTTATTTTATCCTGAAAAACTCCCCAGTCCTTAATGATTACAAGCATGTCACTTGTTATTAAGCACATTTTTACTGCTGAACTTTATTTAGGCTTTAGGCTTTCCATAAGGGGTTGAATTACATTTTGAGCTTGACATGTTTGATTAATTTGTAACAATTTCGAAAAAAACATAATTCCACTTCGACATTATGGGGTATTGTGTGAAGGCCAGTGACAATCTCAATTGAATCCATTTTAATTCCAGGGTGAAACGCAACAAAAAAGTCAAGGGCTGTGAATCCTTTCTGAAGGCACTCTAAGTAGGGCAACATGGCTCCTACAGCACATTATGGTCCCTGGGGGGAGAGGGGCATGTCATGAATTCAGCCCAGATTCTTTACTATTAAAAAATAAGTAATGAAGAATTTTTTTTTAAATCAAGTTTATTCTAAGCTGTATATTGACAGAAAGATGTATATGTATTTTGAAGTTGACCCACATACTGACTCCTTTCCATCTGTTCCCTGTCTCCGTGGTGTGTGTCAGGCGGGCGACCCCAGGACAGACAGGATGCCTGTAGACCAGGACTGGACTACAGTGTACCCGACCGCTACCCCCTTCAGACAGGGCTCTGTGCCCCTACCTGTCCGCATGGGCTTCCCAGTGAAGAAAGGGGTGCCCCCAGAGAAGAAGGGCAACCTGGAGCTCATCAAGGTCAGAGGTCTTATCACCAACTTGGCATGATATCAGATCTTTTGATTTTAGCATTATCTGGCAATGGGAGGGAAATAATTTGTACCATTTAAAGCTATATATTGTATTGTGCTGTCAGGTCATACTGGTTCCACATACCTTACTTGTACAGCAGTATTTCTGTTCTGTCTATTGTAGCTAATTCAGGTTTTAATCAAAACTCTTCTGTTTTCAGATTCCAAACTTTTTGCATTTAACTCCATTAGCCATAAAGAAACACTGTGAAGCTCTGAAACGTAAGTCACAAAATTGCTTATAGAGACACACTAATGTTACTGTAGCAACAGTATTTAATTGTATTTCTGATTCTCTTTTCCCTGAAGCGTTCTGCACAGAGTGGCCCTCTGCCCTGGACACAGGTGCTAAATGTGATGAGCACTTCCCTATCAAAGTAGAGAGCAAGGACTACGTGTCTGCCGGCACCTCCCTCAGAAACCCATCTGCCCGCATAGTCCACCTCAGAGTAAGTTTGTCTGCCTGTGTTGTAGGCCTATATGGTCTGGGACTCAGGGGGTTTAGTTTACAGATTAAAATACTAATATTTCAATTTGACTCTTTGACCCTCTACGAAATGCATAGAAAGTGCAGGGTTTTCCTCTTTTGTATAGAAGGGAGCTAGAGATTCCCTAAACAGCTCTCAGCTCATGTCCGGCTGGCTGACCTTTCAAGAAAGACCTCCATTGTCCGTATCTATGCTTTTATGCCTATGAAATGCTGCTGTAACATACTTGCCACAAATGGAGAACCGCACTAAAGTGGAACCTAAAAACAAATGCTATAGGGAGAGTGGGGTAAGTTGAGCCAAAGGGTTGTGCCACCCTTATTTCTAGGAAACCATAAGCTAAATTAATAATTTTACCAAATATTAAGGAAGGGGTAATTCTATGGAGTCTGAAGGAAGAAACCACATATAAAAAGTTAAGCTGCAGACAAACGCTTCTTGTAGCCATCAATGAGCTTGCTGCAACCTTCTACTGACAATTTGGTCACCTTTTCAGCAGCAAACTGCTCTTAATTCAATTTTTGAGGGGTGCCCTCTACCAACTGTTTTCAGATCTCGCCATTGTTTGGATGTGATTCAGATCTGGACTCTTCGCTGGCCTATCCAGAACAGACCAGCATCTCTTCTTAACCATTCCTGGGTGCTTTTGTTTTATGTGTGTTTGGGGTCATTGGTCCTGCTGGAAAACCTACAACCTAATATACAGTTTATACAGTTTTTTGGACACTGGGTTGAACATTGGCATACAAATCACATGATCATCTGCTGATTTCATGATGCCTTGCACACCTCCAAGGCCCCCAGTACCAGAGGCAATTGAATCCTTCATTTGGTTGTCGGTGAAGACACCACGCTGATATGTATTGACAAAGAGCTCTAATTTTGTTTCATTGGTCCACAGAACATTTTCTCCAGGATTTGGGCTTGTTTAGATGGGTTTTTGAGAAGTTCAATCAGGCGTGCTTGTCTCCTTCAACAGTGGGGCCTTCCTATGTTTACTAACAACCAAATGAAGCGTTCAAAGAAAATAACTAATCGATTATGGGGGAGGTTCAATAATGCTGTGGGACTTCTTTGCAATGGAATGTTCAACCCAGTGTCCAAAAATGGTGTATCTGTTGAAGGTTGTGTGTTTTCCAGTAGGACAACAACCACACACACCCAGGAATGGTTCAAGAAGAAACACTGTTATGGAGTGGCCAGTGAGGAGTCCTGAATCACATCTATAACCTACGGCGTGAGCTGACAACAGCAGATGGTGGAGGGCACACCTAAGACATTGAAGAAGTAGAACAGTTTGCTGCTGAAGAGTGAAACCAATTCCCAGTAGAAAGGTGCAGCAAGCTCATTTGATGGCTACAAGAAGCATTTGTTGGCAGCTATCTTGGCCAAAGTTTCTAAGCTTCAATACGAGGTCCTAAACCTAGCATGAAAGTGCATCCTTGAAGCTGTGTGGGCTAGTATATTCAAAATGTTTGCCTCGGGGTAAGTTGAGCAAATTGAAGTGTTTCTTCCCAGGCGTAATGCAAGACATTATTGCTGGGATATGAGGTAACAACAGGCCTGGCCTATGTTAGGTGTACAAAGGGTTGTTAGGTTTCAAGCCTGTGTTTTAAACTCAGTTTACTGAAGGACAAGCAGATTATGATTCATGCTGCAGAAAACATTACCCCCCCCCCTTCCAGCTGTAGTTCTTTTTAATCATTTTAAGCATCTTTTGTGGTGAAGTGTTTTACCTCTGCAGAGTTTCAACATTTAGTGAGGCACGGTGCTTATTATTTCAGATGTCATGAGTAGGGATGGACGGTTGCGTCTATTGTTTTGTTTTTTTTGCATGCTAATCGAGCATTGCGGGATTCATTTTGAAGCAGCTTAGGCAAACCAAATAAGCTTCAGTATTATGATGTCAGATTGTGTTTCTGTCCACTCAGCTGAAGCTCTCCTGTCTGAACTTGGACGACCATGCCAGGAAGAAGATGGTTAAACTGGTAGGAGAGCGGTACTGCAAGGACACGGACACACTCGCCATCACCACTGACGGGTAAGCAGCGCTTCCTGTTGTTCAATGTACTATTACAAATATCTACTAGTTCCTCTTCGTTTAAAAGAGGCTAAAGTAAGGAAGTTATTGGTCCTTCACTGTCGTCATTGCTTTACAGTGATGTCTTTTGGTGGGGGGGTTTTTACGTCAACTCGCCCTGTACTTTCTGATCAATGTTTTATTTTATTTTTTTCTCACCTTTGCCCTGCCAGCTGCCCTGTGAGAAAGCAGAATTATGACTATGCCATGTACCTCCTGACTGTCCTCTATCACGAGTCTTGGGTAAGTGTCTTGCCAGGGCCGCATTCAGAAAGTCCCAATGTACAATTGATCCTCGGTTCTATTCATGACATGTCTATCTGCTACGGTCAGTACGTTGCATCTTCCTGAACGTGACCCTGGTCAGTGCCCAAAGAGCTTGAGTAGACCTAATCTTCCACCTAACCTCACCACCCAGCCAATACGTGGACGATGAGTAGACAGGTGGTCTGGCGGCCAAGTCCATCACTATCCAGAGAATCCATGATGTACTAGGAAAGGGATGCCTGATACCTTAAGCCGTCCCTAGAGGTAAAGGGCTAGCGTATACATTAGGGCTTTTTAAGTAGAAAGAGCACGACAGACTTTTTTTTGTTGCCTTTCAACCAAGTAATTAATATTTCAAGAGTTCACTATTCGCAAGTACTGCCCCTCCCCACCAAACCCCCGTGTCCTGCTGAGACACTCGTGTGGATTTTCCATGGCCAATGCTCCTCCTCCCTCCATTTGTCTGTTTTCATTTCCAACTACTAAGACCATGCCAATCTAGCTAGCACCAATGGACTTGACACCTTTCTCTACCCTTGGTGTGAAGGAGAAAGCCTATTAGGGAGCTATGAGTGGTGAATAGGCAAACGGATGGCATACAGCAGCATTGTCCCACTGGCATTTCCCCTCTAAACAGGAGAAAACCAACACCAGAATAAGATCCTGACCCCGCCACTTATTCACAGTGCGCCAACTACAACCAACACCACACACCTGAGAAATCCACCACCAGGGTCACCAGCACAGGCTGCTTTCACATCAGATCCACAAGGGAATTAATGACTCTCCCTGTTGTGCCTCTGGCAGTTCTCTCGCCAAGGCAGCAGGGGTTTAGCTGGTAAAAAGCCTCGGCTTTTTTTCGTCTCTCTAAGAAATGGCGTCGGAGCCGGGAAGCGGAACACTGTCCGCTGCCCTTTACACGCACAATGGAAGGCACAGTGCAGCCCGCAGGTTGGTGGACGCTGGGAGGGGGAGCCCATACACCGGTAGTAACGCTAGCCCACAAAGAGGCCAATTGTTAGTTGCCGCTGAAGTGATTCTATCTCTTCACTCAGTGAGAAGGACTCTTGACTCTGGGCCTGTTGCTAATTCTGCTGTGGGCTGTTGATCCGGGCCAGTGCTCTACTGGGACGGACCAGTCCTCCACCACACCACAGCAGGAAATCTACAGTACGGTACCGTACTTTACCATCTGGCCCGCTGGGTACTAGAGTCCAATCCCCACGTGACTATCTAATATGTCAATCCCTTATCTGAGCGCTCCAGAACTCTGTGCCCTATTCCAGTAATAAAACCCACAAATGTCTTCCTCCTCAGCAACTTTGAAGAACAGGTGGCTGTTGGTCTGGCCACATAGCCGTCTGTCAATCATCTCCCTCTTTTCAATCACTGGGATACACTCTGTGGTGGGAGATATGGAGTCTATCAGGCCAATGGTCAACCATTATAGCTATATACACTGAGTATACCAAACATTAGGAACGCCATCCTAATATCGAGTTGCATATTGAGTTGGACCATTCTTGATACACACAGGAAACTGTTGAGCGTGAAAAACCCAGTAGCGTTGCAGTTCTTGACACAAACAGGTGCGCCTGGCACCTACTACCATACCCCGTTCAAAGACACTTAAATATTTTGTCTTGCCCATTCACCCTCTGAATGGCACACATACACTTTGAGACAATTGAGACATGGATTGTGTAAAACATTTTCTTTAACCTGTCTCCTTCCCCTCATCTACGCTGATTTGAAGTGACATCAATAAGGGATCATAGCTTTCACCTTGATTCACCTGATCAGTCTGTCAATCAAAATAATTTTGTATACCCAGTGTAGTTTAATTTTAATTTCCAATCAGATGGCTAGATTCTGAATAAAACTACAGTACAGAATCAGTGTGATTTGAAGGAATTACATTACCTTAGCTGGCCCTATTTTGCCCAGTGACGATTCTGTAGTGGTGTAATAATCCTGACAGTCAGGCTAAGGGGAGAGGACCAATCTCTTCTCCAGCCATCCCCACCCGCACCACCTGTCCGCTGGAGGGGTTGGCCTCCAGCCAGTCTTGATATTGGGGACCATATAGACGTAATGAGGTCCATTAACCCCAAACACCTGGGCTGCAGGAGAGCCTGTGGCAGCCCCTGCTTTAAGCTCCCACACAACGGGCCTATTGTCCTTTGGGGAATGTGATGGGAGGGAGACCGGCTATGGTAAAGGGACTCAGCACCACGTCTGGAGAAACACTATCTCTGTGAGAGGACAGGAGATGAGAGACGCCACAGATGGTTTAGGGGCGATCAGGGCACTCCAGGGGTTCCACACACTGTGCTGTCTCCAAACCCACATTCCCAAGACGGGACATCACGGACCCCTGTGGGACAGCTTATGTTAACGTGTCACATACCTCTCGTTATTGTCATATATTGAGGCAAAAACAGAAGAATCACGGTTACAATTTCTTTGTCTGAGGTTATTTATGGTGCATTCGGAAAGTATTCAGACTCCTTTTTCTACATTTTGTTACGTTACAGCCTTATTCTAAAATGTATTAAATTATATTTTTAATCAATCTACACACTACCCCATAATGACAAAGTGAAAAAAACATATCTTATTAACATAGGTATTCAGACCCTTTGCCATGGCTCGAAATTGAGCTCAGGTTTATCCTGTTTCCATTGAACATCCTTGATGTTTCTACAACTTGATTTGAGTCCACCTGTGGTAAATTCAATTAATTGGACATGATTTAGAAATGCACACACCTGCCTATATAAGGTCCCACAGTTGACAGTGCATATCAGATCAAAAACCAAGCCAAGAGGTTGAAGGAATTGTCCGTAGAGCTCTGAGACAGGATTGTGTTGAGGCACAGATCTGGGAAAGGGTACCAAAAAAATGTCTGCAGCATTGAAGGTACCCAAGAACACAGTGGCCTCCATAATTCTTAAATGGAAGAAGTTTGGATTCAAGATTCTCTGGTCTGATGAAACCAAGAATGCCTGAATGCCAAGCGTCACATCTGGAGGAAACCTGGCAACATTCCCTTTGGGGAAGCGTGGGGATGTTTTTCAACGGCAGGGACTGGGAGATTAGTCAGGATCTAGGGGAAATATGAATGGAGCAAAGTACAGAGAGATCCTTGATGAAATCCTGCTCCAGAGCCCTCAGGACCTCAGACTGGGGTGAAGGTTCACCTTCCACAGGACGACCCTAAGCACACAGCCAAGACAACGCTGGAGTGGCTTCGGGACAAGTCTCAATGTCCTTGAGAGGCCCAGCCAGAGCCCGGACTTGAACCCGATCGATCGAACATCTCTGGAGACCTGAAAATAGCTGTGCACCGACACTCCCCATCCAACCTGACAGAGCTTGAGAGGATCTGCAGAGAAGAATGGGAGAAACTCTCCAAATACAGGTGTGCCAAGCTTGTAGCGTCATACTCAAGAAGACTCGAGGCTGTAATCACTGCCAAAGGTGCTTCAACAAAGTACAACAACGGTCTGAATACTTATGGAAATGTAATTTCATATTTTTATTTTGCAAAAAATTATTAAACCTGTTTTTGTTTGTCATTATGGGGTATCGTGTGTAGATTGAGGGGGGAAAAATTGTTTGAATCAATTTTAGAATAAGGCTGTAACGTAACATTTTTGGGGAAAAGTCAAGGGGTCTGAGTACTTTCTGAATGCACTGTAGCTAACAATGCTGTGCTGTTCCACTTATTCTTTCTAGAAAATGGAGGCCTGGGAGTCGGAGAAGACTGTGGCAGACATGGAGGAGTACAGCTGGGAGGACAGCCCCTCTCAGAAGAACATCATGTCCACGTTGGTCCGCATGCAGGTAGCAGGGGAGGGGGAGGGAGAGGCGGTGAGGGAGGAGCTGCTGGGGAGGCCGGAGGTGCAGGAGTACAGGGACTCTGTGACCAGACTGAAGAACGAGGGAGAGAGCGAGAGCAGCATGCACCAGTACAGAGACGCTGTGAAGAAACTGCTTAACCTTTAATATGCCCTCTTCTATACATGCAGATACACACAAACACACAGGAGAGTGAGCAAGAGCAGAACTCGACTGCTACACACTTGGGATGACCAGTTCAAAGTCTAGAGACAAACCTATCATCTGATTTCACCACACACAGCATTTGATGCCTGTAACGGTCTTTTGTGAAATATTTATTGACAATAAATGAAAGGGCCTATGTTTATATGTCTGTAATACAATTGTCGTATATGAGTTATGCTAAACTGATAGCCTGGAGCAAAAATGTATTCCTTGCATTTTAAATAAAAAGCTTTAATTTCCTCAAGTTCTGAAATTTGGGCTAAGTTCTTATTGTTATTTCAACAAGTGCTTTTTACATCACTAGACAGTGGACACAAATGTTTACTATATTACCCTCTCTTCCTGGCTTCAAACCCATCACCTTCTCCCCTCTGGCCCAGGGGGACAAAGAGAAGCACCGTACTGAAAGGACACATTCAGCAATAGGCCTATTAAAAAAAGAAATCACCAAATCCTTCAAAAGAGTTCCTGCTCTGGTCCATGTGATTCTGGGTCAGGTGAAACCCGATGCGCAGGAAAGATGTTCTGAAGGAGAGAGGAGCGGTGGCAAGATGGGTCTGAGCCTAAGATACACCTCCACTTGCATACACCACAGTCCATTTAGCATCTTACTGCCTCAGAACAAAACTTGGCTTGTTGCAGCAGCTTTTCTTGCTTGGAAGCCCCCATCGATGCACTTAAAGCAGAGCAGACACTGTCCATGGAGTTTGGCATCAACATCGGTTTGATTTCGTTCGACCGCATCAAAATGTAGGTCTGCCAAAAGGACACACGGTATCTTTCTTTAGGCAAATGACCTACAAATGCATCAGCAGTTACTGTCAGTCTCAAGCCATGACATCAGTATTAACCACAATCCTCACAGCAACTTTGGTCTCACAGTTTTGGCATGTACTTCAATTCATTCTCTACCAGCTCTACGGAATCTAAAATATGCTCCACGCAGCTCATCTTTTCAAAACCACTAAAGTATAGCTATACATAAGTAAGATGAGACTGAACATGTCAGAATGGGGGGGAAAATAACAGCTGCATTTTAAAAAAACTATTTACACCAGTGATGGTCCCGATCTTTGCTTTTCAGTTTGTGGTTTTTCCAGACTACACACACAGATTTAGTTTGGAGGGAGGAAAACAACATTTGCAGGTCGGTGGCAGGTCTCTTTGCTAAATTCATGATTGTTTCTGATGTAAACATTACTTCTCTAGTGGATTAGCACTACTTTTACCTTTAACTGTGCAGTTCCATGTAAAAGCTTTGTTAGTCCCTGTCCCCATGGTTACCTCACGAGCTCTCCCTGACAATGGCATACTTAATGAGGCGCATGGACCCCCCTTTCCCCCTCCAGGTGGTCCTGTACCGCCCCTTCCTCTTCCTCCGACCCCTCCAGCTCACCACTAGCAGCACGGAACAGCAGCAGCTCAGCAGCACCGTGACGACCGTCACCGTGGCAACCAGCAGGGTGTGTGCCGCTACGTGCCACCCTGGGCCCAAACCACCGGGTGAGGGGGACTCCACCCCGCCCTGGCTACCCTGGTCGCCTTCTCCCCCTGCGGCCGCTGTTTGGTTCCTGCCCACGTAGCCCTTGGTGTCGTTGAGGTCCTGCTTGTTACTGCCATCCACGTTGGCTGCAGGAGCCAGGGAGGTCGGTGGGCTGGTGGGACTGGTGGTGGTGGCCATCCTGGCTGTGGATGTGGGCTGCTGGGTAGGTGTGGTGGGATGTGGGGTGGTAGTTGATTCTCTGTGGGTTGATGAATAGGCAGGGATGGTCTGGGTGGTGTAGGGGGCAGGGGCAGTCGTGATGGGGGTCGGGGGAGTGGTGGTGGGGGCCTGGGTTCCCAGGGTGGGCATTATGGTGGAGGAGGGGGTGGATGTGACGGGGGAATGAGTAGTGCCCAGAGTAGGGCTCTGGAGTGCGGCGGTGGTGGTGGTGGTGGTGGGGATCCTGGTAGTAGGGGCTATGGTTAGAGGCTGGACAGGGGGGACGGGTGGCCGATTGAACTGGCGCTTGTCTGAGGCTAGGGGCTCTGAGGCATTGACTCTGGTGTAGAGGTGGGGTAACACCCGCACGTTGGAGGTGAAGTACTTTCCAAACACCAACAGGTCTGGATCCACACCTGTGTGAGACCCAAGGCATCCAACCCCACAGTCAAATGCTGTCAGAGTAGCAGGTGATGAACATCGATACCACAAGCTATAACAGTGTATAAAGTGCCTGCAATGTTCTAGGTAAAGCTTTTTGCGTGTGTCTATTAATAACCAGTAATAAACATCTATGTTTGGCTTCCTGGGTCTAAACATTTGAATCCTATGGAGGCTCACCTTTGGTGATGTTGTACAGGATGACGTTGCCTCTGTAGCTTAGGATGCAGCTCTCCAATGTTGGACAGTGCATATGAAAACAGTTCACATTCTCTTGGATGGTGTCATAGTGGAATATCGCCAGGTTACAAGAAACTAAGGAGTTAAATAAAATGTTAATTATCCATCGACGCACCCTGCAACAGATTAATAGACTTTTGCGTAGCGCAGTCACACATGACATGCTACGCCTGTCCACCTGGCAGGGCTCCTGCAAATAAAAGTATTGTACAAAATTGCCTCCAATAAATCATGAATTAAACATTTGAGACTACTTTTTTAATGTCGACATTTACATAATAGTACACTGGGTTATGGTAGGGTTAAACTGATTTCGCTGCGCATCTAATCAATAGTAAAAATCTGATACAAAAATGAACAATTACAGTAAACTTACAATTTCTCGTAAGGCAACAGGTTCGGCTGCATTTCAGAGCTGTCTCTTCCTGGTAATACTTCAGAAGTTGAGCGCCTCTTCTCTGAGATTCCTCAATGTCGATGAATATACCAGGGTACTGACGAATCCAACAGTTTTTATAATAAGTAGTCGGCGAACACCTCGATTCCGTGTGGTGCACCAAACTCAGAATCGTTAGCAAACTCCATGGAACAGTCATTGCGCGTGTAATATGTAATCAAATCATGTTCAAATTCAAGTTGAATAGAGGATCGTGAACATTTTCGGACACATCTGCGAGGTTTCTTGAACTTGGTGGGTTGACAGAAATGATGTCGGACTGCTTGCGACAGCTATGTGTGTCCTAGCCAGGTGTGTCACGACTACGTAGGCTACCAGAGGACGAGTTTGCGCGGAATCTCTGTGAGTCAAACCCACATTGTTTTCGCGGTTCTATTTGCGAGGCCGGTATGTCTGATCTCTGCAAACTGTTCATTTATGTACCTTACCACCAGCAGTAATGTAGCCCTGTCTTTATTAGCAGCAGCGAAGAAAACGTAGATTAGCGGTTCTTGCCAAATAGGCTTCATTACGCTTGCCAAGTGGGTGCCAAACGTCACCATCTGGTTGCTGCTATTCCCATTATAGCCCGTAGCGGTGTAGCCTGTATTATTGACTCTTAGACTCAACTCAATTCAGTGAACGTTATTTATGTTTTACCATTAGACCGGTAGATCAGTGCACACTGACCCTACCTCAATACGTCATCGGTAAATCCAAACAGACAGGGAATGCCACAGCCCACTCCCACTCCACAATATCTGTTTTCAGGGGCAGACATATGAGAGAGGATTACCATAATTGCAACTCGCAGCCTAGATTATTAAGAACTAGATTACGAGACTAAGATATGTTTCTCCCTCACTCTCTTTTGTTCCACTTGTTTCCCACCTATTTTCAGCATGTCTGTCAACCACGGTGCCAAAAATGACATTATCCACATCTTGGCCGAGGTAGGGTACAGTCTCACAGGTTTAGATAGAATACTTACAAACTGAAGTGTTTATGCAGGGTTTGGAGTCGAGCTCTGATAGTGAGGGAAAGAGTTTCAGCAGTAACAATGACCCATGGACCCGGGAAGGCTGCCCATAGTGACCTGCCAGCGCAGCACAGCCTGAAACTGGCTTCCGCCCTAGACAGAGACTATACACCAGCGGGGCAGGCTATAACAGTCATAATGAGCTACTGCTACTGGGGTATAATCTGTGGATCGGCAATGATGAAGTTTGTATGCCAGACGCCCAGACCACAAAATTGAACATTGCTGTAGGTTACATCTCTGAACATATATCAGATATTTCGGGGAGATGCCTTGCAATGTAAATTATCTCAGGTAATATGCTTGTAGTTGATTACTCATAGAAAAAATAGATACCATATCATACACTTTTATCTAAGGTGATTTACAATCATACGTGCATATAATTTCCATGAGTGGCCCCAGCGGGAATCGAACCCAAGACCATTGGTGTTACAAGCGCCATGGTCAACCAACTGAGCCACAAAATACCAGGATATTTAAACCGTCCCGGGTGTGGTATACAATGCTATTCACCATATAAAACTTGGACTATACTAACATACTTCATTCAATACACTTATGGACATCTGCAATATGGAACCAATTATATTTATTGCTGATTAAACGGTCCAACATTTTGAATGTTTACTATTGCACTTTTATCTAGCTCATCAGAGGATCGTTTTGTATATAAGCTTAGTGTCGCAAGAGAGACAAGAGAACAGGTAAGACACTTCAATTAATACGTTTATCAACATGTATTCATTTATACGAATCGTACGTTTTAGATTTGTGTCATTCCTGAAACATCCGTCATTAGGGCTGCAATTATCTGTCTCTGGTTACCCCGGTGGGATCAATTTGAATCTGGTGATACATTTTAACCTTAGTTTTGGAACTGGGCTGCCTCCCGGGCGTAAACTTGATGCCCTGCTCTGGCCGACGGCGAAGTCGGCTCAAAACAATAGAGACGTAATTAAGCACGTGGAGTGATGAGTAGGAATCTGTGTTTTCACCTGCAAAAGTGATTGCTTAATATAAAAACGCTTTATCTGCATATGAAAACTAGTTTGAAAATATAAACGTGTTTTATGGAAAATATATGTATGTTTCTGGAAGATGCATCATGCTGACTTGTTGACATAAATGACCGGGCGGCGCATATTAATGTTTCATTTGAGATGGGCGGTCCTCCCTCCCAGATTTCACCCGATGACGTGACGGTTCAACTCAGACCAGCCCAATAGAGCTGCCTCAATGATATTGTTTCCTCATGTGTATCTTTCGACGCTCAATCGGATTGAAGTCTGTGCCACAATCAGGACAGTAACAGCCTAGATTATCCTCTGTGTGAATTTGTATGCACATTTTTAGATCGTTGCTGGAGCTGCAACTTTTGCCACAACGACTGTAATTATATTATCTCTCCCTGTGTGGATCATTCTGTGATAGCTCAGAGTTCCACTCTGATTAAAAGTTTTGCCACAAAAATGACAGAGATAAAATTTCTTTCATGTGTGTTTTTAGATTTCCATTCTGGTTGAATCCCTGGCACAATGACGACAATTAAATGATTTCTCCCCTGTATGAATCCTCATATGCATTTGTAGATGTCAACTCCGAATGAACGTTTTGACACAAACGATATGGCTTCTCCCCTGTGTGGTCCTAGTGTGTATTTTCAGATCTCCATTCTGATTTAAGGCCAGGCAAAATATGTTTCCCCTATGTGGCATCTCATATGTGCATCCGTTTACCCTTCTTGCTGAACCATTTACCATAAACATGACAACAAAAGCTATCTGCATTGTGAGTTTCTTTAATAATTTCCGTGGACTTTGTATGTTTTCCACACAGACCACATATCTGTTAATTATCCGGGTTTGCACATGTTAAATCAATGAGCCCGTGTGATGAAAAGACGTACCACACACTTTACAACAACAATTAGCATGATTTGCCTGGGTCAACTGTGTGGATGTTATCCCTTAGTATTGATACGGGACCTTTGTCCTTTTACCATATTTGTTCTCTTTGATTTGACTGGCTTAAAACCTGACACGGGCCCTCCATTCTCCATGCCATTGTCACTTTCATTGTTTTCACTCTGAGCTGCAGAACAGTCTGGATTTACTGCAGATAATATCTCCTCAGCAGCAGCTGTTAATCTGTCATTGAGAAAATCCATGGCCATATATGGACTTATATATCAAAGAACGTGACATATATTTTAAAATATATGTTAATTTATTTAAAACCCATATTTAAACGTGACATACGTTTAAAAATATATAGTTTTATATTTCAATAGCCTACTATATATAAATTCCACAACCCCATACAAACAATAATAGTATGGATGTACTGAGAATATTAGTTTGTTTTAGTTCAATGCATTTTCTTTACATGGCATATATTTAAAAACAACACATCAATTTCACACTTAGTGGTGAATTCTTTTCTAACTGCATTTAGTGTTAGGCAACCTTATGACTTCTTTGCTGTTTCCTGTATCTACTGTAGATGATACTTGCCATCTCATTTTGAGATTAGATTGAGAATGCGTAGACTATTGTAGGTTTATCATTTGTGATGTACACATCTTTGAAAACCAACAGAAACCTATCTAAGTATCAATGTTTATTTTCGTACACTATGGTTGTGGTTGCACATAAGGTTGTGGAATCACCTTGTTTTTATAAAACATGGCTAAGATATTGTTGTTGCCAGTGGTGATTTTAGACTGTAAATCTTGGTGGGGCAAAAATAAAAATGCCAGCAAAGCCACAACACTAAACAATACATGAATTGCACTATAATGGTGACAAACGGTGCCCACACACTATTAGGCCTACATAAAGCTGCCACAACAGCAGTCCCAACATCTTACCACTGCTACACCTGGCTATCAGCGGAGCCTTGTCTGGCAGCAAAACAGTTCATTCAACCTTATTTACTGCCTTTGTATAAAAAAAACATATCTGATATGGCTGACTTGCTTAAACAAATGTGGTTTCTAATGACAATTGAGATGTACAAACTATGGCATAAGGGGACGACAAGCAGATAAGAGGCGATCCATCATTTTGATTAAGACATTAATGAGCGAGCTAGGACGGACTTAATGTTAGTCAATATAACTATTTGGTTAGCACCTTTGAAATGTACAGCGACAGAATTTCGAACATGGACCTTACTTACAGTGTTCTCCCTGTACACCAAGTCAGAACTGTAGGATAAATAAAGGGGGCATATAAGCAGACAATGAAAGCTCTTAAAGTATATGATAATATTTCTCTAAAACAGCTTATAGGCTACATGTGCACCACCAAGTCAGAACAGTAGGTGAAATTAAGAGGGGTAAATAGACCAAATTATTAGGGTGAGGCACATGGGCTACTAACAGCTTGCTACACAACATACACTTAGTATTACTTTCTTAGCTACAGTATACATATCTCCCTGACATATTACATAATTTATGCAGCAGCAAACAATACATTGTTGGACTCACCTTGTTGTGCTTTGATCACTTGAACAGGAAGGTGGTGCGGCGGTCCTTCGTGGGCAAATGTTGTCATCAAAGTCTGGCATTCTCTGGATTCATGGTGCTTTCAAAACAACTGGAGGCTGGATTTAAAATTCTGAGTTGGATGAAAGTTCAAAACGTATTTCCCAGTCGGAGCTCGTTTATTCCCGACTTCCCAGTTGTCTTGACCTCACCGAAGTCATGTTTTTGCAGTTCCGAGTTAAGTTGTTTTGAATGCGACACAAATCATGCCTCATTGACAGCATTGCCAATGTTGAATGTTTATCATTTTAAACTTGGAAAAGAGCTCCTTAATCCCAGATTTGGGACCACACAGCCACTGTCACTGATTCCTTCCAAACCACTCGTTGAATTTGCGATTTCCAACTTCTTGTGTAATGTTTATGTCCAATGGATGATGAGCACCTACACATTTTATCTATAATTTCTCTTCATTCTTTCTCTTCATATGACAAGGATTAAAAAGGATTTGCCAGTAGATTGTCAACTTGATTCATGATGATGACTGCTAGCTAAGATTTTGAAAGTATGATGTTGACATGTTTCGTCCAATCAAAGCTACTGTACATATGTGATTTGACGTAATTTTATCTGTGGACAATGACCTTAAGCCTTCTTGAATGAGCACTTCTAATGTAACTCTATGGCAGCACCCAAAGGGCTAGAATTACCGAGGTCACCTCTTAGACTTTGCGGTGACGTCGTGTCCCAGTGAGTGACAGAACACTGAGTCAATCACAGCGCAATGCTCTGTATTTTCTGCTGGCTTGCCCCACCACCACAGAAAGCACTGAGCTAGGCTGAAACACCTACATTTTGAAGCTGTCTTACTCAAGAAAACAAAAAAAGATACCATGTTTGTATGCAGCTTTATTAACTCAATGATATTATTTTCACATTGTTTGCAATGTATCACGTTTGCAATGTGTCACGTATTAATGCAAAACAGGAAAACAGGCAAACCCCCCTTAAAAATGTTGGGCTCAAAACAGGTAATATTATCATATTACAACTGGTTGTTGCAATCAATGACTGTATATGGTTGAAATCCTTGAGTTCTCCAAGGTTTTCCATTGGGAATTCCTTATGCCTGTTGCTCACAGCAGGGGGCACAGGAATCTCTCCTCCCCTCAACAACACTCGAAGAAGACGCCTGTGACAACTAAAACCGTTTCTTCTCCCGTCTATTTTTTCTGTTCTCATAAACAGGCATGTGGTGTAGAAGGGCACATAATCTACATAAAATATTAGAGTCTAAATGGTTATCTGAGTGACACGTACCTTTTATGTTGAAATTGTAAAGTTGAAATGTGTTTATTGATTTGAGTGAAAACGGTTAGCGATCTTGACAATAGAGATGACTGGGTTTGCGGCTATACAAGGCTAGCCCACAGAATAACATAAGAAAAAATTGAGGCAGATTTTCTGGTTTGAAATGATTGATTTATAGCTCCTCTGAGGTAATATTGTGGTTTATTTTCTACTCCGCTTACATGGTCTAGGGACTGACATCTCCCCACCCAAGTGTTATGTATTACAGAGTTGTATTTCTAGAGAAAAACTGTATATGTTAAGCTAACTGCGCTAAAGCTAGCCTGTCAAGCCTATAGGGTAGCTATTAGCTTAGTGGCTACCGTTAGCTGGCTTACTGTTCGCTGGTTTATGGCTCATTTACCTATTTAAAAGATAAAACAGCCTAACCGCGCTACTTAACACCCGCCCCGGCCAAACCCTCCCTTAACCCAGAGGCCAGCTGCACCAATGTGTTGGAGGAAACACCATTCAACTGATGACCGAAGTCAGCCAGTAGGTGCATGGCCCGCCAGAAGGAGTCGCTAGAGCGCGATGCGCCAAGTAAAGCTCCCCCAGCCAAACCCTCCCTTAACCCGGAGGACACTGGGCCAATTGTGGTTAGAGTGTTGGGCCAGGAACCGAAAGGTTGCTAGATTGAATCCCCGAGCTGACAAGGTAAAAATCTGTTGTTCTACAACTGAACAAGGCAGTTAACCCACTGTTCCTAGGCCGTCATTGTAAATAAGAATTTGTTTTTAACTGACTTGCCTAGTTAAATAAAAATAAAATGGGACTCCTGATCACGACCGGTGTGATACAGCCCAGGATCGAACCTGGGTCTGTAGTGACGCCTCTAGCAGTGCCTTAGACCGCTGCGCCACTTGGGAGGCCCTATGTGTGTAACAGTATAGCTTCCATCCCTCTCCTCGCCTCGAACCAGGGACCATCTGCACACAGTGACAACAGCCACCCTTGAAGCATCGTTACCCATCGCTCCACAAAAGCCGTGGCCCCTGCAGAGCAAGGGGAACAACTACTTCAAGGTCTCAGAGCGAGTGACGTCACCGATTGAAACACTATTAGCGTGCACCCCACTAACTAGCTAGCCATTTCACATCGGTTACATGTGTATTCTTTTTTCTTGAAACGTAGTACACGATCGTTAACTTTTACATCATCTGAAATTAAGATAAATAATGAGAACATATTTTTTAAATACAAGTCAATGTATTAGCTAATAGAACTATTATAGAACTAAATACAGAGGATGTGTTGTTACTGTACTGAGTGAATTATTTATGTTTTGTAGATTGAAATTCACCCAGGCTCAAATGTTACTGTCCCAAATAATGTCTGGATGGCGGAGTTGTCAACCGTGATGGAGAGGTCTTGGAGCGGCCATCCCAGGAGGTAGAGCAGCTCCGTTTTGCCGAGATCATGGCTAGGAGGGGCCTTGGGGGTCAGGGAGTAGCTTTCTCAGGCTCAATAGAATTGTCACTTCTTTGGAGGTCTCCAACTCAGAATGCAAGTATAAGGATAACAGGTGTTGTTTCGGAGATACAGTACATGACCAAACGTATGTGGACACCTGCACGTCAAACATCTCATTCCAAAATCAAATGCATTAATATGGAGTTGGTCCCTCCTTTGCTGCTATAACAGTCTCAACTCTTCTGGGAAGGCTTTCCACTAGATGTTGGAACATTTTTGTGGGGACATGCTTCCATTCAGCCACAAGAGCATTAGTGAGGTCGGGCACTGATGTTGGGCTATTAGGCCTGGCTCGCAGTCGGCGTTCCAATTCATCCCAAAGGTGTTCGATGGAGCTGAGGTAAGGCTCTGTGCAGGCCAGTCAAGTTCTTCCACACCGATCTCGACAAACCATTTCTGTATGGAGCTCGCTTTGTGCACGGCGGCATTGTCATGCTGAAACAGGAAAGCGCCTTTCCCAAACTGTTGCCACAAAGTTGGAATCACAGAATCATCAGAATGTCATTGTATTCTGTAGCGTTAAGATTTCCCTTCACTGGAACGAAGGGGCCTAGCCCGAACCATGAAAAACAGCCCCATAACATTATTCCTCCTCCACCAAACTTTACAGTTGGCACTATGCATTCGGGGCAGGTAGCGTTCTCCTGGCATCCGCCAAACCCAGATTCGTCCATCGGACTGCCAGATGGTGAAGCATGATTCATCACTTCAGAGAACGCGTTTCCACTGCTCCAGAGTCCAATGTCCAGCCGACATTTGGCATTGTGCATGATGATCTTAGGCTTGTGTGCGGCTACTCGGCCATGGAAACCCATTTCATGAAGCTCCCGACAAACAGTTATTTTGATGATGTTGCTTCCAGAGGCAGTTTTGATCTCGGTAGTGAGTGTTGCAACCGAGGACAGACAACTTTTACGCGCTTCAGCGTTCTCGTTCTGTGAACTTGTGTGGCCCACCACTTCGCGGATGAGCCGTGGTTGCTCATAGATGTTTCCAATTCACAATAACAGCACTTACAGTTGACCAGAGCAGTTCTAGCAGGGCAGAAATTTGACAAACTGATTTGTTGGAAAGGTGGCATCCTATGACAGGGCCATGTTGAAAGTCACTGAGCTCTTCAGTAAGGCCATTCTACTGACAATGTTTGTCTATGGAGATTGCATGGCGGTGTGCTCAATTTTATACACCTGTCAGCAACAAGTGTGGCTGAAATAGCCAAATCCACTAATTTGAACAGGTGTCCAAAAACATTTTGTATATATAATGTATCGGTCTCAAGGCATCTATGAGCGCATGGGCAGCGCCATTGAGACAATGTTGTGATCTGCTAGCTACTATACCAGGAGACTTCCTGCAATTTTGCTAAGCTAATGATATGCTAACTTTAATCATCTCCAAACTGCACGCAGAGGCATACATTTTTTAATGAGTTCATCTGACTCTGGGTAAGTCAAAAAATTACCTAAATCTCAAAATCTTGCAGTATCCCATTAAAAATACATCCACCATAACATGGTTGGGGTCAATTTCAATTAAATACATTGTAGGATGTTAAAGGGAGTTTGCTGTTTTACACCTTATAGTCAGATTGCTAACAAACAAAAATATGGAGGTGATGGGGGCAATTAGTCAAAGTTCAAAGTTTGTGGCCAAATCCCCTCAAGTTGCCAGTGGTTATTTAAACAACTCTAAGTAATGGAATACAGTTTATCCTGGCCCATGGACTACTTTCAGGGTAAGGAACCATCCGACTGACTAAGGCGTAAAAAAAGTTAACTATCTTTTAAATTTACAAATCAATCATTGCAAATAGGGCATTCATGTTCAAGGATTTTTAAATTAAACTGAATTGGATCATTTCATGACCCCAAACACAACCCATAACTCTTCTATGAGCTCTTTATATTATATTTGTTGCTTTCCCTCTGCAGATGCTGTCATGACGCACTTCCTGGATGCAACAAGAGGGACAAGAGGGACCAGTGTAAAACAGTAAAATGGCTGAATTGAGAAGTGATGAAAGAAAAACAATGAAATGAATAGGATTTCATTTAAGTTGAGTGTTTAGTGTAGTTTGTTCTAAGGTTTTATTACCATGACTACAAGGATCACTGAAATCCCGTAACATATATTAACACAGACGGTTATCATAGAAGGGACATATTTGTAATAAACATTTTAATACTACATGTCACACATGAGCATTTAAGTATTATACATGTATGCAGATATACTGAAAAATATATATATATAATAATAATAAATATATATAAATGCAACATGCAACAATTTCAAAGATTTTGCTGAGTTACAGTTCATATAAGGAAATCAGTCAATTGAAATAAAATTCATTAGGCCCTAATCTACAGATTTCACATGACTGGGCAGGGGCACAGCCATGGGTGCAACATGGCCAATGTACTGAATAAATGCACTTGTAAATGTAGAGTGGGAAAGTGATTAAAACATACAATCCCTGGATGAAGAAAATATAATTTCCAGAAGTATTCATCATATGAATTGGCCCACTTGAGCATATCATCAACCATTGCATCTTACCCTGTCTCCCCCGTGAGTCCTTGTCTACTTTTAAGATGTGTGTCAATCCTGAAACATCTGTCACAACAACTGCAACGATATCATTTCTCCCCTGTGTGGGACTTTCTATGATATTTCAGATTTCCACTCTGATTGAATGCTTTGCCACAATCAGGGCAGCGAAACGGCTTCTCCCCTGTGTGAATCCGGATGTGTTTCTTCAGATCGCCGCTGGTGCTGAATCCTTTGCCACAAACAGGGCAGTGACACGTTTTTTCCCCTGTGTGGCTTCTCATGTGCACGATCAGATTGCTGTTTAAGGTGAACCATTTACTACAAACATGACAACAATACCTAGCTGCAATGTGAGTTTGGAGGTGATCTTTCATACTTTCTGTTGACGCCATATGCTTTCCACACACTCCACAAAGTGATTCTTTATCGTTTGTGTGAGTTTGAACATGTTTAAATAATAAGCCCATGTAATGAAAATACTTGCCACACACCTTACAACAACCAGGAGTAGCATGACCTTGCCTAGGTGATTTCAGTTGGAACAACGGTGTGGATTTGTTATCCTTAGTGTTGATAAGGGAGCTTTGTAATTTTACCATCTTTATTCTCTGTGATTTGACTGACTTGAAACCTGACGGAGGCCCGCCAGTCTCCATCCCACTGTCACTTTCACTGTTTTCACTCGGAGCTGCAGAACAGTCTGGATTTACTGCAGAGAGGGGCTGAAAGACACTGGTTGGTTCTGATTCTCCGTAGTCCTCTCCATCAGGTTCTGTTTTGATCTGTTCAGTTGTAGTGCTGGGTAGAGTGTCTCTCTCTCTGTTTCCTTCCTTTTGGGCTTGATAGGGATGTGAGGGTTGAGTTGGGTCCTCATCATAAGCAGGAGTGAATATGGAGTCTTTAGTGTGAGCCTCAAGCCCTTGAGGCTGCTCTTCCTCCTGACTGGCCCCACGTTCCTCTTTGATCTGTGTGGACTCTGGGTCCTCATGCCTCAGACTGGGGCTCCACTCCTGCTCACAGTGCTGCTGCTCCGGGGGAATCTCCACTTCAGAGACAGAGAGACAGAGCTGCTGGAGGTCTGGGGTAAAGGAGAAAGAATGAAAATCAGTGCTGACATTATGCCAAGGTTTATCCTAGGATTTTTTTCAGCAGTGACTCTCTTGCACTGGCTCTATGCACACTCACTGGACTCTGCCCACACACACATGGATATTGACGGCACACACACTCACACATACACTACCGTTCAAAAGTTTGGGGTCACTTAGAAATGTCCTTGTTTCTGAAAGAAAAGAACATTTGTTGTCCATTAAAATAACATCAAATTGATCAGAAATACAGTGTAGACATTCTTAATATTGTAAATGACTATTGTAGCTGAAAACGGCAGATTTTTAATGGAATATCTACATAGGCATGCAGAGGCCCATTATCAGAAACCATCACTCCTGTGTTCCAATGGCACGTTGTGTTAGCTAATCCAAGTTTAGCATTTTAAAAGGCTAATTGATCATTAGAAAACCCTTTTGCAATTATGTTAGCACAGCTGAAAACTGTTGCCATGATAAAAGAAGCAATAAAACTGTCCTTCTTTAGACTAGGTGAGTATCTGGAGCATCAGCATTTGTGTGTTTGATTACAGGCTCAAAATGGCCAGAAACTCGTCAGGCTATTCTTGTTCTGAGAAATGAAGGCTATTCCATGCAAGAAATTTCCAATAAACTGAAGATCTGGTACAACACTGTGACCTACTCCCTTTACAGAACAGCACAAACTGGCGCTAACCAGAATAGAAAAAGGAGTGGGAAGCCCTAATGCGCAAAACACCAGTCTCAACGTCAACAGTGAAGAGGCGATGCTGGCCTTCTAGGCAGAGTTGCAAAGAAAAATACATATCTCAGACTGGCCAATAAAAATAAAAGATTAAGAAGGGCAAAAGAACACAGGCACTAGACAGAGGAACTGCCTAGAAGGCCAGCATCCTGGAGTTCACTGTTGGCGTTGAGACTGGAGTTTTGCGTGTACTATTTAATGAAGCTGCCAGTTGAGGACTTGTGAGGCGTCTGTTTCTCAAACTAGACACTAATGTACTTGTCCTCTTGCTCAGTTGTGCACCGGGGCCTCCCACTCCTCTTTCTATTTTGGCTAGAGCCTGTTTGCGCTGCCATTAGAACACAGGAGTGATGGTTGCTTATAACAGGCCTCTGTATGCCTATGTAGATATTCCATTAAAAGAAAAATCAGCCGTTTCCAGCTACAATAGTCATTTACAATGTCTACACTGTATTTCTGATCAATTTGATGTTATTTTAAATGGACAAAAAGGGCTTTTCTTTCAAAAACAAGGACATTTCTAAGTGACCCCAAACTTTTGAACGGTAGTGTAGAAACACTTTCACATACTCTGCTGCTACTCTGTTTATTATCTATCCTGATTGCCGAGTCACTTTTACCCCTACCTACATACAGACATATTAACTCAACTAACTCGTACCCCTGTACACTCGGGCTCGTAAGTAAGCATTTCACGGTAAAGTTTACACCTCCTACACCTGTTGTATTCGGCGCATATGACAAATAAAATTGGATATGATGGGTAGGGTGGAGGGGTGCATTGCTGCTAACGTTAGTGCAATGACAAGCTAGCTGTTCCTGTAGACTTCCACCCCGTTCGCTTCTACAGACAGTCAGTCACATGGCTGTGTCTTCCTCTATAACGCAGGCAGGCAGACAGACATCGAGGTGTTCAGTTACTGTTCGACTGAAGGCTAGAATGGGCAGAATGGGATCTATGGTATCAGAAAGGCCACCCTCCTGGGCTCTTCGCCCACGACAACCGAGAATGGAGTGACAAACAAAAAAAGCATCCAGTCAACAGCAGTCATATTGGTGAAAACGGTTCATTGATGGGAGAGGTCGAAAGAGAATAGCAAGAATCATGCAAGCTAACAGGCGGGCCACAAACAGGCAAATAACAATGCAGTACCACAGTGGTGTGCAGAATGGATGGGCTATTGCAGCAGACAACCACAGGTTCCACTCCTATCAGCTAAAAACAAGAAAAAGCTGGTTTACCTGGTACTAGATGGGTGTACAAAATAAACTGGCCGGTGAAATGAGTGAATGAGTGAGTGTATGTATCAAATATATTTTTTGCAGCAGTGGCAAAAATGTAGCTGGGGTGGGCCACCACTGTTAAATGAATATAGGGGAAACACTGCATTATGACATTTAGACCTACCTACTACAGATACACTTCCTCTCAAAAATAACTCTCTTCGACATTGCTCCTTGTGTTTCATAAAATGAAGGTTAAGTAAGTTTGACATAAGCAATGAGTAACAAACCTGCTCTGTCTTGCTTTATCTCAGGTTGAAGAACAATGTCGAGTAGCCTCTGTAGACGGACAACTTCCTCCTGATTCTCTGCTATGGTTTTTTCAACGACCTCGAATATCTCCTCAGCGGCAGCTGTTAATCTATCGTAGAGAAAAACTCTCAACAACTGTATTTTAGACATGTTTAGATAATGCAAGATGAGTAGCTAGCGAGCTGTGTTATTGTAATCGTCTGAAATTCCGCAACACTAAAAAAGTACTTCCGGATCACGGAATTTCGACAAAAATTCAAAGTAAAAGTCCCCACGTAATAGTATAATCGTGTCAATAACCTGTATTTAAATTAGATAGCTATTTGATTATTTCGCTAGCTAGCTAACGTTAGCCATGTATGCTTATGTCGATTAGTATGAAGACGGATTCAAGGCCACCATAGAAATATACAAAATCAAATATTTTAACCCCAAAAATGTACAAGACTCTTTGACAATCTGCTCTTTAATTGTCCATGTCACTTGTCAAGATTACTTATCAGCTACTGTTAACTTTAGCTAGCTAACTTTATAAAGGAATAGCACACTTAAGAGGGGTAATTACATGTTCGATCTAACGTTAACACATCCACTGAACATCCATATACAATACTGCCATAAGGGTGTAGACTCGGGTCTTTACCTATTAAACCCAGTATTGTACCGGCATCAGTACGGGTTTAAAAATATTAAAATATTTGCGTGACTTACATTTATCTTGTACACCTTGTAAGCATTTGTATCTGTCATGTTGCTGTTGCTGTTTGTGTTTACTTTATCTTTTCTAGTTATTCTATTCTACAAAATGTTTTACATTTCTCAAGGCCATCTTGTCAGACTGTATGGTGAATGACTGTTAAGTTACACACAGTAACACATTTATACACTGCATATTTCCCCTATATCTAAAAAACAGACAGGAAATTGAAACTTGCCTTAGAAAAGACAAAGGGATATCTGTGCCCAAAGTGCTGAACTCCACTCCTGAGGAACTTCATTTGTTTTTAGAGAGGAAGGAGCTGACGGGAAGTAATTAAGGCTCTTAGCCTTGTTATAACTAATATATTGTTATTTCTAGAGTTGTTACTGTTTTCCTTGTGTAGGGCCAATATCTCAAGCCTTGATTTTCAAAAAGTGAATTGACTTACAACCACAAAAAACTTGGCATATACAGTGCATTCGGAAAGTATAGACTCCTTGACTTTTTTCCACATTTTGTTACTTCACAGCCTTATTCT
The DNA here is from genome assembly GCF_018296145.1 of Oncorhynchus tshawytscha. Lineage (NCBI taxonomy): Eukaryota > Metazoa > Chordata > Actinopteri > Salmoniformes > Salmonidae > Oncorhynchus > Oncorhynchus tshawytscha. Next base: position 18,785,916 of record NC_056447.1, read on the forward strand.
AAAATGGATTAAATAGTTTTTTCCCCCTCATTAATCTAAACTCAATACCCCATAATGACAAAGCAAAAACAGGATTTTAGAAATGTTTGAAAATGTATTAAAAAAACAACCTGAAAATCACATTCACATAAGTACCCTTTACTCAGAATTTTGTTGAAGCACCTTTGGCAGTGATTACAGCCTTGAGTCTTCTTGGGTATGACGCTACAAGCTTGGCACACCTGTATTTGGGGAGTTTCTCCCATTCTTCTCTGCAGATCCTCTCAAGCTCTGTCAGGTTGGATGGGGAGCGTCGCTGCACAGCTATTTTTAGGTCTCTCCAGAGATGTTCGATCGGCTTCAAGTCCAGGCTCTGGCTGCTCCTCTCAAGACTTGTCCCGAAGTCACTCCTGCTTGTCTTGGCTGTGTGCTCAGGGTTGTTGTCCTGTTGGAAGGTGAAGGTTCAGGTTTTCATCAAGGATCTCTCTGTACTTTGCTCCGTTAATTTTTCCATCAACCCCGACTAGTCTCCCAGTCCCTGCCACTGAAAGACACCCCCACAGCATGATTCTGCTATCACCATGCTTCACCATAGGGATGGTGCCAGGTTTCCTCCAGACTTGATGCTTTCCATTCAGGCCAAAGAGTTCCATCTTTGTTTCATCAGACCAGAGAATCTTGTTTCTCATGGTCTGAGAGTCTTTAGGTGCCTTTTGGAAAACTCCAAGCGGGTTGTCATGTGCCTTTTACTGAGGAGTGACTTCCATCTTGCCGCTCTACCATAAAGACCTGATTGGTGGAGTGCTGTAGAGATGGTTGTCCTTCTGGAGGGTTCTCCCATCTCCACAGAGGAACTCTGGATCTCTGTCAGAGTGAGCATCGGGTTCTTGGTCACCTCCCTGACCAAGGTCCTTCTCCCCCGATTGCTCAGTTTGGCCGGGCAGCCAGCTCTAGGAAGAGTCTTGGTGGTTTCAAACTTTCTTTATTTTTTAACTTCTTACGGCTGGGAGGCGCTATTTCCACGTTCGGATGAAAAGCATGCCCAGAGTAAACTGCCTGCTACTCAGGCCCAGAAGCTAAGATATGCATATTATTAGTAGTTTTGAATAAACACTCTGAAGTTTCTAAAACTGTTTGAATGATGTCTGTGAGTATAACAGAACTCATATGGCAGGCGAAAACCCGAGAAAAATCCAACCAGGAAGTGAGAAATCTGAGGTTTGTAGTTTTTCAAGTGATTGCCTATCCAATATACAGTGTAAATTTGGTCCGATTGCCCTTCCTAAGGCTTCCACTAGATGTCAACAGTCTTTAGAACGTTGTTTCAGGCTTCTGCTATGAAAGGGGAGAGAATAAGAGCTGTTTGAATCAGGGGTCTAGCAGAAAGCCTTGAGCACGAGCTCTGTTCCTTTTAATTTCTAAAGACAAAGGAATTGTCCGGTTGAAACATTATTGAAGGTTTATGATAAAACATCCTAAAGATTGATTCTATACATCGTTTGACATGTTTCTACGAACTGTAATATAACTTTGACTTTTCGTCTGGACTAAGTGCTCGCTCCTTGTGCATTTGGATTACTGGACTAAACGTGCGAACAAAAAGGAGGTATTTGGACATAAATGATGGACTTTATCGAACAAAACAAACATTTATTGTGGAACTGGGATTCCTGGGAGTGCATTCTGATGAAGATCATCAAAGGAAAGTGAATATTTATAATGCTATTTCTGACTTTTGTTGCATGGTGTGCTTTTGCTGTAAAGCTTTTTTGAAATCTGACACAGCAGTTGCATTAAGGAGAAGTATATCTTTAATTCTATGCATAACACTTGTATCTTTCATCAAAGTTTATGAGTATTCCTTTACATTGATGTGGCTCTCTGCAAAATCACCGGATGTTTTGGAGGCAAAACATTACTGAACATAACGCGCCAATGTAAACTACGATTTTTGGATATAAATATGAACTTGGACCAGTTGAAAAACAAATCTGCAAATCAGAGATTCCATGTTTGTGAAAGAATTCACCATGTCAATCTAGTGTTCAGCAACCCTCAGCACCAGGAGCCTGGAGGGTAAAGCCTTCCCCACATTAAAAACAGCTCCAAAACCTCCCCTGACTCTGAAGAAATATAAGGCCTTAAGTTGTAATTAGCTAGAATTACCCTTCATGCTCATCCTCTTTTTTTTGTTTGTATTGCGATCTATGATCCTTTAGCCTGGGTACCAGTCTTTTTAGCTAACATTCCACTCCTTGTCATTTGCCAAAAAGACTGGCCTTTCGGCTATCTCAATGGTTTATGGCGCAGTTGCTAATTGATAGTTGGAAACAACATGAACATTTTCCATGGCAACGTTATGGAACATGCGGTTAAGTTATATTATTTGTCCATCTTCTCTTATTTATTGATGTAGTCCAGACAGGCTACTTTAGGAAACTTTCTGAATTGACAGTGATAATTAGTGAACTCGCACATTAAAAGTCTAGATGATAAAAGGCTACACTGATCACATGTGCTTGGCTGCCAAATGTATATGTTTCCCCAGCCATAGGCCTAATATTTTAATTGAGGAAATGTGATCATAGCCAAATCATTATTTTAGCGATCCATGTTAGACGTCCATCCTAATGAAAAGGCCCCCCCATCTTGCTGATGTCAGCTTATGGGCAGTGCACTTTCCCTTGATATGCGTTTATGGAACTTGCCATTTTCAAAAAGGAGCTCAGTGGGGAATCGGAGATTCCTTGTTTTGCGATTTGTTGCAACAGCCAGGGTTTCATTAAATTGGCCTAGGCACTATATTTTATTGCACATTTCATTACACATTTAACTGATGCATTTGGCGATGTTCAACTTTTTTTTGGCACAAAATTGTGCGTCGGACACCCCAAAATGGGTGTTCCCACCGTGAAGCATGGAGGAGGTGGTGTGGGGATGCTTTGCTGGTGACACTGATTCGCTGATCTATTTAGAATTCAAGTCACACTTAACCAGCATGGCTACCACAACATTCTGTAGTGATACAGCATCCCATCTGGTTTGTGCTTAGTGGGACTATCATTTGTTTTTCAACAGAACAATGACCCAAAACACATTTCCAGGCTGTGTAAGGGCTGTTTGACCAAGGTCTGCTGCATCAGATGACCTGACCTCCACAATCATCTGACCTCAACCCAATTGAGATGGTTTGGGATGAGTTGGACCGCTGAGAGAAGGACAAGCATATGCTCAGCATATGTGGGAAAGCTCAACATATGTGGGAAATCCTTCAAGACTGTTCGAAAAGCATTCCAGGTGACGCTGGTAGAGGGAATGCAAAGCTGTTATCAAGGCAAAGAGTAGCTACTTTGAAGAATCTCAAATATAATATATATTTTGATTTGTTTTTGCTTACTACATGACTCCATGTGTTATTTCATTGTTTTGATGTCTTCGCTAGTATTCTACAATGTAGAAAATAGTTTAATGTATTTTTAAAAACTTTTGACTGGTACTGTGTGTGTATATACAGTGCCTTGCGAAAGTATTCGGCCCCCTTGAACTTTGCGACCTTTTGCCACATTTCAGGCTTCAAACATAAAGATATAAAACTGTATTTTTTTGTGAAGAATCAACAACAAGTGGGACACAATCATGAAGTGGAACGACATTTATTGGATATTTCAAACTTTTTTAACAAATCAAAAACTGAAAAATTGGGCGTGCAAAATTATTCAGCCCCTTTACTTTCAGTGCAGCAAACTCTCTCCAGAAGTTCAGTGAGGATCTCTGAATGATCCAATGTTGACCTAAATGACTAATGATGATAATACAATCCACCTGTGTGAAATCAAGTCCCATTGCACCTGCACTGTGATAGACTGAGGTCCGTTGGAAAGGAGAGAGCATCATGAAGAACAAGGAACACACCAGGCAGGTCCCCAGATACTGTTGTGAAGAAGTTTAAAGCTTTGATTTGGCCATTCTAAAACCTGATTTTTATTTTAAACATCCCATTGTAGCACTTTGCAAGCGATAATATTGAAATGGAAGGAGTATTGACTTGTTGGAAGACAAGACCTGGCCGTCCCAGTCTAAACTTTCAGCTCCATCAGGAGAAGACTGATCAGAGATGGCCAAGAGGCCCATGATCACTCTGGATGAACTGCAGAGATCTTCAGCTGAGGTGGGAGACTCTGTCCATAGGACAACAATCAGTCGTATATTGCACAAATCTGTTTGATGGAAGAGTGGCAAGAAGAAAGCCATTTCTTAAAGATATCCATAAAAAGTTTGTTTAAAGTTTGCCAAAAGTTCACCTGGGAGACACACCAAACATGTGGAAAAAGGTGCTCTGGTCAGATGAAACCAAAATTGAACTTTTTGGCAACAATGCAAAACTTTTTATGTTATCTTTAAGAAATGGCTCATCACCTTGCACACTCCCCACTGTCAAACATGGTTTGGCAGCATCACTGATTTGGTCCTATGGACAGAGTCTTCCAGGGACAGGGAAGATCTTAAAATTGATGGGAAGATGGATGGGCCAAATCTTGGACCATTCTGAAGAAAACCTGATGGAGTCTGAAAGACCTGAGACTGGGACGGAGATTTGTCTTCCAACAAGACAATGATCCAAAACATAAAGCAAAATCTACAATGGAATGGTTCAAAAATAAACATATCCAGGTGTTAGAATGGCCAAGTTTTGTCCAACCAGAAACTTCTTCAATCGAGAATCTGGGGAAAGAACTGAAAACTGCTGTTCTTCAAATGCTCTCCATCCAACCTCACTGAGCTATCAGCTGTTTTGCAAGGAGGAATGGGAAAAACAGGTTTCAGTCTCATCATTAGTCATTTAAACTGATTGGACATTCCCCAGAGATCCTCAGCTGAACTTCTGGAGCAAAAGGTTGCTGCACAAAGTATTAACTTAAGGGGCTGAATAATTTTGCACGCCCAATTTTTCAGTTTTTGATTTGTTAAAAAAGTTTGAAATATCCAATAAATGTCGTTCCACTTCATGATTGTGTCCCACTTGTTGTTGATTCTTCACAAAAAAATACAGTTTTATATCTTTATGTTTGAAGCCTGAAATGTGGCAAAAGGTCGCAAAGTTCAAGGGGGCCGAATACTTTCGCAAGGCACTGTATATATATATATATATATATCACACACACAACGCCACAGACCCTACTGAGTATTACCAACCCCACTTTTACATCAGCACATATAATATTTTTCAATATAAGCCAATATGTAATTTATAGGCCTTTAATGTCCTCCAAGCATTGTGACCAGCGGAATGGGTGGAGTAGAAAAGGCTGCTGGGTATTTAGACCACACTTTTTCAAGAAATAACACCATGTACAGGCTCCAACCATTTCTCATTGTTCTCCACTTTATAGTATTTATCTTATTTAAAGTAGTAATTCCCTTTAGTTTAGATTTTTCCCCGATGTAGTTTTAATTTAGTAATATTTTAAGATTACGCACTATGCAAAGCTGCAAAAACGATTAGTTGTGTATACGAAATCCGCGTTTTACCGCATACTTTTATTTTGAAGGCAAAATCTAAACCGGAAGTGTTAATATTTGTGCCGGCACACTAATGTTGCTTTCATGACGCTAAAAGAGAGAAATAGTAGCGGTGTCTTTTTGCAGGCACCAACTCCGCCAGGGTTCGTTGGACAAAGCCTATGAGGAAATTAATGGCGTTTTTGTATAAACGACGAATAATGTCTGTGGTAAACACAGGCTTAGGAGATTTTGTTCATCACATGCGATACAGCGATACAATAATACGTTGCATCAACAAGGAAAAAAATGTGCCCTCTTGGTCGTGCGCGGGTAAATACGTTTTTCCTTATCGCCACCTGCTGGAGTGGAGTGCGACTGGGTCAGTTCGAAGAGCCTGTTGAAATAGCCTACGGGCAAAATGCATCCTCGTTTCCTTGATAAATAGGCAATAATATTATAGTAAATAATTATAGTATATTATCAATAATATATTCAGGGCCCGCAAGAATATGATCAAAATAGTCCAATCATACCCCAAACAACTAAGCCTCAGTTAAATGAAACTTGATTGGCCTTTTTATAGTGCTTTAGAAACATAACACATTGTATGAATTGGTGATCAGACACTTCAATGACATTAACATTTTTGAGTTTTCATATAATCATGCAAAACTGTCAGAAGAAAGAGAAGAGTGCATGTGAAGACATTATCAACATGTATTCTGTAATACTTTGTATTTAAAACCTACAATCTCTGGATGAAAAACAAAACTTGTTTCAGAAGGTTCATTTATATGAATAGTTCACTTGGGCTCATCATATCAATTGTCTTAATGTTAGTCAAACATGCAAAAACTCTATAAAAATGAACATTCCCGCAAAGTGGATATTGACATCAAGGCCATAGATCCTGACAAAACAATTGGTGTGTGTAAGATTCTCTCAGCTTATATAGAAACCAGAGGGCACATAAACACGAAGTAACAACATCAAATCAGATATAATGTAGCCTATTTCAATATATTGACAAATTTTACTCCCAAAACAAAAACATGTTTTATGTGCAAAACGAGGACATAAGTTCAAAATGGTCTTTCTTCAGGTAATGAGCAGGCACTCCTGTTGCTCAGAAAAAAACTCCAACTACTCTCTGTTAGACAGCGATGGGGAGTTCTGATGTTCAAGCAGCAATTCAGTCATATCTTATCCACCCAAGAGTCGTCCTGCGGGTCGGGTCGTTCCATAATGATTTCAATCACTTTCTGACGGCACCCTTTTTGGATTTGAACGAAACCTTTCATACATGCTTGCTCATGGTGGAAGTGGTCAGAAAGTGACTTTTTTGACCTGATCTCTAAAACATTCAGGAGATAGAGGTGCTCAAAGTTGACCGATTTTGCATAAACCCCACCCTACCATGAGACATCCATGTCGTCATCGCTAAAAAAGATAAACGGTTGAGTTTGATTTCATTTGAAAGCTTACAAAACAGGGTTGTTGCCAAAGTATTCTATGATATCTTGAAAAAAGTTCAAACATTTAAAAAATGTTGTTCTCTTTCACAAATGCTGTAGCTTAGATCCTATTTTACATAATCTGAAATATTTTTTTGGGCCCCATCTTCGGGTAAGATACAGCATTATCTTGAATACAGGGTGGGTGTCATTTCAATCATAGAAATATAATTCATAGAATGGACCTATCCCTTCAGACCACTGCAATTTAGACGCTACATCATTGAAATTAAATTGACATTTTAACTTCCAATTAATACCAGTAAGATGGCCACCGGTCCACCCACTGTCGAATGTCAATTTGAATGGGAATGTCTATTCTATTATCTATATTTCTATGATTTCAATAGGGTTCCCATGGAAGATTGACAGTTTAATTTCTAACAATGGATATTCCCTCTCAAGTCGACATTATTTGATGTGTGGGTCACCAAATCATCTTTGTGATACCATTTGAAAGTTGAAAATCAACTTTATTCACATTTTAGTACATTTATTAGCCAAAACATGACATCCACCCTTTATTCAAATCAAATCAAATTAGTATTGCCACATGCTTTGTAAACAACAGGTTTAGACGAATATTGAAATGATTAATTATGGGCCCTTCCCAACAATGCAGAATACAATAAAACAATTTAAGAATAGTAACGCGAGGAATATATTGAGCAATGATAGGTTGACTATATACAGTACCAGTCAAAAGTTGACACACACACTCATTCAAGGGTTTTTCTTTAGTTTTACAATTTTCTACATTGTAGAATAATAGTGAAGACATCAAAACTATGAAATAACACACATGGAATCATGTAGTGACTGAAAAAGTGTTAAATAAATCAAGATTTTAGATTATTCAAAGTAGCCAGCCTTTGCCATGGTGAAAGCTTTGCACACTCTTGGTATTCTCTCAACCAGCTTCACCTGGAGTGCTTTTCCAAAAGTCTTGAAGGAGTTCCCACATAAGCGTAGCACTTGTTGGCTGCTTTTCCTTCACTCTGTGGTCCAACTCATCCCAAACCATCTCGATTGGGTTGAGGCCGGGTGATTGTGGAGGCCAGGTCATCTGATGCAGCACCCCGTCACTCTCATTCTTAGTCAAATAGCCCTTACATAGCCTGGAGGTGTCTTGGGTCATTGTCTTGTTGAAAAACAAATGCTAGTCCCACTAAGCGCAAACCAGATGGGATGGTGTATCGCTGCAGAATGCTGTGGTAGCCATTCTGGTTAAGTGTGACTTGAATTCTAAGTAAATCTTAGTGTCACCAGCAAAGTACCCCCACATCATCACACCTCCTCCATGCTTTATGGTGGGAACAACACATGCAGAGATCATCCGTTCACCTACTCTGCGTTTCACAGACACATCGTTTGGAACCAAAAATCTAACATTTCCACCGGTCTAATGTCCATTTCTCGTGTTTCTTGGCCCAAACAAGTCTCTTCTTATTGGTGTCCTTTAGGATTGGTTTCTTTGCAGCAATTCGACCATGAAGGCCTGAATCACACAGTCTCTTCTGAACAGTTGATGTTGAGATGTGTATTTTACTTGAACTGTGATGCATTTATTTGGGCTGCAATTTCTGAGGCTGGTAACTCTAATGAACTTATCCTCTGCAGCAGAGGTAACTCTGGGTCTTCCTTTCCTATGGCGGTCCTCATGAGAGCCAGTTTCATCATAGCGCTTGATGGTTTTTAGTTCTTGAAATGTTCCAGATTGACTGACCTTCATGTTTTAAAGTAATGATTGACTGTTGTTTCTCTTTGCTTATTTGAGCTGTTCTTGCCATAATATGGACTTGGTCTTTTACCAATTAGGGCTATCTTCTGTATACCACCCTTACCTTGTCACAACACAACTGATTGGCTCAAATGCATTAAGAAGGAAATAAATTCCACAAATTAACAAGGCACACCTGTTAATTGAATGCATTCCAGGTGAATACCTCATGATGCTGGTTGAGAGAATGCTAAAGAGTGTGCAAAGCTGTCATCGAGGCAAAGGGTGGCTACTTTGAAGAATCTCAAATATAAAATTTAATTTTTTCTGGTTACTACATGAATCCGTATGTGTTACAGTTTTCACATCTTCACTATTATTCTACAATGTATAAAACAGAAAAAATAAAGAAAAAACCTTGAATGGGTAGGTGTTTCCAAATTTTGGACTTGTACTGTACAAGGGATACCAGTACCGAGTCTATGTGCAGGGGTACGAGGTAATTGAAGTAGATATGAACATATAGGTAGGGGTAAAGGGACTAGTCAACAGGATAGATAAGACCATAGCAGCAGCGTATATGATGAGTGTGGAAGTGGATGGCTGTCTGTAAGTGTTATGTGTGGTGGAGTGTTTGTGTGAGTGTGTGGGTAGAGTCCAGTGTGTGTGAGTGTGTGGGTAGAGTCCAGTGTGTGTGGGTAGAGTCCAGTGTGTGTGAGTGTGTGGGTAGAGTCCAGTGTGTGTGAGTATGTGGGTAGAGTCCAGTGTGTGTGAGTGTGTGGGTAGAGTCCAGTGTGTGTGAGTGTGTGGGTAGAGTCCAGTGTGTGTGAGTGTGTGGGTAGAGTCCAGTGTGTGTGGGTAGAGTGTGTGTGGTGTGTGGGTAGAGTCCAGTGTGTGTGAGTGTGTGGGTAGAGTCCAGTGTGTGTGGGTAGAGTCCAGTGTGTGTGAGTGTGTGGGTAGAGTCCAGTGTGTGTGGGTAGAGTCCAGTGTGTGTGGGTAGAGTCCAGTGTGTGTGGGTAGAGTCCAGTGTGTGTGTGTGTGGGTAGAGTCCAGTGTGTGTGAGTGTGTGGGTAGAGTCCAGTGTGTGTGAGTATGTGGGTAGAGTCCAATGTGTGTGAGTGTGTGGGTAGAGTCCAGTGTGTGTGAGTGTGTGGGTAGAGTCCAGTGTGTGTGAGTGTGTGGGTAGAGTCCAGTGTGTGTGAGTATGTGGGTAGAGTCCAGTGTGTGTGAGTGTGTGGGTAGAGTCCAGTGTGTGTGGGTAGAGTCCAGTGTGTGTGAGTGTGTGGGTAGAGTCCAGTGTGTGTGAGTATGTGGGTAGAGTCCAGTGTGTGTGAGTATGTGGGTAGAGTCCAGTGTGTGTGAGTGTGTGGGTAGAGTCCAGTGTGTGTGAGTATGTGGGTAGAGTCCAGTGTGTGTGCATAGAATCAAAAAGAGTTAGTGCAAAAAGGGTCAATGGAGAAAGTCTGGGTAGCTATTTGGTTAACTATTTAGTAGTCTTTTAACTTGGGGGTAGAAGCTGTTCAGGAGCCTTTTGGTTCCAGATTTAGCGCTCCGGTACCGCTTGCCGTGCGGTAACAGAGAGAACAGTCTATGACTTGGGTGGCTGGAGTCTGACAATTTTTAGGGCCTTCCTCTGTCATCACCTGGTATATAGGTCCTGGGCGGCAGGGATTTCAGCCCCAGTGATGTACCTTTGTAGGAGTTCTATCATTTAAAAAAGCTGCAATCATTGCACTTGTATGTTCATTACACTGAATAACAATCAGACACAGAGAAAGCATTGTATGATACACTGTGCTTCCTCCGTGTGCCTTTGATTGTTATTCAATGTAACTGATTAGGAAATGCATTTTGTACTATGAGGACATCAGTGTGGTCTCTCCCCGGTGAGTCCTCATGTCAGGTGTGTCAAACTCATTCTGCGGAGGGCCTAGTGTCTGCAGTTTTCCCCCCCTTTCAATTAAGACCTAGACAACCAGTTGAGGGGAGTTATTTAAAAATCAGTGACTTAGTTCATCAATCAAGTACAAGGGAGGAGAGAGAACCTGCAGACACTCGGCCAGTCGGGGAAGGAGTTTGACACGTGCCTTATGTGCACTTTCAGGATTCTTCTGTCTCCCCTGTGTGAATCTTCATGTGCAGATTACTGGCAACTCTGAATCCTTTGTCACAATCAGGGCAGCCATGGATTCTCCCCTGTGTGAATCGTAATGTGTTTTTCTTTCAGATCGCTGCTGTTGCTGAATCCTTTGCTACAATAAGGGCAGTGATGTGGTTTCTTTTTTGTGTAATTCTTCATGTGTATTTTCAGACCATTCTGATTGAAGGATGCACCACAATCAGGGCAGGGAAAAGATTTCTCCCCTGTGTAGCTTCTCATGTGCATTATCAGCTTATTGTTGAAGGTGAACCATTCACTACAAACACAACAACAAAACCTAGGTGCAATGTGAGTTGAGGTAATCTTTCATACTTTCTGTGGACTGAAAATGTTTTCCACACACTCCACAAAGCTGTTCTTTATACTTAGTATGAGTTTGAACATGTTTAATCAATGAGTCCATGTGATGAAAAGATGTGCCACACAATTTACAACAGGGATTAGCGTGACTTTGACTGGGTAATTTCAGGAGGGACAACTGTGTGGATTTGTTATCCTTAGTGTTGATAAGGGAGCTTAGTAATTTTACCATCTTTATTCTCTGTGATTTGACTGACTTAACCTGACAGAGGCCCGCCAGTCTCCATCCCACTTTCACTGTTTTCACAGAGCTGCAGAACATTATGGATTTACTGCAGAGGGGGGCTAAAAGACACTGGTTGGTTCTGATTCTCCGTAGTCCTCTCCATCAGGTTCTGTTTTGATCTGTTCAGTTGTAGTGCTGGGTAGAGTGTCTCTCTCTCTCTGATTCCTTCCTTTTGGACTTGATAGGGATGTGAGGGTTGAGTTGGGTCCTCATCATAAGCAGGAGTGAATATGGAGTCTTTAGTGTGAGTCTCAAGACTGAGTTCCCCCTGTTCCTCTTTGATCTGTGTGGGCTCTGGGTCCTCCTGCACTAGACTGAGTCTATACTTCGGCTCACAGTGCCGCTGTTCAGGGGGAATCTCTGCTTCAGAGAGAGTGAGTGAGCTGCTGGAGGAAGAACAAAACAGAGAACTCGATGCTGATACCAGGCGGGGGGTAATCCTGCAATAATTCACTTCTGAGTAGTTCCATCGCCAAGCACAAGAAAGAGAATTGACACCCACCATCTCAAATTGTTCTAAAATCGTTTCTGTAGTTAGAAACAGACAAGATTAGCATTTCTGAAACATTATTTTGTTGAAAGCCACCCGTATGAGAAATTAAGCTAATTGATTGCACCCAAATGGACTATTTCAGTTTATAGGATTCATATAATATTCAATAACTATAATACCCAAAGCTCGATTTGGACAAAACCTCTTCCTAACAATGAGGAAAATCCACCCACAGACCCCTCCAAACCACACCCCAATGGCCAGTATACAATACTCTGTGTTTGACAAGTAGTATAAAGCTGTGGCAGGGGAGGATTGCTTATTCAAGCTATGTAATGTGTCCTCAGTGAATTTAGGGATGTTTATTTCCCCTGTTCAGAGAAATTAGGCATTGACACTGTTAGGCTTATGTCCCATCATACAATCAGACATTACCAGGTTCTGACCACTAGATGGTGCTGTTACTGGTTTTGGGTAAAAGGTGTGAAGAACACACCCCATGTTAATTCAAATCTTAAAGACATCTAGCAATTTTGTTTTTGTTGTTGTAATTTTTCATGTTAAAAAGCGATATCCTAAGTATAAAGTACACACACTAAAGGGTAAAAAAAAGTATGTTAGAACTAAATGTATATATTTTTTAAATTGCAAACTTCAAGAAGTAGAGCATCCAAGGTGTTACAGAATCCCTGTGCAGAGGCCGCTGTGGGTCTAATTTCCAGCGTGTATGTTGTCTACATTTGTCTGGCACCGTGTAGTCTAGCTCTCCCCCTCTGGTGAGAGTTATCGATCACCCCAGCTTGTGGTTTCAGCCAATCAGACTCGTCCCCCATGCACCCCACCACTGCCCATGCACTGATCACGCATTCTCTGATTGGTTAAATACTCACAGCTAGCCCTGCACTTGCAGACAACAACGGCCATACCATCATAATGGGAGATTTTAATGCCAAACACATTGACTTTAACTGTACTACTACAAATCACTCGGGAAGAGTATTAAGGGATATCCTCGACAGCACAAACCTGGCCATCCTCAACACCAACGAGCACACACACATCCATTCTTCAACCTCCACGGCAGACATCCTTGATCTTGTCCTCTGCTCCCCAGACTTGGCTGCTAAACTTCTTAGCTTCTCCGTCAGCCAAGACGTGGGAAGTGACCACCTTCCTGTCCTTGCCTCCTTCTCTCTCCAACAAGCACCTGAAAAGATATAAATACAAGAAAGCAGACTGGGATACAGAAAATACAGAAATTGCATTACAGACAAGATAACAAATATTGCCGTTACAACACAGAACCCCAAAGATCTGGACCAGCTGGCGGAGAGAATAGGGAGTATCCTCATCCAGGCCCGGGAAGAGACCATCTCACTTACCACCACCACCAGACCACCACAACAACAACTCCCACCACATATCCTCAGTCTCATCAAGGAGAAAAGAAAGATCCGGAGAGACTTTATTAGAACAAAAGCACCCAACCTGAAAACAGAAGTTAATCGGTTGCAGAATCACATCAGACATCAACTCACCCTCCACAAACAGAAACAGTGGACTGCCTTCTATCACCAGCTAGATGCAGACACCAACCCCCGGACCTTCTGGCAAAAAATCAAAACAATCAACGGAGACAAAACCAATAACATCATACCTGTGCTAATGTCTCAAAACCAACTCATCGAAGACAACGAAACAAAAGCAACATTATTCAGAAACCACCTACAAAATGTTCATTCTTGTCCCGACAATCCTCTCTTTGACAAAGACTGGAAAATCATCGTCGACAGAGAAATGCAGAAAACAGTGTACACCTCAAATCCGACACCAGAAGACCATCGTCTCACCCGCTCTGTTAGCATTGAAGAAATCAAGACTCACCTGAAAAAAACAAAAGCAAAGCACCAGGGGAAGACAACATTGACAGCACACTCATCAAACAAGCGCCTGATGAATACCTGCACCTCCTTTCTAACCTCTTCACAGCATGTCTCACGGAAGGCTACTTTCCCCTACCTTGGAAATCTGCAGTTATCATAATGATCCACAAACCTGGCAAAGACCCAGACAACGTCACAAGTTATAGACCAATCAGCCTCCTCAGTCATGTCGGGAAGCTGTTGGAGAGAGTACTCACCCAAAGACTGAGCGGCCACACTGAGAAAATGGGCCTCCTTGGAATCCACCAAGCTGGCTTCAGGAAAGCAAGATCAACCTCCGATAACATTCTAAGACTGTCAGAGGACATCCTTCGGAACTTCAAGAAAAAATTACTTACCCTGGCAGTTTTCTTTGACATAGAGAAAGCATTTGACAAGATGTGGAACAATGGACTGTGTTACCGGCTCGCAGACTCCAATCTCAAACTACCGCTCTCCATCAGAAACATCATCACTAGCTTTCTCCACAACCGTACAATTAAAGTGAAGGTCTCCACAGCAATATCCTCACCTTTCACCCCGGAAGCAGGTGTCCCACAGGGGGCAGTTCTAAGCCCACTACTTTTTCTACTCTACATATCAGATATCTACTACCCTCCACCCACCATAGGTCAAGACTCACAGTTTGTCAATGACCTCTGCTACTGGTCCAGCTCCAAATGCCCTCAACTTGCTGCAAAAAAACTCCAGTCTATTGAAATGATCGAGACATAGTCTAACATGTGGCGAGTAAAATTGAACCCACAAAAGACCCAATGTGTCCTCTTCACAAGAAGCACCAGCAAAAAAAACAGGAAACCCATAGATCTCAAACTCTACGGTGAAACAATAAAAGTAGAAAAAGAAGCAAAATTCCTTGGAGTCACCTTCCAGAAGAACATGCGCTGGACAACCCATATAGCGAACATAGAGAGGGACGAAAAAGATCAAAACACCTAAAAACGCTGTGCGGAAGAAAATATGGAGCCTCACCTCAGACTGCTGAAAGTCTAAATCAGCTACATCCGATCCCTCTTTGAATACGCCCTGCCAGCCTGAATAACAGCTTCACCGCAGCAGATGAATCGGCTACAGAGGGTCCAAAACATGGCAATAAAAATGGCTTACAGACTACCAAGATACATCAGCAACCACTACATTAACAGCATATCTGGACTTACATCAATCAACAAGACAGTCAATCATTGGCCAGAAGTTCATCAACAGAGCCACTCACAACCCGTCACTGAAGTAAGCCGTGGGATAGGCCAAATGGACCACAGACACACCCATGTCCATAATGCCGAAACTGACCTAGAGGAGATTTTTTTTTTTACAAAAATAATTTGTGTGTGTATGAAAATGTGTAGATATGTGAATACACTCCTTAGTGCCCCCGCCCCTCTCCCCTGCACAGTTGTGAGCTATAATTTGAATGAAGTTTTTATCCCTTTTATTTATTTTTTTCACTTCTATTTTTTTTTTTTTTTTTTTTTAAGTAAACACCACAAACTCATGTCGGGAAAAGAAAAAAGGCGAAACTAATCTACGCCCGTTCTGATAAAAAAACCTTAGGGCATCTAGCCTCTGGGGATGCCCTGCTTGATCACCCCCCCTTCCTTGCGCCTGGCCTGCCTCTTCCACCAATCCAATTGTTTCTTATGGACAGAAAAGAGCAGAGGCTCTGAGCTGTCCGATCAGGCCCATTGTCTACTGAGTTGCACTTGTCAGACAGATCCGTTGCGCACTCCTGCAAAGGTATAAATATTGCCCTGAGCCTGACGGCGTTACGGTGGGCGGAGTTGTGCATTGGATCCGTGAACTCAAACCATCCCCATATGTACATCTTCATCAGTGTGTGTGAATTCCTTGTGTGTGTAAACTCTTGTTCTGACTAAAGCCCACATGCTTCCCAGCCAAAACAGTTTGGTTCGTATGTATTATGATGACATTTTGTGATGTTTTTGTTTGTTTAGTTTTTTCCCAGCTGCTCGGGCACAAAATGTTTTCTCAAGTCAAGCCAAAGTCAACAGTAGGGATTCTTCAATAAAGTCTGTGGTCATACATGACTCATTTTCAAATCAAATCAAATTTTATTTGTCACATACACATGGTTAGCAGATGTTAGTGCGAGTGTAGCAAAATGCTTGTGCTTCTAGTTCCGACAATGCAGTAATAACCAACAAGTAATCTAGCTACCAATTCCAAAACTACTACCTTATAGACACAAGTGTAAGGGGATAAAGAATATGTACATAAGATATATGAATGAGTGATGGTACAGAGCGGCATAGGCAAGATACAGTAGATGGTATTGAGTGCAGTATATACATATGAGATGAGTATGTAAACAAAGTGGCATAGTTAAAGTGGCTAGTGATACATGTATTACATAAGGATGCAGTAGATGATAGAGTACAGTATATACGTATACATATGAGATGAATAATGTAGGGTATGTAAACATTATATTAGGTAGCATTGTTTAAAGTGGCTAGTGATATATTTTACATCATTTCCCATCAATTCCCATTATTAAAGTGGCTGGAGTTGAGTCAGTGTGTTGGCAGCAGCCACTCAGTGTTAGTGATGGCTGTTTAACAGTCTGAAGGCCTTGAAATAGAAGCTGTTTTTCAGTCTCTCGGTCCCAGCTTTGATGCACCTGTACTGACCTCGCCTTCTGGATGATAGCGGGGTGAACAGGCAGTGGCTCGGGTGGTTGTTGTCCTTGATGATCTTTATGGCCTTCCTGTGACATCGGGTGGTGTAGGTGTCCTGGAGGGCAGGTAGTTTGTCCCCGGTGATGCGTTGTGCAGACCTCACTACCCTCTGGAGAGCCTTACGGTTGTGGGTCGGAGCAGTTGCCGTACCAGGCGGTGATACAGCCCGACAGGATGCTCTCGATTGTGCATCTGTAGAAGTTTGTGAGTGCTTTTTGTGACAAGCCGAATTTCTTCAGCCTCCTGAGGTTGAAGAGGCGCTGCTGCGCCTTCTTCACGATGCTGTCTGTGTGGGTGGACCAATTCAGTTGTCTGTGATGTGTACACCGAGGAACTTAAAACTTACTACCCTCTCCACTACTGTTCCATCGATGTGGATAGGGGGGTGTTCCCTCTGCTGTTTCCTGAAGTCCACAATCATCTCCTTAGTTTTGTTGACGTTGAGTGTGAGGTTATTTTCCTGACACCACACTCCGAGGGCCCTCACCTCCTCCCTGTAGGCCGTCTCGTCGTTGTTGGTAATCAAGCCTACCACTGTTGTGTCGTCCGCAAACTTGATGATTGAGTTGGAGGCGTGCGTGGCCACGCAGTCGTTGGTGAACAGGGAGTACAGGAGAGGGCTCAGAACGCACCCTTGTGGGGCCCCAGTGTTGAGGATCAGCGGGGTGGAGATGTTGTTGCCTACCCTCACCACCTGGGGGCGGCCCGTCAGGAAGTCCAGTACCCAGTTGCACAGGGCGGGGTCGAGACACCAGGGTCTCGAGCTTGATGACGAGCTTGGAGGGCACTATGGTGTTAAATGCCGAGCTGTAGTCGATGAACAGCATTCTCACATAGGTATTCCTCTTGTCCAGATGGGTTAGGGCAGTGTGGTTGAGATTGCATCGTCTGTGGACCTATTTGGGCGGTAAGCAAATTGGAGTGGGTCTAGGGTGTCAGGTAGGGTGGAGGTGATATGGTCCTTGACTAGTCTCTCAAAGCACTTCATGATGACAGAAGTGAGTGCTACGGGGCGGTAGTCATTTAGCTCAGTTACCTTAGCTTTCTTGGGAACAGGAACAATGGTGGCCCTTCATGCAGAGAAATACTGAGAAATACTGCACCAAACATCTTCAATGTAAAATTAGATGGAAGATCTCCTGGGCAAAAACTTCAAAATGAAATGACAGATTTTTTTTGTTATCTTAGATTAATCAGGAATATTTTGAGGAAGTGTATTCTGGCTCCGATGTCTCAAAATGGACAAACAGTACTATTGCCACTCTTTATAGTTTTTCAGAATGGATAGCCCCCTTTTTTCCCCAATTTTCTCCTAATAGACAACCAAATCTAACTGCCTGTAGCTCAGGCCCTGAAACAAGGATATGCATATTCTTGGTACCATTTGAAAGGAAATACTTTGAAGTTTGTGGAAATGTGAATTGAATGTAGGACAATATAACACAATAGGTCTGGTAGAAGAAAATACAGACGGATAACTTGATATTTGAAATGCAAGAGAAAGGTCACAGTTCTAGCCATCACTCTGTTTGTAATTCCGATGGTGTCCACAAGATGGCAGCAGTGTATGTGCAAGGTTTCAGATGGATAACTTGAAGTATGAGCGTTCTCCATGACATTTAGTGTGAAGTCACCCAGGAACATTTGGGCAAATCATGAAGGAGACAGTTGCATTCATACTACATTTTTCTGCAAGAATATCGTCAAATGGGGCGGCAGGGTAGCCTAGTGGTTAGAGCGTTGGACTAGTAACTAGTAAGGTTGCAAGTTCAAATCCCTGAGCTGACAAGGTACAAATCTGTTGTTCTGCCCCTGAACAGGCAGCTAACACACTGTTCCTGGGCCGTCATTGAAAATAAGAATTTGTTCTTAACTGACTTGCCTAGTTAATTAAATAAAACTTCTTTTTTTAAAAATCTGGATACTTTGACTTAGCTTTTCTAGTAATAGTAGCCAGATTATAAATTCAACATTTGCAAAACAACCCGTTTTCAAAACTCTGAATATTCTTATAATTTTTGTCCAAAAGGAAAAGGCATGCTGTTGCAAAAGGTAGGACCTACATTTTGTGACAGACACAGGGTTTCCAGATAGCCAATGAGCTGGGCTTTATATCTAGCTAGCTTTGTTTGACCCCGATTGGTGCTTACTTGACAGTTAGAGTCGTTCAAGTGATGACCACCCCCTTTATTGGCATGCAATGAAGGCGTCGCTCTCTGACCAAATATGGTATCCTATAGGATATACTACACCCCTAATGATATAGTCAAGTCTCGTTACGTTCTAGGATCTCTGAGGAATACATACGAACGTGATTTGACTCGTTGAATCAACGTTTAGGGTGAGATTTTCACAGATTTCTTTCTTTGCATATTGAATGAGTGGAAATACAAAATCGATCATGCATGCTATATGGACCTTTTTAGGATAGGAAAAAGGATTTTATCTAACTAAACCAAACTTCATGTTTTCTCTGGGAACCATTGGATGATACATTCTGAAATATTGCTCTGATTTAAGTACACATTTCACCTTCAGAGGTGAATTTATCAAACCTATCGTAGTGAAAAAAGTGTTTTGTTGTTAGCTATCCACAAACAATAGCATGGCATTTTTACGCATTAATAGCTACTGTAAATTGGACAGTGCAGTTATATTAACAAGAATTTAAGCTTTCAGCCGACATGACACATATGTACCGACATTGTTATTTCCCAAAAATCTGCGATCTTGATACAAGGCGCTGCATGATTTACAACTGTCCCGATGCCTACTCCCTTCTAACGGGGGGCAGTGTCATTGGGTCAGACGTCAGCAAAAACATAAAGCCACCTCTTTTATTTATAATGACAGCCTAACCTGGACCAACAGTGCACTGCCCTATGGGACTCCCAATCACAGCTGGATGTGATACAACCTGGATTCAAACCAGGGACTGTAGTGACACCTCTTGCATTGAGATGCAGTTCCTTAGACGACTGCACCACTTTGCCCAAACACACCAAGAGAGTCGTGAAGAGGGCAAAACCTTTTCCCCCTCCGGAGACTGAAAAGATTTGGCATGGGTCCACAGCTGCACCATCGAGAGCATCCTGACCGGTTGTAATCACCACCTGGTATGGAAACAGTACATCACTGGGGCCAAGCTTCCTAACATCCATATAATAGACAGAGGAAAGCCCATAAAATTATCAGAGACTCCAGTCACCCAAGTCATAGACCGTTTTCTCTGCTACCGCACAGCAAGTGGTACCGGAGCGCCAAGTCTAGGAACAAAAGGCTCCTTAACAGCTTCTACCCCAAGCCATAAGACTGCTGAACAATTATTCAAATGGCCACCGGACTATTTACATTGATAACCTACGACTCGTCAGTGAAGAGCACTTTTTGCCAGTCCTGCCTGGTCCAGCGACAGTGGATTTGTGCCCATAGGCGACGTTGTGGCCGGTGATGTCCGGTGAGGACCTGTCTTACAACAGGCCTAGAAGCCCTCAGTCCAGTCTCTCTCAGCCTATTGCGGACAGTCTGAGCACTGATGGAGGGATTGCGCGTTCCTGGTGTAACTCGGGCAGTTGTTGTTGCCATACTGTACCTGTCCTGCAGGTGTGATGTTCAGATGTACCGATCCTGTGCAGGTGTTGTTACATGTGGTCTGCCACTGCGAGGACGGTCAGCTGTCCATCCTGTCTCCCGGTAGGGCTGTCTTAGGCGTCTCACAGTACGGACATGGCAGTTTATTGCCCTGGCCACATCTGCAGTCCTCATGCCTCCTTGCAGCATGCCTAAGGCACGTTCATGCAGGTGAGCAGGGACCCTGGGCATCTTTCTTTTGGTGTTTTTCGGTCAGTAGAAAGGCCTCTTTAATGTCCTAAGTTTTCATAACTGTGACCTTAATTGCATACTGTCTGTAAGCTGTTAGTGTCTTAACGACAGTTCCACAGGTGCATGTTCATTAATTGTTTATGGTTCAATGAACAAGCATGGGAAACAGTGTTTAAACCCTTTACAATAAAGATCTGTGAAGTTATTTGGATTTCTATTAATTATCTTTGAAAGACAGGGTCCTGGAAAAAGGGACGTTTATCTATATCGATCACACACAAATGTAGACAGCCCTTGAAATCAGTGGATTTGGCTATTTCAGCCACACCTGTTGCTGACAGGTATTACAAAATTGAGCACACAGACATGCGATCTCTGTAGACAAACATTGGCAGTAGAATGGCCTTATTGAAGCGCTCAGTGACATTCAACGTGGCACCGCCATTGTACTCCGGAACAGTGGAATCGCGCTCTCTGGAGTGATGAATCACGCATCACCAACTGGCAGTCCAATGGAGAAAGCTACCTACCCCAATGCATAATGCCAACTGTAAAGTTTGGTGGAGGAGGAATAATGTTCTGGGACTGTTGTTCATGGTTCAGGCTAGGCCCCTTTGTTCCAGGGAAGGGAAATCTTAACTCTACAGCATACAATGACATTCTAGATGACACTGTGTGGCAACAGTTTGGGGAAGGCTCTTTCCTGCACAGAGCCCTGACCTAAACCCCATCGAACACCTTTGGGATTAATCAGTGCCCGGTCACACTAATGCTCGTGGCTGAATGAAAGCATGTCTATGCAGCAATGTTACAACATTTTGTGGAAAGCCTTCCCAGTAGAATGGTGTCTGTTATAGCAGCAAAGGGGAGACCAACTCCATATTAATGCACATGATTTTAGAATGAGATGTTCGACAAGCATGGGGCCACATACCTTTGGTCATGTAGTGTATAAATCATAATTTGATTAAGTTTTGAATTGATATTGGAACACCAGGAACAGCCCCATCTAGCCTAGTGGTCAGAACCTGGTAATATCAGGGTGTATGATGGGACATCAATTACTAATTGAAGTTGTTAGGGGTATCTGAACAGTGGAGGGAAAAATCACCAAAAGACCTAGATTGAATAAACAATTTTCCAAAAAACACAGCTACTTGTCAAACAGAGAACTGATACTGTGTACTGGCCTTTGGGGTGGGGGGGGTCCGTGGGTGTATTTTGACCATTTGGATTCCTCACAACTTAGTCATTGTTAGGAAGAGGTTTGGTCCAAATCGGACTTGGAGTACTATATTTATTGAATATTACATGAATCCCAAATTGAAATGCAATGAATTTAATTTCTCAGGAGGTCAAATTGTCTTTCAACAAAATAATGTTGCAATAACGCTTAGCTATGGGTTTCTAACTGCAGAAACCATTACAGAAAAACATCTAAGATGGTGTGTGACATGGCTTGCTGAAATGGAACGACCCTTCTAGTAAAATATACTGTGAAATTAGGGTAAGACTAACACAGAAGGTTGGTGGAACTTTAATTGGGGGGGGTGGTATCAAACACATGGGTACCCTTTAACCTTATGGGTGTTCTGAATAAGCCCACCTCTTAAATAACACATGAATGAATTTCCAAACGTAAAAAAACTTAAAAGGACATGTCTTATGTAAGCTTAAATTACAATACATGAAGTATGATCACTTATCTGAGAAAGTACTAAAAATATTGGGAAAATGTGTTTATCTGCGAGTCACCTCCACACTAGTAGGAATTTACACAACTGTCAATAACTTAAAACATCTGATTGGCTTAGAATACAAATGGGTATGGATACAACAACCACATGAACTGGTTGAAATATTAAAATGGTAGAAAAAGTCATTTTTTATTTGTATCCAAATATGGAAGCGGCTCCCGAGTGACGTCTCAGTGCAAGAGGCGTCACTACAATCCCTGGTTCAATTCAAGGCTGTATCACATCCGGCCGTGATTGGGTGACCCATAGGGCGGCGCACAATTGGCGCAGCGTCGTCCGGATTTGGCAGTCATCGTAAATAAGAACGTGTTCTTAACCTTTATTTAACTAGGCAAGTCAGTTATGTTTTAAAGCAAAAATATTAATGGGTACGTGGGCTTAATAGGTACACTAACCCCCAACTGTAAACCTACACCTCGTCTCAAAAACAAATTAAACTAACATTACTCGAATGTCGATACATTTTAGGTTGAGTAAGTTAGACAAGCGTAATGAGTAACAAACCTGCTCTGTGCAACGTTAGCTTTATCTTTGGTTGAAGAACAATGTCGAGCAGCCTCTGAAAACAACTTCCTCCTGATACTATCGTTTTGTTTTACTAACCATTACATCTCCTCAGTAGCAGCTGTTGATCTCTTGTTGAGGAAACCCCTCAACTGTATTTTAGACATTTTTAGATCATGAAAGTTTATGAGCTAGCTAGCTGTGTTTTAATCATGTGCTGCATCAGCGACAAAAGCATTTGTATTTGTATTTTTGGATCCCCATTAGCTACTGCCAAGGCAACTACACAGCTCCTCTTCCTGGGGACCGGCAAAATTAAGGCAGTATCCGGTTGCATGGACGAGTAAAACATTTGAACACTTGGTCGGCAACAAGTAAAGACATTTTGCACTATCGCCACCTGCTGGAGAGGTGTGAGACAAGGTTAGTTCGGCATTTAATTCCATAATTTAAACCAGGTGAATACAATATTTATTTTTAATTTGCCTGTTATTTTCCATTGGGATTCTTTTTCAGTGAAGATGGGTACTGTACATGTCATTTATACTCATAACACAAATATTGGCACCAAAATCAATGACATGGATGTGCAGTCTTGGGGTTGAAAGTTTTTTTTTGTCCTCTTGCCCTTCTTCTGTGTGCAATATACATTAAGTCATTAGGTGTCGCCCATGGACAACCAAACACAATCCCGCTCATGCAGCTGCATAAAATAAACTAAATCAAACAAGCAAGCACTAGTAAAATGAGATGAAAATCAACGTTCTCATGCATCGTCTTGACGTTTGGCTTCTCTGGTACATATAGATATACCACAATGAAGGTTCCCACCCTCTGCTCCTCACTTTCACATCACACAGTTGTAAAGTTCACTCTAGCTCCCAATGCTCTCAATCCACTTCTTCCACAGTCGTTTCACTGTGCAAGCAACTCTCCTAGTGCTTCTTTGGGTCCTGACAGACAATTGTATGGTGCTTGCAGCTTATAGAGGAGATTGTCCAATGTTGGGTTTGTTGTTGTGCTATATAGTGGTTCTGTCCACAGGGCTCTCTCAGTCTTTGACAAGCCTGTAAATATGGTGCTGGGCTCCATGCTCACTAGTAGACACCTCAAAGACATAGGCTATACACAGCAGGGTCTCCAGTGTGTCCCTGTTGGTCACCACCTAAAGAGAGACACACACATTGTCCTGTTATACCACCACTACAATGCACACTTCCTTTGTGAAAAAATAACAAATCAAATGTTAATTATTTTGCATACAGGTGAGTCTCAATTCTCACTAAGAACATGACAGAGATGTAAAGCGAACTACACACATTTGAATTGTCAAAAATGCATGAGCTCCTTCAGAGAATGATACCGTCACAATTTTATTCCCCCTAGCACTGAATGAAAAACTTGTTGCATCATGATCTGTAGCATTGATACAATGTGTGTGTGTACAAATACTCACACCCTCATGACCCTGCCTAGAGGACACCAACTCACGCCTTAGTTTAGCACGTAGCCATCCCAGGCTTGCTGTATGGAAAAGATGCTATCTGCAGTGGCGTAAAGTACTTGAGTCGTTTTTTGGGGTATATGTACTTTACTATTTATGTTTTTGACAACTTTTACTCCACTACATTCCTAAAGAAAATAATGTACTTTACTTCATTTTCCCTGACACCCAAAAGTACATTACATTTTGAACGCTTAGCAAGACATTGAAATGGTCCAATTCACACACTTATCAAGAGAACATCCCTGGTCATCCCCACTGCCTCTGATCTGGAGGACTCACTAAACACAAATCATTTGTTTGTAAATGATGTCTGAAGGTTGAAGTGTGCCCCTGGCTATCCGTACATTAAAAAATAAATAATAATTGTGCAGTCTGGTTTGCTTAACATATGGAATTAGAAATTATTCATACTTTCACTTTGTGCTTAAGTATAATGAACAAAAAATATAATCACAACATTTCAACTGTTGGTTCTATGTTTCATGAGCTGAAATAAAAGATCCCAGAAATGCTCCATACGCACAAAAATCTTACTTCTCTCAAATGTGTGCACACATTTTTACACGTCACTGTTAGTGAGCATTTCTCTTTTGCCAAGATAATCCATCCATCTGACAGGTGTGGCATATCAAGAAGCTGATTAAACAGCATGATCATTACACATGTGCACTTTGTGCTGGGGACAATAAAAAGCCACTAAAATGTGCAGTTTTGTCACAACACAATGCCACAGATTTCTCAAGTACTGAGGGAGTGTGCAATTGGCATGCTGACTTGAAGAATGTCCACCAGAACTGTTGCCAGATAATTGTATATTAATTTCTCTACTATAAGCCACCAACTTCGTTTGTGAGAATTTAGCAATACGTCCAACAGGCCTCACAACCGCAGACCACGTGTATGGTGTTGTGTAAGCGAGTGGTTTGCTGAGAGTGCACCATGGTGGAGGTGGGGTTATGGTGTGGGCAGGCATAAGCTACGGACAACGAATTGAATTGCATTTTATCGATGGCAATTTGAATGCACAGCCATACCGTGAAGAGATCCCGAGGCCCACTGTCATGCCATTCATCCGCCGACCACCTCATGTACACAATTCCTGGAAGCTGAAAATGTCCCAGTTCTTCCATGGCCTGCATACTCACCCACTGAGCATGTTTGGGATGCTCTGGATAGATTTGTATGGCAGCGTATTCCAGTTCCTGACAATATCCAGCAACTTCGCACAGCCATTGAAGAGGGGTGGTACAACATTCCACAGGCCACAATCAACAGCCTGTTCAACTCTATGCGAAGGAGATGGGACCACAATTTGCCAAATGCAGTGAGACATCAGATATTGACTGGTTTTCTGACCCACGCCTTTACCTTAAGGTATCGGTGACGAACAGATGCATATCTGTATTCCCAGTCATGTCAAATCCATAGATTAGGGCCCAATGTATTTATTTATTTGAGTTGACTAATTTCCTTACATGAACTCAGTAAAATCTTCAAAATGGTTGCATTGAGCATTAATAATTTTGTTCAGTATATATTTAAAACCAAATACTTTTAGACTTTTACTCAAATAATACTTTACTGGGTGACTTTCGCTTTTATTTGAGTCATTTTCTATGAAGGCATCTTTACCCAGTGGTGGCAAAAGTATCTTTTTCCCTAGATGTCCAGCTATCCCTGTCCAGAAATATTTGAATCCTTATTGTATGAATTATGTATATAATATTTAAAATGTGCATTTGTGTGTGCTTGTGTACCTGTAGGATGGTGAAGTTCTCCAGTACACTGTTCATCATGTACTTCTCTGGCAGGTGTTTGAGCTTGTGGATGAAGTTGATCATATATTCACACAGTGGGGACCGGTGGATTCTGAACACATACCGCCCATTCTCAAACCGTGCATACTCCGTCTGGGGAAACAAAATATCCAAAATATGATTTACATTAAAGTTTTTTAAATTGTTTTATTTTTATTTTTTAAACTATTTTCTACATTGTAGAATGATAGTGAAGACATCAAACTATGAAATAACACATATGGAATCAAGTATTAAATCAAAATATATTTTATATTTGAGATTCAAGTAGCCACCCTTTTCATTCTCTCAAACAGTTTCATGAGGTAGTCACCTGGAATGCATTTAGATTAACAGGTGTGCCTTGTTAAAAGTTAATTTTGTAGAATTTCTTTCCTTCTTAATGTGTTTTAGCCAATCAGTTGTGTTTTGTGACAAGGGTCAAGAAGCCAGAGTAATGGACATTAAACCGGTGAAAATAGGTCCTTTGGGCTGATGAGTCCAAATTTGAGATTTTTGGTTCCATCCGCCGTGTCTTTGTGAGAGACGCAGAGTAGGTGAACGGATGATCTCCCCATGTGTGGTTCCCACCGTGAAGCATGGAGGAGGTGGTGTGATGGTGCTTTGCTTGTGACACTGATTTATTTAGAATTCAAGGCACGCTTAACCAGCATGGCTTCCACAGCATTCTGCAGCGATCCACTATCCCATCTGGTTTGCACTTAGTGGGACTATCATTTGTTTTTCAACAGGACAATGACCCAACACACCTCCAGGCTGTGTAAGGCCTATGTGACCAAGGAGAGCGATCGAGTGCTGCATCAGATGACCTGGCCTCCACAATCACCCGACCTCAACCCAATTGAGTTGGACCGCAGAGTGAAGGAAAAGCATCCAGCAAATGCTCAGCATATGTGGAAACTCCTTCAAGACTGTTGCAAAAACATTCCAGGTGAAGCTGATTGAGAGAATGCCAAGCTTGTGCAAAGCTGTTATCAAAGCAAAGGGTGGCTACGTTGAAGAACCTCAAATCTAAAATATATTTTGATTTGTTCAACACTTTTTTGATTACTACATATGTGCTATTTTAACATTTATATGTATTCACTATTATTCCACAATGTAGATAATGGTAAAAAAAAAAAAATCCTTGAATGAAGTGTGTCCAAACTTTTGACTGCTACTGTAGGTTTAATATATCATGAGATGGTCACACTGAAAATACATTAGATTATTTTATAAATGAAATTCAAGGAAATAAATGTATAATTTAGCTGATATATGGCAAGATAGCTACAGCATTAAACATATACTGTCGGCAATGGTTACCATAATCAAATTGATGTCCCCATTGAATATAATTACATTATAGCTAGTGGCCCATAGGGCTCTGGTCATAAGTAGTGCACTACATACAGAACAGGGTGCCATTTATTTTTTATTTCACCTTTATTTAACCAGGTAGGCAAGTTGAGAACAAGTTCTCATTTACAACTGCGACCATGCCAAGATAAAGCAAAGCAGTGCAACAAAAACAACAGTTACACATAAAGAAACGTACAGTCAATAGTAATAGAAAAATGAGAAAAGTTTGAGTGGGAGATAAGATTCCATCTTCAGTGATTTTTGCAATTAGTTCCAGTCATTGACAGCAGAGAACTGGAAGGAAAGGCTGCCAAAGGAAGTGTTGGCTTTGGGGGTGACCAGTGAAATATACCTGCAGGAGCGAGTTTTATGGGTGTGTGTTGCTATGGTGACCAGTGAGCTGAGATAAGGCGGGGCTATACCTAGCATAGACTTATACATGACCTGGAGCCAGAGGGTTTGGCAACGAATATGTAGTGATGGCCAGCTGACGAGAGCATACAGGTCGCAGTGGTGGGTAGTATATGGGGCTTTGGTGACAAAACGGATGGCACTGTGATAGACTACATCCAATTTGCTGAGTAGAGTGTTGGAGGCTATTTTGTAAATGACATCGCTGAAGTCAAGGATCAGACGGATAGTCAGTTTTACGAGGGTACGTTTGGCAGCATGAGTGAAGGAGGCTTTGTTGCGAAATAGGAAGCCGATAACAGATTTAATCTTGGATTGGAGATGCTTAATGCGAGTCTGGAAGGAGAGTTTAAAGTCCAACCAGACACCTAGGTATTTGTAGTTGTCCACATATTCTAAGTCAGAACCGTCCAGAGTAGTGATGCTAGTCCGGCGGGAGGGCGCGGGCAGCAATTGGTTGAAGAGCATGCACTTAGTTTTACTTGCATTTAAAAGCAGTTGGAGGCCTCGGAAGGAGTGTTGTATGGCATTGAAGTTCGTCTGAGGTTTGTTAGCACAGTGTCCAAAGAAGGGCCAGATGTATACAGAATGGTGTCGTCTGAGTAGAGATGGATCAGAGAATCACCAGCAGCAAGAGCGACATCATTGATATATACAGAAAAGAGTTGGCCCGAGAACTGAACCCTGTGGCACCCCCATAGAGACTGCCAGAGGTACGGACAACAGGCCCTCCGATTTGACACACTGAACTCTGAGAAGTAGTTGGTGAACCAGGCGAGGTAGTCATTTGAGAAGCCAAGGCTATTGAGTCTGCCAATAAGAATGCGGTGATTGACAGAGTTGAAAGCCTTGGCCAGGTCGATGAAGTTGGTCGGTGATCTGTTTAACTTGGCTTTCAAAGATTTTAAAAAAAGGCAGGGCAGGGCGGATATGGGTCTATAACAGTTTGGGGCTAGAGTGTCTCCCCCTTTGAAGAGGGGGATGACCGCGGCAGCTTTTCAATCTTTGGGGATCTCAGACGATACAAAAGAGAGGTTGAATAGGCTAGTTATAGGGGTTGCAACAATTTCGGCTGATAATTTTAGTCAAGCCCAGCTGACTTGTAGGGATCCAGATTTTGCAGCTCTTTCAGAACATCAGTTGTCTGGATTTGGGTGAAGGAGAAGCGCGGGGGGCTTGGGCAAGATGCTGCAGGGGTTGCAGAGATGTTGGCCAGGGTAGGGGTAGCCAGGTGGAAAGCATGGCCAGCCGTAGAAAAATGCTTATTGAAGTTATCGATTATTGTGGATTTATCACAATGTTTCCTATCCTCAGAGCAGCTGGGAGGAGGTGCTCTTACTTTACAGTTTACGCAAGGGCTTTTTGATGCTAATGCAGAACACCACAGGATGTTTTTGTGCTGGTCAAGGGCAGTCAAGTCTGGGGTGAACCAAGGGCTATATCTGTTCTTAGTTCTACGGGGGTTTTTTTCTCCCCAATTTCGTGGTATCCAATTGTTAGTAGTTACTTCCTTGTCTCATCGCTACAACTCCCGTACAGGCTCGGGATCTCTCCCAAGGTCGAAAGCCATGCATCCTCTGAAACACAACCCAACCGCACTGCTTCTTAACACAGTGCGCATCCAACCTGGAAGCCAGCCACACCAATGTGTCTGAGGGAACACCGTGCACCTGGCAACCTGGTTAGCGTGCACTGCGCCCCACAGGAGCCGCTAGTGCGCCCCACAGGAGCCGCTAGTGCGCCCCACAGGAGCCGCTAGTGCGCCCCACAGGAGCCGCTAGTGCGCCCCACAGGAGCCGCTAGTGCGCCCCACAGGAGCCGCTAGTGCGCCCCACAGGAGCCGCTAGTGCGCCCCACAGGAGCCGCTAGTGCGCCCCACAGGAGCCGCTAGTGCGCCCCACAGGAGCCGCTAGTGCGCCCCACAGGAGCCGCTAGTGCGCCCCACAGGAGCCGCTAGTGCGCCCCACAGGAGCCGCTAGTGCGCCCCACAGGAGCCGCTAGTGCGCCCCACAGGAGCCGCTAGTGCGCCCCACAGGAGCCGCTAGTGCGCCCCACAAGAGCCGCTAGTGCGCCCCACAAGAGTCGCTAGTGCGCCCCACAAGAGTCGCTAGTGCACGCTAGTGCACGCTAGTGCAAACCCTCCCTAACCCGGACGACGCTAGGCCAATGGACCTCCCGGTCGCGGCCGGCTGCGACAGAGCCTGGCTCGAACCCAGAGTCTCTGGTGGCACAGATAGAGTGCCCTAGACCACTGCACCACCCGGGAGGCCCAGTTCTAGATTTTTTTTAATGGGGCATGCTTATTTAAGATGGTGAGGAAAGCACTTTTAAAGAGCAACCAGGTATCCTCTGCTGATGGGATGAGGTCAATAGCCTTCCAGGATACCCGGGCCAGGTTGATTAGAAAGGCCTAATCGCTGAAGCGTTTGACAGTGATGAGGGGTGGTCGTTTGACCGCGGACCCATTACGAATGCAGGCAAGGAGGCAATGATTGCTGAGATCCTAGTTGAAGACAGCAGCGGTGTATTTAGAAGGCAAGTTGGTCAGGATGATATAAGAGGGTGGCCATGGTTACGGATAAAGGGTTGTACCTGGTAGGTTCCTTGGGACGCGACCAGTGAGTCAGGGTGAGGAGGAGTTAAGTGGTGTCTTGTGAATTGTTTGGCCGTCTGTTCTAGACCATAGATTGTTGAGTAATGAGTTGAATCCCACTGCTTGGGTTATTAATTTATTCTAAGAGTGATAATCATTACGTTCATGAACAGTCATGATCTCAAATGTTGAGATCGCAGATCTAAAACATTTTCATGCCAATCCCAGAGTCTACATAAAAACTGTTGGTTGACCATCTCGAAATAATCAATATAAATTTGTTTATTTATGTACTGTAAACCTACATGTATGTCTGTCTTTATCTACACATCTATGGTATGTATTTTGTACTGTATATGCATATTGTATGTATACTAGGCTTGGGCGAAATACCGCTTATACCTTATACCGTGGTATTTCGAAATACCGATGTGATTTCCAATACCGCAAAAAATAAACGGTATTCAAAATCATACCATCGGTATTTCAGGGGTGGGTGCTAAGCCACTGCTTATAACTAACTATAAGTTAAGAAGAACTATAAGAAATCTAAGATGTGTCAAATAAATGATATCCAGCTCAGGCCTCTAGCTATGCATTTGGTTTGCTAACTTGCTAAGTGGTTAGATGTCCAGATCAAGTTTCTTGTTTACAGCAGAGACATTCAATCCCCTCCTGGATCAAGATCCCTGTTGCCTTAATACTTTTGTGCGTAACATAAAAAAATGAATAAAAATACGTTTAATAGCGCCACTTGTGTGCACTTCCGGTAATACCTTATACCCCGGTATGGTATAGAAACGGTATGAAGATATGAATACCTGGATACCACCAAACCCTAACAGTAAACAGTATGTCGTGTGTACAAAACATTAGGAACACCCATGCTCTTCCATGACAGAATGACCAGGTGAATCCAGGTGAAAGCTATGATCCCTTATTTATGTTAAATCCACTTCAAATACGTGTAGATGAAGGGGAGGAGACCGGTTAAAGAAGCCTTGAGACAATTGAGACATGTCTGTGTGCCATTCAGAGGGTAAATGAACAAGACAGAATATTTAAGTGCCTTTGAACGGGGTATGGTAGTAGGTGCCAGGCGCACCGGTTTGCGTGTGTCAAGAACTGCAATGTTGCAGTGGTCCACCACCCAAAGAACATCCAGCCAACTTGACACAACTGTGGGAAGCATTCGAGTCAACGTAGGCCAACATCCCTGTGGAACGCTTTCGACAACTCCATACCCTGACGAATTGAGGCTGTTCTGAAGGCAAAAGGGGTTGCAACTCAAAATTTGGAAGGTGTTCCTAATGTTTTGTACACTCAGTGTATACTGTATGTATATTTACTAGATCTCTATTCATGGACCTGGAACAACCAGTTGTTTCTTGCTCACCTCTACTTTCTCCACCACCTGCTTTCCAAAGGAGCAGACCTTGGTGGAGGAGGTGATGATCATGTTCTCAGAGCTCTCGTACTGACTGGACACGCCGTAGAAGAAACTGCTGTCGTCCTGCAGGTTGGCACTCAAATCAGCCTGCACAGAGAGATAGGAACCACACAGTCAACAACAACAGATCAGCCTGCACAGAGAGATAGGAACCACACAGTCAACAACAACAGATCAGCCTGCACAGAGAGATAGGAACCACACAGTCAACAACAACAGATCAGCCTGCAGAGATAGGAACCACACAGTCAACAACAGATCAGCCTGCAGAGATAGGAACCACACAGTCAACAACAACAGATCAGCCTGCAGAGAGAGAAACCACACACGCAGGCAACAACAGATCAGCCTACAGAAAGAGGAACCACACACCCAGGCAACAACAACAGATCAGCCTGCAGAGAGAGGAACCACACACCCAGGCAACAACAGATCAGCATGGAGAGAGAGGAACCACACACACAGGCAACAACAACAGATCAGCCTGCACAGAGAGATAGGAACCACACAGTCAACAACAACAGATCCGCCTGCAGAGAGAGGAACCACACACGCAGGCAACAACAGATCAGCCTACAGAAAGAGGAACCACACACAACAGGCACCAACAACAGATCAGCCTGCAGAGAGAGGAACCACACACCCAGGCAACAACAACAGATCAGCATGGAGAGAGAGAGAGAACCACACACCCAGGCAACAACAACAGATCAGCCTGCAGAGAGAGGAACCACACACCCAGTCAACAACAACAGATCAGCCTGCAGAGAGAGGAACCACACACACCCAGGCAACAACAGATCAGCCTGCAGAGAGAGGAACCACACACCCAGGCAACAACAGATCAGCCTGCAGTGAGAGGAACCACACACCCAGGCAACAACAGATCAGCCTGCAGAGAGAGGAACCACACACCCAGGCAACAACAACCTTCCAGTCCCTCCCCCTTTTTTTGACATACACATGGTTAGCAGATGTTAATGCGAGTGTAGCGAAATGCTTGTGCATCTAGTTCCGACAATGCAGTAATAACCAACGAGTAATCTAACCTAAAAATTTCACAACAACTACCTTATACAGTGGGGCAAAAAAGTATTTAGTCAGCCACCAATTGTGCAAGTTCTCCCACTTAAAAAGATGAGAGGCCTGTAATTTTCATCATAGGTACACTTCAACTATGACAGACAAAATGAGAAAAGAAATCCAGAAAATCACATTGTAGGATTTTTAATGAATTTATTTGCAAATTATGGTGGAAAATAAGTATTTGGTCAATAACAAAAAGTTTCTCAATACTTTAAATACCCTTTGTTGGCAATGACAGAGGTCAAACGTTTTCTGTAAGTCTTCACAAGGTTTTCACACACTGTTGCTGGAAGGCACTGCTGCGCCTTCTTCACCATGCTGTCTGTGTGGGCGGACCATTTCAGTTTGTCCGTGATGTGTACGCTGAGGAACTTAACATTTTCCACGTTCTCCACTACTGTCCCGTCGATGTGGATAGGGGGCTGCTCCCTCTGCTGTTTCCTGAAGTCCACGATCATCTCCTTTGTTTAGTCAAAATTGAGTGCGAGGTTATTTTCCTGACACCACACTCCGAGGTCCCTCACTTCCTCCCTGTAGGCCGTCTCGCCGTTGTTGGTAATCAAGCCTACCACTGTTGTGTCTGCAAATTTGATGATTGAGTTAGAGGCGTGCATGGCCACGCAGTCGTGGGTGAACAGGGAGTACAGGAGAGGACTGAGAACGCACCCTTGTGAGGCCCCAGTGTTGAGGATCAGCGGGGTGGAGATGTTGTTACCTACCCTCACCACCTGGGGGCGGCCCGTCAGGAAGTCCAGGACCCAGTTGCACAGGGCAGGGTCGAGACCCAGGGTCTCGAGCTTAATGACGAGTTTGGAGGGTACTATTGTAGGATTTTCCGAAGGAGCAGACCTATTGGGGCAGTAAACAAATTGGAGTGGGTCTAGGGTGTCAGGTAGGGTGGAGGTGATATGGTCCTTGACTTGTCTCAAAGCACTTCATGATGACGGAAGTAAGTGCTATGGGGCGATAGTCATTTAGTTCAGCTACCTTTGCTTTCTTGGGAACAGGAATAATGGTGGCCCTCTTGAAGCATGTGGGAATATCAGACTGGGATAAGGATTGAGTGAATATGTCCGTAAACACACCAGCCAGCTGGTCTGCGCATGCTCTGAGGACGCAGCTGGGGATGCTGTCTGGGCCGGCAGCCTTGCGAGGGTTAACACCTTTAAATGTTTTACTCACATTGGCTGCAGTGAAGGAGAGCCGGCAGGTTTTGGTAGCGGGCCGTGTCAGTGGAACTGTATTGTCCTCAAAGCGAGCAAAGAAGTTGTTTAGTTCGTCTGGGAGCAAGACATTGTGGTATGCGATGGGGCTGGTTTTTCTTTTGTAGTCTGTGATTGACTGTAGACCCTGCCACATAACTCTTGTGTCTGAGCCGTTGAATTGCGACTCTACTTTGTATCTATACTGACGCTTAGCTTGTTTGATTGCCTTGTGGAGGGAATAGATACACTGTTTGTATTCGGTCATGTTTGTATTCTTGCCCTGATTAAAAGCTGTGGTTCGCTCTTTCAGTTTTGCGCCATCAATCCACGGTTTCTGGTTGGGGAATGTTTTAATAGACGCTGTGGGTACCAATACACTTGCTAATTAACTCGTTCACTGAATCGGGTGCTTCCTGTTTTAGTTTCTGTCTATAGGCTGGGAGCAACAAAATGGAGTCATGGTCAGATTTTCCAAAAGGAGGGCGGGGAAGGGCCTTATATGCATAGCGGAAGTTAGAATAACAATGATCCAGGGTTTTGCCAGCCCGGGGTCGCGCATTTGATATGCTGATAAAAATTAGTTAGCCTTGTTTTCAGATTAGCCTTGTTAAAATCCCCAGCTACAATAAATGCAGCCTCAGGATGTGGTTTCCAGTTTACATAGTCAAATGAAGTTCTTTCAGGGCCGTCAATGTTTCTGCTTGGGGGGTATATACACGACAGTGATTATGATCGAAGAGAATTATCTTGGTAGATAATGCGGTCGGCATTTGATTGTAAGGAATTCTAGGTCAGGTGAACAAAAGGACTTGAGTTCCTGTATGTTGTTATGAT
Source organism: Oncorhynchus tshawytscha (assembly GCF_018296145.1). Lineage (NCBI taxonomy): Eukaryota > Metazoa > Chordata > Actinopteri > Salmoniformes > Salmonidae > Oncorhynchus > Oncorhynchus tshawytscha. Next base: position 18,820,843 of record NC_056447.1, read on the forward strand.
CACACCATATCCCGTTAATCATAAGGCATACACCCCCGCCCTTCTTACCAGAGAGATGTTTGTTTCTGTCCGCGCGATGCATGAAGAAGCCAGGTGGCTGTACCAAGTCTGATGACGTATCCCGAGTGAGCCATGTTTCCGTGAAACAAAGAACGTTACAATCTCTGATGTCTCTCTGGAAGGCAACCCTTGCTCGGATTTCGTCTACCTTGTTGTCAAGAGACTGGACATTGGCGAGTAGGATACTCGGGAGCGGTGCGCGATGTGCCCGTCTACGGAGCCTGACCAGAATACCGCTCCGTCTGCCCCTTCTGTGGTGCCGTGGTTTTGTGTCGCCGGCTGGGATCCGATCCATTGTCCTGGGTGGTGGACCAAACAGTGGATCCGCTTTGGGAAAGTCGTATGTATTCCTGGTCGTAATGTTGCTCTTATATTCAATAATTCCTCCTAGGGTGTCAGGTAGGGTGGAGGTGATATGTAATGTAATAAAACCTAACATTTCCTGGGTTAACAATGTAAGAAATAACACATTAAAAAACGAATTATTGCATAGTTTCCAAGGAAATCGAAGCGAGGCGACCATCTCTGTCAGCACCGATAAGGCATTAATCAAACAATCTGCCAGTCTTGAAGAGGAGACCTTTTTAGTTAGACAGTTCAATCAAAAATCTGAAGAGAAACCTGTATGTTATTTCAGTGGTAACACATCAAGCTTTCTTTCAGTAATGTCAGGTTCTTCTCCTCAGTTAATATACTTAATTTTAAGGAACAGGGAACGTGTGTGTGTATGTCTTAGTTGTCTTTCCAAAACGTATTTCTCCAGTGTGACAGCTCAACAAAGCCTGCGACTGATTCTCTGCAAAGCCCAGCAGCCTCTATTGCTGTTGCCTGTGTTGACTTAGCTTAGCCTGCCACCCCAGCCACTGCATTCCCAAGATGCTGTGTCTAGCTGTGGCGTTAGACCCGTCTGGGCCTCTCCGTCAGGTGCATCCAACCTCCTGTCTGTCTGAGAAAGTAGAATCTCCCCCCTAACGGTTAAGGGAAGGATCTGGGTCAAGGTAATCTGATCCTAGATCTGATTATAGATTTGGACAAGGTGTCATCTCTGTCATGGTAGAGAAAGACAGACAAACATTGAGAGGGCTTTACCTTTTCCCCTCTCAGGCTCTTGTCTCCTAATTGGCCATTAATACAGCGCTCAGCCTCTCTTCATCGCCCTGCTCCTCGTCTTCATCTCTCGCTCCTGTAATTCTATCATTTGTCTTCATCCCCGGGGCCCCGTGACCCTCCCAGAACCCACGCTCCCCCTCTTCTTTAACGGCCTGCGAGGGAATTCATCCAATTACAATCAACAGCCCACAATTGGCTGATTAGATCAGCCAGGCCGGCTCCTGTGTAACAATTTACCAGGGCCGTCTCAAATCGGATTCTCCGGGCACTTCAAAGGCGCTAGACAATACGTTAGGACAGGGCCATGGGCACTACGGGGGGAGCAGGCTGGGCCGGCTGTGGAGCTCGAAATTCAATCTAGAATGCCATAGCTTTGGAGATGTGCAAGCAGCCTGTCACCGTCGCCATGACAACCTGGCCAGAGCCTCAGGACGCCCCCAAGTCATGACCCGGCTGGCTGGCTGGATGCATGGATGGTTGATTGTGTGTTTTGTCATGGGTGCCATGAGGGTTAAGACAATCGGACCCACTATAATATGATGTGGTGAGGGATCGTAATGAATGGCTTGGACATGTTCCCCTCCCTTTCTCTCCCACTTTCATGACATATGGCTTGGTCCCTCGCTCCCTCCTTCCCATTAACCCTGCATCAAATGCCATGGCTCTCAGCAGCTGCTTCTTCCAAGGGGGGAGATGGCGGCTTCATATGGGTGTCACTTGGGTGTCACCAATGTCTTATCTCTCAACAATAAATAAGGCTTCAGAGGAGAATGTGAGGGTGACTAACACCTCATGTACAAGTTAACTGGAGGGGAGATCGTTAGGGGGGAGGGGCACATTCTATATTTGGGAATGTAGAGTTGGGATGTAAAGGTGCGACTCTGAAAACCTTCATTCTGTAGAATATAGCGTGTATAAGTAAAGTTTCTGAAGCAAGTTATGCACATTCTGCGCAAGGAAATGGTCAGAGAAGATGGTCACTCACTCTCTGTGCATTCCCTCTCTCTTGGTTGGGGGGAATCTATAAATAAGTGGATGCGTGTGGGGTGGGTTCAGCCTAATAGCGAGTGGACAGGTGCCCAGGCTCAGGTTTCACCAGTGAAAGAGCAACCCTGCCACTCTCCTGCCCTAGGCTGCCGTCACACACACACACACCACAATGTGTCCTCTATACCCGCTGTACCCATGGGCAGAAAACAGCCAGGTCTTAACAGATTACTTTTAAATTTGTTTCAAACAGAAATCGCTAATATATTCCTTTAGCTCCAGTCCTAAAGCTACCCTAACACAGTTAAAGGCCCAGTGGAGTCAAAATTCTGTTTTCCATATCATATTGTACAATAGCTGATGAAACAAACTCTAAAAGTGTATATATTTTTATCAGGGTTATTTACTGCTAGTTGCTGGTTGAAAGTACAATCTACGCAGGACCTTCTAATTAGCAGATTTAGATGGGGGGGGGGCTCTCCATGGTGACATCACCATGCGGTAAATTAGTTAATAGACCAATAACAAAGAGAATTCTAAACCGATCTGCCAATAACAGCTGGTTTTCAGTTTTCCCCTCCCCACTCAGACAGTCCGAGCAAAATGCTTGCTTAAGAAATAGTATTTTGCTAAAAAGCTATTTTTGTCCATTTTTATGGAAATCTGTTACAGTAAGCAGGGCTGGATGAATGGCGGCTTACCGGGGCTGAATCCCCTGGACCCAGGCCCATGGGGCAGCAAAAAATAAATACTCGTTTTTTTTTACTGCACCCGCCAACCTCAGGAGGATTCTGGGGGGGACCTGCCTTAATTGGGTAACTGATTAATAAAAACAAAAAATTTAACTGCATATTAACTCAATATGACGGGTCAATTGTGTGAGTCAGGGGCTGGGCCCAAGCCCATAGGAGACCCAAGAGGCAAAAAAACAAAGATGTTATAATATATATATGTATATACACACACATTTGAGTGATACTCTGCTTTGCTTCTCTATGATTCTAGTCAGAAAGCAGAAAAACACACTAACACACATTTTCTTTTACTGCAACCCATGTGTGGACCAAATAATTTATTCCCATCCAAAATTATATTTTCCCTAACCTGAACCCTAAACCCAAACCGTATCCCCTAACCTTAATTCTAACCCTGATGGTAACCCTAAACCTTAAATAGCATTTTTCCTTGCGGGGACTGTCAAAATTGTAAGGACATCTGGTACCCAAAAGGATAGTTAACCAAAAACACACACGAGCAGTCACACCTGCATGCACACACAAACACTATAAATTGGCCTCTAACACACACCTCGCTTTGACTCACCCAGAACTTGACGAGGAAGAAAGCGTTAGGCGGCCCCTTCTCAAACAACTCCTTCATCCCTCCCTTCTTCTCAGGGAACTTGTCGTAGATCTGCCGGATGTCCACTGCCTCCAGGTACGGGTCACTGAAGGTGGGGTTGGACTGACCGATGTGCACAAACAGGTGCTTGTTAAACTGCAAAACAAAGGGGAGAGAGAGATGTTGATTACTAGCAAAGCGCTGCTTCAGTTCATGGTCAAGATGCTGTCATGGCCTGAGGAAGGAAGTAACACCTTTAGAAAAAGGCTTGTTGGATGAAAGTGAGATATTTATTTAAAGCTGTATGTCGCACACTTGTACATTGATGAGATCTGAAATGTTGCTTACTAATTGCAGTGCCCCTCTATTAACTAAGGCTGCGTTTAAATAAAGGCAGCTCAATTCTGATTCTTTTTTCACTAGTTGTCGGTGTCAACGCAGCCTACGTGAGATGATTATGGAGGCTAATCAGGCAGGGCGAGGGGCTACTAAGTGACTACTCACGGTCTCTAGGTCCTGAGGCTGCTCCAGGAAAGCAGAGAACTCTAGCATGCGAAGCTTGGAGCTGGCGATACTGCGTCCCTGCCACGGGGGGGTGCCCGGCGACATGGACAGGCCCGCCGTGCTCTCATAGCCTGGTGAAGAGGAAGGGTGGGGGCCAGGGGCAACAAAATATACCAAAGGTTTATAAAATGTTACATTCTGTCTTTCTCTGAGCTTTGTTGGAGCTCTTCATCGGCATCTTGTGTATTTCATCACTTGCAGACCATGACAGCATCTGTCGACACATGGATGTGAGGGAAGCTGGGAAAACCCACCTGTTATGGGGGGCGGGCCGGACGCTTGCATGGCGTAACTCTGCTGGGAAAAGGGCTTAATGCTGGAGAGAGGAGACAGGCAGTAGACACATTACACCCTCACCCACCTGACCCCGTGCGTGCGTGTACACACACACACCTAATTGACTGACCCTTAAACACACTGGGGGCTCAGCTTCATCAACTAAAGTGCTTTTTAAATAAGATGTTTCTCATATTCAGTTTGGACGGATTGCGATTTCCATTTATTCCATTGCAGTAAACCAATGCCTTTTGACAGACATACAGAGAGTCAGGCACGCACACACAGGGTTTTAACTTACTCTTCAGGACCCCTAGGCTGTCCTGGAAGGCCGCCATGCCAAAACTAAAGAAAAGAAAACATGGAAACATCTTTAATTACACACACTACCTCTCCTTCTATATGTGTCCCTCAGTGTTGCCCAAGGACAGGGTGTGTGTGTCCATGCACATTACTCACCCCGCCGGCAGTGGGATACGGCGGCCTGGACAGCCCCTGCAGAGCCATCTTGTTCTGAAAGGCGGTGGCGGAGATGATCTGGGCAGAGGACATGGTGGCCATACTCTGGAGTGCCTTGTCTTTGGCAGCCTGGTCCTGCAGACACACACAGCAGGCCCCAGGGGTCAGACAAACACACTTTCCACTTTAGTCAGCAACCGGTTTTCCTGGGAACACTTGCCCCACTATGTTAGTTGGGTGGGAAAAGAGGGGCGGAAGGTTGCATCATCCGGTGCTGGTCTGGGAGGCTGGATGATATTGCAGTCAAGGGCCCTGGAGTCGAAAGTAAAGTTTATAGCCTTGGCAGAGGCCGGGAGGTGTTAACAAGCAGTCTATGTCTTTGCTAGAGGTCAGAGTGGGAGCTGGCCCGGGCATGTCAGAGGGCTAGCGCCATGCTAATGCTAATCAAGCTGGTTCGCGGACAAATGCTAACGGTAAGCAGGAGACATGGTGGCTACCAGAAACGGCAGAGTCATTCCTGTCTGATGTTTATGGTAAAGCGTTATTGTTCTGTGAGCGAGTGTGTCCATCATGTTGACTTCAGCAGTTTCCAACTCATCTGGGACTACAAACACTCTCAACCCAACCCTTTAATGAAAGGCCAACCAGCACATTCTTTTCCCCAGAACCGTCCGACACAAGGGCATAGCCGAAATATGCGGAGTACATCTGCTAATGTTCTCAGTTACAAGAAAGACCTATTTAAAAAGGCCTGTCAAAGGCTTGTGACCAACGCTGAGGCCCAGTGGCCGCCGTCCAGAGAGACGGAGAGCTGTGTCACCTGGCGTGTGTGTCTGTGGTGAGAAACGTAAACATGCAAGCGCAGGGGACGGAATGTGTAAGGAAAGTTTTCACCCACCAAACAGGAACACTTCTATTGAAATACTTATGAAATGCCTGGAAGGAACAATGCATTACAAACATTAATTTATATCCTGACAAATGCATTTGTTCATATTGTGCACAGCAAGCCTCAAGCCAGGGATGCTGGAGCATATTTAAATTGACTGTGGGGACTTGTAGGGATGCATCATCTGTACTGAGCATTGCATAAAACGCTCATACAAATGAAGGGGTTGATATTTAATACAACCCACTCTCTCTCTGTTTCTAATTGGTTTTGTCTCTCCATATTGTTTTCACTGAAATGTAGGAATGGGAATCCATTAGAAATTCCCTATCGGATATCAACGCCATGGTATATTTAGTTATTTAGTCATGGAATCAAGCCTCAAAATGAGAAGAGAATAACATGGGTTAAGGTACAATGAAGACCATAGGAAGCGTTCCTGCTGATCTCAGCTCTGTGGCTTTAAAGGAACAACATCACGGCTACAGCCAAGCACCCCCACAGCCTCCCCAACAACCCTCCATATTAACTTCACACGTTAAAAACATCAGCATGCTACTCCAAATGACCTGCATAGCTAGTGCTGTAGCAGACAGAATTGGAATGGGTAGAATGGTAGACATTCCCATTGAAAGCAAGGTCCCGACAAATGGTATGTGGACCGAGATACATTGGTGAGGAGGATTGGAATTTGAATGTCTTGCGTTCTAAACGCAATCGTGAAAGGTTGAATTGTGCCTCCATATTGGCAGATCCTGCTGAATTTAGACCCTGTGATTGGTTTGTCTACCCATTCCATTGCTGTATTGAGCAAACCCATGATGCAGCGCAACAGTTGAAGATCCAAAAAACGAGGGAGACTCACGTAGCGTACCTTCAGCTTCACCTGGATCTCCCGGGCCTTCCGTCGCGCTAGTACCTGGATGTGACTGGACACCTGGAGGAGAAGGACGGGGATCAGGTCTTTGGTAGATGTGTCTATCTCCATGTTGACGCCAAAAGGTGCGACAAAACAATAAGGTTGATATTCTCATTCTTACCACAGTGCAATGTCATTGTCTTGAAACGTTTGGTACCAACATGGCACTCATTAAGAATGGAAAATAAATAGGAAAATGCTCTCACTGCTGCTCATGCTCCAAGGGGATGTCATTATAACATCGTTTCAACCCTTAGGTCTTCATCAAACATCCATGAATTAACCTACAACTCCAGCACCTGCAAAAGTACCTGGATGTGGGCATGTTCTTCAGCTTTTTTACTAATTAAGAATGGCATATTTACAAATTGATTTACACCAGAAAAGTATGTGGACCCTTTCAAATGAGTGGATTCGGCTATTTAAGCCACACCCATTGCTGACAGGTGTATAACATCGAGCACACAGCCATGCAATCGCCATAGACAAACATTGGCCCATACTGATGAGCTCAGTGACTTTCGAAGTAGCACCGTCATAGGATGCCCCCTTAACATCAAGTTAGTTCGTCAACTTTCTGCCCTGCAAGAGACTGTAAGTGCTGTTATTGTTAAGTGTAAATGTCTAGGAGCAACAACGGCTCAGCCGCGAAGTGATAGGCCATACAAGCTCACAGAACAGGACCACCGAGTGCTGAAGCATGTAGCGTCTGTCCTCGGTTGCGACACTCACTACCGAGTTCCAAACTGCCTCTGGAAGCATTGGCTGGAGTGGTGTAAAGCGCATCATCATTGGACTCAGGAGCAGTGTTCTCTGGAGTGATGAATCACGCCTACCCTCTGCCAGTCCGACAGACAAATCTGGGTTTGGCGGATGCCAGGAGAACGCTATCTGCCCCAATGCATAGTGCCAACTGTAAAGTTTGGTGGATGAGGAATGGTTCGGGCTAGGCCCATTAGTTACAGTGAAGGAAAATCTTAACGCTACAGCATACAATGACAATCTAGACAATTCTGTGGTTCCAACTTTGTGGCAAAAGTATGGTGAAGGCCCTTTCCTGTTTCAGCATGACAATGCCCACATGCACATACAGAAATTGTTTGTCGAGATCGGTGTGGAAGATCTTGACTGGCCTGCACAGAGCCCTGACCTAAACCCCATCGAGCACCTTTGGGATGAATTGGAACGCAGACTGCGAGACAGGCCTAATCGCCCAAGATCAGTGCCCGACCTCACTAATGCTGTTGTGGCTAAATGGAAGTAAGTCCCCGCAGCAATGTTCCAACATCTAATGGAAAGCCTTCCCAGAAGAGTTGAGGCTGTTGTAGCCGCAAAGGGGGGGACCAACTCCATATTAATGCCCATGATTTTAAGATGTTCGACAAGCAGGTGTCCACATACATTGCTAGACACTTCAACTCATTGTTAACCCCAACCCCTCTCCACCCCCATCCCATAAGAGGTCAAAGATGACGACCCCCCGCCCCCTCCATGTAACGCAACATCAGCCAGTGCCAACCTGTCAGTCAGTCACTCCATATCAAATTCCATGTCCCAGATAGGGCTCCAAATCCCTGCCTCATCCAGCCCTCTACAGCGTCCTCTCTGCTGCAAAGATCCTGTACTTCTTGCTCTCCTAACAAGGTTGGGCTATGCGCTACGTGCGGTAGTGAAGAAACACACCGTCATCTGATCCTATAGCATCTGTGCATTGGGCCCCGGCCCACTAAAATCACTCAGCAGTGGCCCATTTCAGCGTGAGAAGGGGGCTAGGGCTCAGGGACTGTGCAGGAGCGAAGGCAGCATCACTTCCCCGTCATAGCTGTTCTATGACTTTCTCTGTGTCTTTGTTTTTGCCTCTGATTGGAGTAGACCGCTAGGACAGACATGGGGTGGGGGTGTGTTGTGTACGGGGTGCACAGGGCTCGGAACACAGAGCAGGAGTGGATTGGTGCTACGTGAAACTCACCTGCTTTCTTGTCCGTGTCTTCCCTGTGCGTAGCTTAATGTACCGTGCTATCAGCTCGTTCCGTCCTGTAAAAGCCAGACAATATACATTTCTTTTTTTAAATGGCATGAAGAAAATTCAAATAATCCAATATAAAAAGGTGATATTTGTAGATTTGTTTAGATACAAAGCTTGATTTTGGTTTCATAGTGTCATATCACATCATCCAACGCTGTTAATCCTAGTTGAATGCAGTTAAATACAACAAGCTGGTTGCCAGTTGATATGGGATGATAAGGTACTGTAGACGATGAGGATGTTTTAAACCGTCAGGAATTAAAATGTTTACTGAAGCTAACTCATCCTCAGCAAGCTGGACGTGCCTGGCTAGGCAAATTAGCTGCAGAGGTGAGAGGGGTGTGTGAGTTTGTGTGCTCATGTGTGTGTGTGTGTGTGTGTGTGTGTGTGTGTGTTCAGTAAAAGTGTAATTTTGTTTAAGGCCAAGAGTGTGTGTGTGCTTGCCCTGGTCCATGTGCCCTGTGGGGCTATGCTGCTGACAGACAGGTCACAGCGGCTGAGCAGGTGAAGAGGTATAGCAGCCACGCTCAGAACAGACACGCCACGGCCACACTGGAGCGCGATGAAGGAGGCCTGGAGAGGCTGCTCGGCAGCTGGTGTGTGTGTCAATGTTTATGGAATATGCCTTTACGCCTGCAGTAAATCTTGGGCTTGTTTCACCATCAAGGGCGAGGGACTTGTGACCTCATGTGACCTCTTCTTGGCCCTGCACATACATGCACATTTATGGCACGCACAGACACCCACAACGTACACGCACACACTTTAACACACTCAGCCAGCCACCCAGCTGTAGAAGGGTCGAGTTTGCGCCACCTCTTAAACACTGTCATTTTTCGTTCTCACACCACATCTCCATGTGAATTAACAGAGATCAGTCACACATCGCAACCTGGAACAACCAGCATAAGACTTTCCTCACATAGTGATGCTTGGGTCAGAAAACCCTGCCCTACGCCGCTGACCAATCAGAACGCCCGGTCGGGTTGAGAAAAGGCAACCCGAACCCTAAGGAGCCCAGAAACGCTGGCAGGCAATAAAAGTGATCAGATTCAGCTTGCGTCCCAAAATGGCACCCTTTATTCCCTATATAGTGCACCACTTTTGACAAGCCCTGGTCAACAGTAGTGCACTATGTAGGCAATAGGATGCCATTAGGGACTCAGCCTCCGAGTGGAATGCAAAACACGGTTTCTCCAGCCCTCCTCTGAGCCACACTGGTGGGGATAAGGTTCAAGCAGACGGCGTTTGTAAGGACATTACTTTCCACTAATCAAACTCTAAAAAGATTCAAGTGTAATAGGGGACTAGTTCACCGCCTTCTGAAAGTAGCAGCTGTATGTATGCACATCCTACCATTTCAGTGTTCAATTGCTATATTGTAATTACTTTGCCACCATGGCCTATTTATTGCGTTTACCACTCTTATCCTACCTCATTTGCACACGCTGTATATAGATGCAAATGAGAACTTGTTCTCAGCTAGCCTAACTGGTTAAATAAAGGTGAAATCAGAGGGTATTGGGGTCAATTTTGGCAGTGATGGTTTTCTGTGAAGTGGTGACATGTTCACAAAGGAGGAATATTAAGGAGGGTGACGCTAACCTCTTTACGCAAGCACACACACACACACACAAACACACAAACACAGGGAGCAGTAGGGCTCCCTTTGTGTCAGGTTTTTGTGGATTTAAACCCTTCGCTCAGTCTCCGTCTGCCTCCACACAAGGCCCAGTCACGGCACTCATTCACCCTCAATCTTATTTGAATTTCCGGGCTGGAATTGCTCAAGCGTTCAGTGTTTATATCGGAAGGTGCACTCACGCGCCAATCGTTTAAGCACCCGAATACATATTTCTTTAATCCCTTTGGATGAAAAACGTGTTCCACATTTCTTGTACCCTTTTTGCGGATGCTGACTGAAGGCGAATAATTTTTGGTGAGGTCACCGAGGTAACTTCTGGATTCCGTTGAGATTCTTAGTCAGGCGACGGACTACAAGGTGTAAGGGTGAAGGCAGAGAGCTCTTATTTCATTACCTCAAATGAACAACTTTAATATAAATCCCCATTATTCTGTTGCAATTTACTCTAGATGCCACCAGTAGTTAATCATTTAGAAAGCACGTTGTTAGGAAAAGTACATGTAGGTGTCACACCCTGACCATAGAGCCCTCGGTTCTCTATGGTGTTTAGGTCAGAGCGTGACTGGGGGGGGGTCATCTAGTTTATAGATTTCTAGGTTGGTGGTTTGTGTGGTTCCCAATTAGAGGCAGCTGGTAATCGTTGCCTCCCATTGGGGATCATATTTAGGTAGGCTTTTTCCCCACCTGCATTTGTGGGATATTGTTTTGTGTTTGTGCATGTGCACCACGTAGTCATGTTTAGTTGTTCCACGGCCCGGAACCTCCGGCGACGGTCCACGGCCCGGAGCTTCCAGGCAAGGTGTCCCAGTCCCTTTCCAGGGCGGGAGTCTTCCTCTGCGCCGATGTCTAGTCCAGGCACGGTGTCCAGTCCCGCTCCAAGGCCAGAGCCTTCCTCTACACCGATGCCCAGTCCAGGCACAGTGGCCAACTCAGCTCCCAACTCTGGGCGTGGGCAAAGACCCGCACCGGAACCGCCACTATTAAGTTCCACTTTGCAATAAATATGTGGAACTCAACATCCGCTGCGCCTTGGTCCCGTTCTTACGACAACCGTGACCGTAGGCTACTTAAAAAGTAGCAAAAAGGTGAGTGCAGTGTACTTCACATGTACTTGAGGAAAAACTACATTATGTTCCATCTTCATCTAACTTTGTAAGTGCTGCGTTAAAAAGAAAAACATATTTTCAGGAAGTTGTGTAACGTTTATTTGTAATCTTAACTATTCATCTCTTCCATTCACTGACAGTGAAATCTTGATTTTCAGCATCGTGCTTATAAAATAATTTTATCCATGACTCAGGATTATGGTTACATACTGTCACACAGTCTGCACACACACAGCATCCTCCCAGTCCATTCAAAATTAGCATACTGTATTTGTGACCATTACACCAAGTCATTAATGAGCTGTTAAGAGGCTGGTCTTTAGGTGTTTATATCAGATGTCCCTGCCACTCCTTGAAATGGACGGGTGGTATGATTTAAAAAAATATTCAGGCAAGTGTGAGATCACAGATCAGGAGTCGTCGTCGGTCAGTCACACAAGATGTCATCGTGTGACCGTGTCCACTGGGAGCGGTCCAGAGAGATTGACGGACAGAGACAGAACCTGACCCCGGTCAATTCCTTAACCACTGGTCTAAGGCCAGTTTGAAATGTGTAGCTCGCTCTCATTGTTTAAGGATAAATAGTCAGGGACTGGGATCAGGTCAAAGGACCCTGTGTTAGTTCTCAAGAGCAGTCAGTGACCGACCACAACAACAATACTCTACTCGTCTGACTCTGGGACCATCTGTGAGAGTTGGTCTCCCCCTCGCCCTTACCGCCCCCCTTCAAGTTCTGTTTGTTGGGGTCAGGGAGAAGTCAGAGGGGGTTAGCGGTGGTTGCAGACTGTGCCACACAAAGGTGTAGCCCTCCCCTCCCAGTCATACATATGCCTCCTCTCAGAAGGATGGGTTCCTCTCTGACCCTAAACGGCCTACCCTACCCTCTGACCTCTATCCTCCCGAGCGTTCCTCACATACCAACACACTGCCTGCTGCAGCACCAGCCCTGCATCTGTTCTCTCTGCTACTGCCGGGCTCAGGGAGGCATACTGGGTTGGGTGTGTGTGTGTGTGTGCGCACGCACACCCTTTAACCCTTTTGATAAAACATTCACACCCTCATGACCCTGCCTTGAAGGACAGCGACTCACACCTTAGCACATAAGCCCCCCCACCCACACAACACAGGACTCAGCTTCTTACATCTACTCTCTATTCTGAAGTGGCAATCGATGGGCACGATAGGAAGAGGCCAAATATGCCAGCCAGGGAGAGCGCACACACACAGCGAGCCCCTTTCTGAACACACATCTTCCCGCCGTAAGGCTTCCGCCAGCACATGTGCCTCTGTAGGCGAGAAAAAAAAAACAATATTAATAATCACATTTAGGCCGCAGGAATGTGTTGGCAGGGTACAATTTCCCCTCCGATAGGATAGTGAGCCGAGCAGTGTGGAGACTCCTGGCGAACAGGCCTGTCTCTAAAGCCACCCGGCTATTTCACCCCTCTCTCAGGGACACTGTCTGATACAGTGTCGTCCCTACAAAGACTTAAGAGATTTAAAAAAGGTACGTTCACATAGCATTGCGATTCATTCGGAGTCATTACCATGGTAACAGCAGTAGCTGACTTTTTACCGTCAGTTTCATTTGAATGAAGTGAATCCTGGCCGTACAGTATGTATATCTACACTGGTTGCATAACATTCTCCCCATCTCCTCTCGTGTGAATAGGTCCTAAAAGTAATCACTGATTTACCACCATTGGATAGGTGCAAGCAAGGGATTTACATAGCTTTTATCTTTCTATACAGTCATGTTTGATCTTGGATTACGCTTATGGGAGCGAGCGCTCGATCAGGGTCCTATAATGAGATGCATGTCGGAGCCAAGCAGACTGCCATGTCTGAATTCCAGCGGCACCTTAGCAGAAAGGCAGTAATGGTTCCTCAAAGTCACTGAGGGGATCCTATCCCAGGTGAGAGTGAAGGTCAAGACAGGGGCTAGGGTCACAGCCAGGGTCCAGTTCAGACTCCGGACCATCCCATGTGAGGGCTGTCCCCTCCAGCACCACACACCCCACTACCCAGCAACCCACTGACCTGGCCATACTCTCTCTGGAGACAGTGACCCCCCACTGCCCTAGTACACACTGTGGAGACTCAGCAAATGATATGATGACCGTACAGAGAACTCGGTCCTCTCAGCTGCAAAGACTAAAAAAACATAACACACAAGCACTTTCTCAAAAGGCTACTGGCCACACACAGCCTTCGGTCAGTGAATCTCTCACTTGACTGGGGAAGTTGGGACCTAGGTGAGGAGGAGAACCATCTCTTTCCATTGGGCCTTTCCTCTACATCATGTACTTTATTAACAAGGGTTGAGCTGACAGGAGAAACTGCTGCCCTCTGCTCGCAGGGCACTTTGACTTTGTACACAAGACAGACAAACATGTCAACATGTTTATCGGCAATAAAACCCTTGTAATGAAGGACACGGAAAACAGATGATCCCTATAGGTGTCAGAGGGAGAGCAGGTGTGAAAGACTGAACAAAATATGATCATGTCAGTTATTTCTGCATTAGGCATAAGACTAGACACATTTTTTTTTGATTATGTAAATAATAAAAAGGGATTACAAGAAGAGTTATGGCTGATAATCCAATCACAGTGAATAAACAGCCAACATAATCACATTTGCAATGTAATTTCTCTCCCCATATACGGCCTATATGGGTATCCTATACCTCGGGACAAAGCACTTATCCAACAGTCCCTCCCTCCTCCCTTAACACACATCATTTGTCACCCAGGCTCTGAAAAGACAGTCTACCCGGTGGATCCCCGGTTACTTTACACACCGGCCGTAAGTCCAATGGGGCCTAGCACAACAGGGACCCATGGAAGATAGGAAATGTTTTCATTGGCAATGCATGTCGAATGACTGACTGCCGCACAACAACAAAAAACACAAAAGAGCTACTAACTTGAATGTGTAATCGGCACGACGGCCAGCGCTATGCAGGCTATTACTAGAACAATGCCATTAATGCATGAGGAAATATATTCTCCGATATAAGAATTTACAAAGGATTGAAGAGGATTCACACACACACACCATATAATTAACGGTTCGAAATCTTAGTATGGCATTGTTGCCTCTGAAATGAACCTGTGTGTTGTAGAGAGGAAATCCAACACACACTCTAAATTCCTGATTTCTAGGAACCTTGTAAATGTAACATCTTAAAATAGACATTTTCATAGGCTACATTAAGTGAGAGGAAAACAATTTTCTCATGTTGAGGTTTTGACATGAGCATGAGAGTCACATAGCTTTAAGTTGAAATTAGTAGAGTTGTAGCAAAGAGTCAAAAGGGCTGTTGATGACCCTAACAGAGGAGGGGGGGAGGGGGCTTTAGCTGTTTAGGGGCTGATGGGGTGGAGGGGGGGATACGAGCTTAGTTTTGTCCTTTTTCTCATGTTGTAAATCTAGGCTGGCCGCGAGGCTGGGGTGAACTTGGGGAGCAGCTGGAGGTTAGCTGAAAGGCAGACAGACTCACTGACAGACTGACGGACAGACCCGGAGGGAGGTGGTGACTCTGGCAGGGCCTACTGTGTGTGTTTGTGTGCGCGATGTGGACGGAGATAGAGTGCATGAGAGGCTGGTAAATCACATAAATAGCAGGGAACAGAGGGAGGCATAAAGACACCAGGGACAGGTGCAGAGCACCCCACAAGACACCGCCACTACCTTGGTGTTTATTTGTTCTCCCCCTCCAGGCGCTCAAAGGGTAAAAGTCTATTCTGGTATAGGGTTACAGCGGCGCTGCCTTGAACTCCGGCTCCAAACGCATACCATTCTTAACGGGCCATCGTACTCCCTGGTGCACATCACCCGCCCCTGACCCCCATGGGGAGGAAGGGGTACCTCAGCACCCCCCCCCTCCCAGCCCTCAACACCCTTCCCCTCTTTTTCCCCCTATACACAGAATGTGACACCTGCCCCCTCTCCTCCACCCCCATTATTGCAAGCTTTATAAGGGTTTAGAGTTGATCAGAGGACGGCTATGACCTCACCGGACCTAGCTAGCCTAGCGTGTGGCTAATGGCTAATTGCTAGAGGAGCTGGCGCAGTGACAGAGGCCATGGCAGACTGCATATGATAAGCACACAATCACCCATTCTGTTTGGGCCCCTCGATTTTCCACCACCGGGGATCCGGATTAGCTATCAAACAGTCAAGCAGACGTCTTATCAGCTAGCCATATGTTATCAGACGTCTATCAGCTAGCCATATGTTATCAGACCTCTATCAGCAAGACAGCTTGACCTATAGTCACTGTATGACCATCTGAAGGGTCTAGGAGCACGCTATACTATTAGCATTCTATAGTAGACAATACAATCCTTTGTGTACAAACCCTAAATATTTGACCTCATCACTATATACAGAGTGCACAAAACATTAGGAACACCTTCCTAATATTGAGTTGCACCCCCTTTTGCCCTCAGAACAGCCTCAATTTGTCAAAAGCGTCCCTCAGGGACATCAATAAGGGACCATGGCTTTCACCTGGATTCGCCTGGTCAGTCGGTCATGGAAAGAGCAGGTGTTCCACACTCCGTGTACAACGTCTCAATTTTTGCTCTTCACTTTTCATTGGACTACAACACTTAAAAGCCAATAACATAACATAGCATAACATAGGTAGGAAGGCCAATGAAGTGGAGTAGTGGAGAAGTGGAGAAGTTAAGCAGATCCTGTGAAGTATCAATCAATCAGAATGTGAGCGGAAACATTGGAGAGGAGAGTGGCACACATCAAATCGTGCTACTCAGCCACGTGGATGGAGGGAAAGGGTATTTTGGTGTTTTATTAGGATCCCCATTAGCTGCTGTGAAATCAGCAGCTACTCTTCCTGGGGTCCACACAAAACATGAAATAATACAGAACATGAATAGACAGGAACAGCGAGGACAGAACTACATTAAAAACAGGGACACCTGTGTGAAGAGCGCTCTGAAACATGAAGACGGTGTGTGCGTGTGTATTTGTACATAAAGGTTGCACAAATATGTGAGGGACAGCGCTACATACAAATATCACCAGAAAAAAAGGCAATATCTTGCACATCAAGGGACAGCGCCTGAGAGCATGTCCATATAAGAGCGAGGGGACGGCAGAGCCATCACATAACACCGGGGAATAGACAGAAAAGGGTGGGGCGTACCGTACATCTTTCCTTCATCGGAGAGGATGATCTTCCTGCGTCCGCAGGGCGGGTAGATGGCCAGGGCCTCCTGGAAGCTCTGCTCGATGTCGGGGCTCCACACGCCCTCCGCATCGTTCTCCAGAGGCTTGTCCAGAGGCTCGTTCAGCTCCTCACTGGTGCCCCCAGGGGAGGGGGCCGGCACCCACTCCGCAGACGTGGTGGGGGGCCGGGAGGACCACAGGACCGGGCTGGGAAGAGCAGGGGGTAGAGGGTGCGTTCCAGGGGCCAAGGACAAGGTAGGACAGGGGGATCCTGAGGAAGCAAGAGACAATATTTAGGTAAGGGGAGGTTGAGTCAAGGAGTGCTGGCTTGGAGGATGTTAGAACAAGAACATAGGAAAGCAATACCCATTGTAAAATAAATGAAGTACCATATTATGCGATTGTCAGGATAACAAGGATCGGTTTCAAATATTGATTATGCTGCTAAGCATTCGGTACTTTGAAATGTCTTGGGGTCCATAGTACTGGTCTGTGACTACATACGGTCAGCTATTCAACATCTTGCCAGATCTCCCTCAAGAAGTTCAAACATCAAGAAATTAAGATAAAACAAAACAATATTCAGGTCCATTGACGTCCGCCCAAGGAGGTGCTCCATCTAGAAAAGTGATAGTTACGTCACAATGAAGAGCGGTGTGCGTGCGTAGGCTATAAGATCTCGGGACCACATCACTGGGGAGTCGCTAATCCTACGTGGAAAAAGCACCTCGGAGCAGAAAGTAATTATGGAGCCATGAAAACAAACAGCATGGCACCTAGAGACAGAGGGTGGAGGAGTCACTAAGCCAACAGACCGGGAAACACATTCGACTGAGATCCCCACCACACCGCCATTGGTAGAGAAAGACTTGGACAGACACATCAAGATCATGTCAGGGTTGTTACACTTTAACACTCAAGCTGGATGTACAGTATCGATCACATGACTAGGGTGGGCCGGGAGTTTTGGCTGACCATGTGACCGGAATATATCATTAGGTTTCTCAGTAATGCATAATTAGGGCCTGAAGTTTTTCCTGCTCGGGTCACTGGGTGAGGCCTGTCTCAATCGTTGTTCGTTTTCCTCTAGAGGCAAATCTGGGCTGCCAATTGACAGTTAAGGCTATTGACATGGTTCGTCATTATAATGTGTGATTCGCCTGGTTGTATCTGGGCTGCCTGGCAGTGTGCTGAACTGTGTGTTTGGGGGGGGTAAAGAGTGGGACAGGAGGGAAGGGGTGGTCCTGATGAGTCACAGGGTGTCACGTCTGAGTGAGGAACAATCTCTTCCTCTGAGCCTCCCGACGTTCCTATGGGCTTCCTGTAAATGAGCTGGCCAGTTAACCCTGCTCATACACCTAACAACACTGAGAAACAATGGAGGAGGGCAAACGTACACTGTAGAGACCCTTTCTTTGCTCTGGTGGTAAATCTTAGTAACTTTTTAAATGAGGGGTCTATGGTGAAATGGTCATTGCTGTGCTCAAAGAGAGTACATTTATTTATTTTGCTCACAGAGTAACCTGGAGTGCAGGGCAACTGTAATTAACCCTAGTGCAACACTGATGAAGAAAGATAAAGTTTAGTGTAGAGAGCTGTGGGGCATAAACCATTAATGCCGGTTAGGTTCCTCAGCCAAAGTGTCCAACAGGGTTAATTGGCGTAAGCCCCTTAAAATCAGGTGTCCCCTTCCAGTCCTCCATCTCAGCCCCTCTCCCCTGGGCCCACTCAATGGGATAATCTCCCAGCTGATGCTGCACTCAGGGGGCACAGATCTCCTCTCCCCCCCATACATACATGCACACACACACACACACACACAGGAAGCAGGTGTGTACTTCACAGAAATGCACACACAAAAGCATGGAACAAATCCGATATGCACTCGTAAAGACGCACACTCAAACACACCCTGACACTTTCACTTCAGACACCAGAAATACACATAGGACTACACCACACACACCTATACAAACTATGCAGCGTTGCCCACTCCCTCGCCACCCTTTGACCCCCAGTCATAAGAGGGAACAGCTGCATCATTTTCTACTTGCCCCTGGCCCAGTGCTCACTGCCTACTCAGTGTGTTGTGGGGTGGGTAGGACTGCAAGGGGCGTCAACGCCAAAGAGGGTTAGGGGTGAAGGGGGAGAGACGGGGGTGCTCCACTGGACAGTCTCCTCTAATCGGGACCGGAATGTAATGCTCGGAAACATACTCTCATAAAATGCCTGATCCTAGAAGACCATGTCTGTGTCCTTAATGGCAATACATTCCCTATCTATCTTTTGACCAGAGTCCTATGGTCCCACTAGATAGGGAATAGATTGCCATTTGGGACACAGCTATGGTCTTCTAGGATTAGGCATTAGCCTGGGTGGGGAGTGGAAAACCATCGGGAGAGAAAGGAACACATTTGATTGGCATGTTTTGTGCGGTGTCCCACTGTGTTGCCCTGTAAGGAGCAGATCAACTAATCTCTCTGAGCGCACACAAACACACTGCCTAATTACACGTAACATCCTGTGCCAATGCCACTAACGCTTCCATACACCTCGACTAACCCCACATCAAAACCATCATGAAAATCCCACAGTATATTTAAGTCATAACTCAAAATAATCACAGATTACAGGGTCATGATGGAGTTCAATCCAAGGTTTTCCCTACAGAGAGATCCATCAAACATGTGCACTGATACAGCCCAATGACTTGTTGGACATAAGCATGTAGAGAGAGGAGGATTGTTGGTAGACGCGGGTTGTTGGGGCTTGGATGCCAGGGGGTTTCTTTGTTCTGTAGGGCTCATATCCAAGGCATTACTCTGCTTTCTCGTGTGAGTGGAGGAGGAATGCTCGCTATGTGGGATGAGCACACTGAATAGTCTCCTCTGCACAAGGACAGTCTCAGGGCAGCTCAATATACACAAACACAGACAAATGCTCGCTCACACACACAGGCATACAAAAGGCAAAAGAAATGCAAACACCAATACAGACAGTTTATGGGTTTTGATAAATTGCAGAGACCTGATGATACGGACACACTGACAGAGACAGAATGACAAGTTAGCAATTCATCATTAATAAGCTACAGTATGTAAATTTAAAAAACAGACTAGGGTAGTGAACTCAGAGACCTCAAGACAGAAAAACTAAGTGAGAAAGGATTGATTACATGAATAATCCTTGGCTGTCATACAGTAGTTTTAAGAGAGTGCCCTAACAGGGGTGTGCTTGCCCCCTACCTCTCCAGGGCCCTGGCCCATTCCACCTGTTGCTCCGGGGGAGGGATGGACTCTCACACACACACTAACCCTGCTCTGGGACCCAGACCAAAAATACTCCCTCACACAGCCTGTCAGCACCACCATGACTAGACTCTACACAATTTATCCACTCCACTACAAAACCAAACCCTGTGTGTGTGCTGATTGGTCATCACTGGTTACGCACAGTGCACACAATATGCCAGGTAGCAGTGGTTGGATTTGGGGACTCAAAAACAGCATACCAAGTACACTACATCATAAACAAGGCGAAAATAAAATTGTTTGAAAATGTGGACGTTAAAACGACATAAAACGTATGCCTAATAATTGAATTTTGCTTGGGCACAGACAACACAGTAAACCACATGTTGTTGACTTAACAGGCATTCTGTAAATGTATGGTATGTGGACATTTCACACATTATATTGACATGTAAGATCATGGGAACTACTTTCATGGGCATATAACACATATTAATAATCATAGCCACATAATACACATGTAATTGTTTTAATTTATCTCTAGATATAGTTATTGAAGATATAGCTCAAGCGCTAAATTAGTATTAACCGCTGTAGTTATTGTTAGTGGAAGTAATTCAGAGTAATAGTTATTAATAGTAGACTGGTATTTTTATTTGGCACAACAACAAAATTCACTCATGTCATGTCTATTATTTCGGAAACATTCTCAGATTTTCGGACAACTGACACTCAAATGAGGCAACTAAAATATCTATTTTGTAAACATATCTATTAATTTTATAATATCATTAGCCCATCACCCAGAGGAGCGCTAACGTTGAACTGCGCGTCTATGACGTTATTAGTTTCCTTTAAAAAGTTC
Organism: Oncorhynchus tshawytscha; assembly: GCF_018296145.1. Lineage (NCBI taxonomy): Eukaryota > Metazoa > Chordata > Actinopteri > Salmoniformes > Salmonidae > Oncorhynchus > Oncorhynchus tshawytscha. Next base: position 18,841,540 of record NC_056447.1, read on the forward strand.
CGTCTGAAACGCAGGAAGTACCGTGCAAATTTAGAAATTCGACAAAAAAAATGTCAGAAATGTAAAGAATTTGTACCTCATACAGCGTTTGACAATGTAACAATGTAACCGGCAGACGACTGTACTACGGCTACAGCTGACCGGTCGAACTCTGAAACAGAAAGTTTGGCAACAACTTGAGAGGCATTGGTTTATGAAAGAAAACAGATGTTCAACTAACAAAGCAAAGAGACAGATGAACATGTTGTAAAACGTACCTGTTGAAAGTCAAGCCACAGACAACACCGCTGGGTCAAACAGGCAAGTGGAATTTCTGGGGTCAGATTTCTGTGAAGAAATATATTTAAATTTTGTCGCCCCTTTCCTGAGTCGTTTGAAGCGCGAAGAGGGCTGGAATGTCAGGAATTAGCTGTGGTAATGACATGAAGCCTGGAAGGGAGCGAAAAAGACGAGGGGAAATAGGGAGGCAGGACCGACCGGTCAACACGTAATGAGGGAGGGGGATTCGAGGGGACGGCGCACCGAAAAGGAAAAGAAAGCCAGCCTTGGTAAGGGGAAAAAGGAAATCACAAAGAAAAACAGAGGTCGGGGATAGTCATTGCCTCTTTACAGAGGGACAAACACACAAAGGTACAAAACCTTATCAGCCCTCTTCTAATGATTTGTTGTGAAATAACCCTATAATGAAGATTAAACAAATATTGTTTATAGGGCACTATTCAAGTAATACATTTGATAATATAAATTACTATTTATATTAGGTACTAACTATAAATAGGCTAACTATACAATTTTTTTAAACTTGTAATGCCATTTGGCAACATATGTTGATATATTTCGTTCATAATGATTTTTCGTTCGATATCAATGGTCATTTAGTTTTAGCAAACGAAAATCGATTGTGCTATTCATCTTTAAGGAAACCATAATAAATTGAGCACTGGTAGAGTGGACTCTGAACAACTGGAGCGTCAGTACTGAATGAAATGGGTAATAGCGAGAGCCCTCCAGTGGATCATGTAGAAAATGACTTAAATTAAGGGCTCAATTGTACAATACTGTCCTTTTGTTTCGTGACATCAAGTCAATAACCCTCTATGAGTGATAATGTGTGATTTAATAATCAGTTTATGACGTTATAATAGCAATCAGGCATGAATGAGGCCCACATCCTTGTATTTATTAATTAAAAATAACTTTAATTATTTCATAACATTTTCAAATCAGGTTTAAGGCAAAACTAGTGGTGTTTGACAATTACATATCAATTTGTTTTAGGCCTCCTTTGCCTTCTCCAAGGTATGATTTTCTGATCATTTCCCTTACACCCATTCCAATCCATAGTTCACTCGGTCTCAGTGGTATATTTCCTCAATAGTAACCCAGTGGTCTATGACACCTCCTCCATACAGACTACATAAAGCCCATCACAAAACTACAGGATGTTATTTTGCTTTCATTTGAAGGAGGGAAAATGGAAGCAACAGTTACTCTTAAAAAGTACACCGTATAAATTAACTTAAGCCTCCTGTTAACATAGAAGTTGTACTCAATAGAAATATGTGGAATGTTTAAACGGTACAAAATGGAATGGTCTTTTGGCCCACCCAGCAACATCCTCAGTGGAGTCTTTCAGGTTTGTGGGTGGAGCCATTCTATCCCAACTCTAGGAATGGAAATGGACTGTGCTATACAGTACATCAATGTACACTATAAAGGCCGACAGCTTTACAAAAGTAAGCTCTCAGGGGCGACAGAGAGACACTCGCGAATGATAAGACCTCAAAGGAGAACAACGTTCCTTGATGGGTCTGTGTCTTTGGGGCTGCGACAATATGAATGTTTTTGGTCCGATTGCTAAACCCCAACAGCCCCCAAAGTCATTCATGTTCAGTCCAAATATTGCAAGGAGTGTTCGGTCCTTGCCCAGTATGTCTCCATAAGCTTGTGGACACACAATCCCCTTCTTCATGCTATCCACAGGGAGTTTGGGGCCTTAGACAAAGTGTTTTGTTCTCAACCTCTTTTGAACATGCTCCCTCTCATGGAGTCCCGTCCCGAGGCATCATTTCTTGGACAGGAATTTCATCTTATTTCCTGAAAATAAAAACAAGCAACAGAACCGGATCAAAATAACTTTGGCGTGAGTGACAACCTTTTCAAACATGGAGGAATGTAGTTTCACGAATGCAACACCTGTTATTCAGAGTGACTTGGTATATGGTGTATGTAGGTACTTGAGTGGATAGGATGTATGGGAGAGGATTTGGGCCTTACCTAGACCCTTGAGGAACTTGTTGACCCCACGCTGTTCACTCCCTGGGAGAGAGTCCAGGTAATCTTGTGACCTCACCTCAAACAAACCTGGACAGACAGGTAATTATGCAAAATTGTCATAATTATGCATTTCAGACAGGCATACAGACTCCAAAAGCAGACGTATCTTATGGGAGTGCTCACAACCAGGCACTAACAAGATTCAAACGCTCTACTACCCATCCCCACACCTCTTAGACCCTGCCTGCGCTGCTCCCTCTCTGCCACAAACCCAGCGAACATCTGGGTCTCCATGAAGACCTCCAGGAACCTCTTCAGACTCTTGGAAGTGACAGCCTTGCGGAAGGCCTCGCGCTGAAAGCAGGACAGGGTGGGCGAGGAGGGGGCTCCAGACTCGTCCTCTCGATCCCCCCCGCCCATGAAGAGAGGGTAGTGGCCCACCATCTCCACGAAGAAACGTACAAAGGTCTCCGACACCACCGTGCTGAGGGAGCTCGAGTCTGGAGAGAGACAGATTCAACATGCTTAAACATGGCGTTCATGAGTAGGCATTTGGTAATTAACATATATCAACAGTCACATAGACCTTCGTCAAGCCTGTATTAGTCACAACATGACTTTTCTGCGAGAGGTGTTAATATAGTAGCACTGACTCACCGGTGGGCATCTCACTGGCCAGTTCCTTCCTCTTGTCCAGAATGTGTTCCAGAGCAGCCTGCAACTTGTGAGGCAGAATGGAGTCCTCGTCATCCAGCTGGAGTGGAAAGACCGAGGTGTGAGAGGAAATGACGACCGTGTGCCATGAGCAGAGAGCTGTATCTACATCTATGGGTGTAGCCAATTATGTAAGAGACATACAGTATGTTCTTTGTCTGTTGCTATGGATACCGTTGTTAGGGATGTATACCTGTCTGAGGAAGCGGCTGTTGCCGAGATCAACCACCAGGACCTGAGGAGAGAGCCGGATGTCATTTCCGCACAGTGTGGCAGCCTCAGCTCTTTCTCAGAGTAGACCCACAGAGATCATTGTTTATTTAGGAAAGGGATGAGGTTAGGGGTTCACACACACACACACACAGTGGACTGGGCTCAGGGGCCTGGTCTCACCTCCTCGATGGGCAGCTCTTTGAGGCTGGGCAGAGAGCTGGATAGCAGACCCACGATGAAGGGGGTGGGGGTACATACTATGTCCAGCATGGAAGGGGGCAGCACAGGGATGTAGGTGTGCTGCCAGGTGAACGGGTAGAGTAGAGCCACCATCGCATGGCAGCACTGAGACAGAGTACTGCAGAGAGAGGGGCGAGAGGGAGGGAGAGAATAGGATGTCAACTGACAGAATAGAACAAGTTGTTAACATTAATTCAAAACCTAACGGCAAAAATATGACTGTAGTGGTAGCCTACAAATAGCCACGTAATATAAGTCAGCGTGCTTTGTACTGTATTCAATGCAGTTCTATATTCCACCACAAGGTGGTAGTAGCAGATTCTTCAGCTATTATCAAGACTTGCTTTAGAACATAAAACTGAACATTGCACTTTGTAAAGCATGGCTTTTTGAGAACTTTTTCATGAATCTTTAGGGGGCGTGATTTAACACTACAATATATATTGCGTGAGTGAATTAACTAACCCAGCGCTGTTAACTTAATGCCTCCAATGTGCGTGTCTGGTTCATTTAATTAAGTCAAAAACAAAACTCAGTGATTGTGAGGCCAAGTTTCCAATCATTTCAATGCAACAGTAGAACAATGTCACAGTGGAACAACAATCTATTGTGGATTCACAAGCTTTTCCTGCTGGGTTTTCAGAAGCATTTAATGATGCAGAGTTTACACAGGTAGCACAATTCAGATCTTTTCCACAAATTAGGCTTTTGACCAATCAGATCAACTAAAGATCAGAATTGAGCTGCCTGTGTTAACAGCACCTAAGTGACAGGGAAATGCACATCCAAGAAAGACTATAAAGCATTTCCAGGGTCTATCTCAAGGCATCCGTCAATAGCAAGTGAGTAGTGGATGCTAGTGCGTCAAATCGGTTGCACACGGCAGTCTTAACGCTTTCACTTCTACACCAACCCTGTATCTGGCTTCCATGACATATTTCCAGAGAGAAATGATTGTTCCCTAGACGACTGTATAAAACAACAGCATTCCTTCCTTAACACTCTTTCTCTGTCTATTCCAGGAGCCGTCTGTCTGTCTGGTGTGTCTGTCACATCCTGTTCCCTCTCCTCTGCCTTTCACCTGATCTCAAGTCGGTTTACTCATACAGAATAACAACAAAAAGGTAGCTAGATAAGTACTAAGTTGTACTGATCCATAGCTGACATTATGTACTCAAAATACTTTGGTGACTGAAAGCGTGAGGCTTAATTGAGGATGGGCAGGAGGACGCAGCGCAGTGGTGCCCTGCAGTGTTTGTCCGTCGTTTAAACTGTTTTTGTTGCTTTGTCTGTAGTAGTGTATTAGTGTTTTATGTTGCATCGGATTACTGATTAGGCTACGGTAGAGCAACATGATGTGCATACAGTGGATTATTCTCCTACTTTGATTCATTTTGCTGGTACCTGAAACAGCATGCGAACTTCTGAGAAAGTCGGTGGGCACCACACATCTGCTATAGCTCTTTTACAATGTAATACCGCACGTTCGGGAGAATGGATCAAAGGGGACATACCTGCAGAGATGGTGAGACAAAAACCCGGTGAAGGAGGAAAAGGAGGTGTGCGGCAGAGGTTGAGGAGGAACAAAACAACTACCCTGCTCAGTATCTATATGAATACAGGGAGGCCTGTGTGATGGCCTCTGAAACTTGGCTGTCGGCGGCGGTGCCCGACTGAAGTCACCCCTGACGGATTCACCGTCACTAATATGGGCAGAGAAGCTAGTGGTAAGGAGCACGGAGGCGGAGTCTGTTCTGATAAATGATAGAAAACTACAATTGTCAAGGGAAGAAAATATGCACTCCTGATAGAGAGCTACTGTCATTGTCACTGCACCCCTTCTTCCTCCCCTGTAAATTCCACCCAGCTTTTTATATCTATCCAAGAGCAAACAGTGTCATTGCAGCAGACAAAATTTCAAACCTCACTCAAGAGCTTGATGCGATTTCCCCTGATGCGCCCAATTCATCATGGGGGATTTCAATAGCTGCACTTTCAACACACCGAGTACTTTCACCCAGTATGTGACTTGTCTAACAAGGGGAAATCAGATCATTGATTTGTTTTACGGCTCGGTCGCGAAAATTTATTCATCCTTGGCCAGACCTCCAGTGGGTGGATCAGATCATAACACTTTTCTACGAGCAACTTATAGACAGTTAGTCAAAAGGCGGCAGGTGGTGGAAAAACAGAACACAGGTGTGGGACAACGACAGTAGTGATCAACTGCAGGGATGCTTTGACTATCTCATTTAGTGGATTTGAAGAATCATCCGCTGACCTGAACGAGTTGACTAACGTAATATCTGACTATATTGAATTGTGTTTATTTGGCGATCCCCCCAAAAAACATGTAAGATATTTCTTAGCGTGCCACGGGTGACCAAATAATTGAAAGTGGTGCTTAACAAGAAGAAACAAGTGTTTTCCTCCGGGAATCCACTCGAAGAGGTAGAGAGAGAGGTGAATGAAGAGATTAAAAAGGCAAGATGCCAGTACAAGGATAAGGTGCAACAGATAATGTTACAGGGAGACTCTGCCCGGTTGGGCAAACGCCCCTTTCACAGCGAGGCAATGTATCGATCCCTGCCTGGATGAGAGGGTGTGCCCTCAACAGCCAATGAACTGAAGTTCTTCACTCGCTTTGCAACAGGGGGCGCCCTCGCTCCCCTGGCCTGTCTGGAGGAGGATGTCAACAGAGAGCGGGATTGTCATCGATGAGGAAGTCGTACAACGAGCATTCAAAAGCACTGGAGCCAGAAAGAGCCAGGGGCCTGATAATGTAAGTGGTTGTGTCTTGAAACACTACCACTCAGCTGAGTGGTATCTTCTGCTCTATTTCAGCAGTTCCTGGATACATTGGAAATTCCGTCACTATTGAAAAAATGTATTGTTGTACCTGTTCCAAAAACCTCCCATCCATCTGCATCAAATGACTAGACCTGTCGCTCTTACCTCTCTTGATTAAATCTATTGAAAAGATCATCAAGGCATACATAAACCACCACCAGACACCTTCTTGACCCCCTCCAATTTGCAGTACTATACATACTGTATACAGACAGCTACCGGAGCCGGTTCCCAGGGCGCCACCTGATCAAATATGCCGACGATACTGCTTTGGTCAGTCTTCTTGAAGGGGATGAAACCGAGCACTGACCGTCTGAACGATTTTACTGTCTGGTCGGAGTCATCCATGTAATATTAAATACATCAAAAACAAAAGGACATGGTGATTGACTTTTGAAGGAACACTACCATGCACACACCATCACTGATATAAGGTGAGCCCATTGAAATAGTGGAGGAGTACAAATACCTTGGGCTAGTCATTGACAACAAGCTGTCCTGGGATCAGTGTACTGATGCTATTTTGAAGGCCAACAGACTATTTCCTACGGAAACTGCACTTTAATGTTGATCTAACCATCATGGTTCTCTTTTATAAATCATTGAGAGCATTCTGTCCTACTGCTTGACCTGCTGGATTGGGAATATCAAGGTGGCACAGAAAAATAAGTTGGGCAAGATAGTCAGGACTTGTGGAAAAATCATGGGTCAGCAACAGCAAGAACTGTCATCTCTCTACCTGGGCAGATCCCTCCAGAAGGTAAATATAATAGCGGTGGACACTTCCCATCCACTCCACCCTGAATTCCAGCTCCTTCCTTCTGGCCACAGGTACAGACTACCAAAGGCAAAAAATATATATTTTTTTTAACAAAATGGGGCCAAGTACTCTTTTATTCCAAATGCAATTCTGCAACTTAAAATGTTGGACTAATTATACTTAGCACATGCACTATGAAACTGCACTTACCCTGCCTATTTGCTTGTAAATATCTTTGCTATTTGACATTTTTAGATGTGATATGTTTTATGTCTGCTGCAAGATGAATTGCCTCTGAGGACATTAACGTTTTCTGAATCTGACACTGAGCAACACACATAGCCATTAGCCAGTCCATAAACAACCTCTAACCTTAGCCCCTAGTTACTAGACTAGGCCGAATAGAGGCTAGGGCTTGTTTTGGGACGTGGCCACTTGAGCTAGGAATTTCTAGGGACCTCACATGATACGATATTATCATGATACTTAGGTGCCGATACAATACGTATGGAGGTTCTCACGATTCTATATGTATTGCGATTCAGTACTGCAGTTTTATTTTGATGTTCCAAACATATTGCTCTGTATAAGTCTGCAGTAGAGAGACAAAAGAGAACATGAGGAAATTAGTTTTGATCAGTCATGGGGAGGGGATGCTGAAAAAACCTTGGAGAACAAGCTATAGGATGAAAAATAGCTGCGTTTTGCCGCAGGTACAGAAGACTAGCGCTAGCTGACGCTAACTAGCAACAACAAAAACACCTATGACAAATTGATACTTGGAGTCAAAGTAACTGTATAGATCCCCCATCACCAGTGGCCATAGAGCACACAGTAGTGTCCCACCTGAGTTTGTCAGCGGTGAAGAGGACCCTGCGCTCCAGCAGCAGAGAGGCGAAGACTCTGAGGAGCAGACGCAGCGACAGAGAGGAGAACAGACACTCAAAGTCCACATGCTCCAGACGAGAGTCAGACGGACGACACAGCTCTATCACCTGAGAAAGATGGAGAACGAGAGAGAGAGGGGGAGAGAGTGAGAAAGAGATGTATTTACATAAACACACAACACACAGGCTACTAACGTCACAAAACACACTTGCATACAGCACAGTGTACACACATTCAAAGTTTATAACGCACAAGATAAACACCTCAAGTCAATGACATTTTCAGTAAAGCCGAAGGCCACCTCCTATGGCCAGTGGTGGAATCGACTCTAGCCACCCCTACTCTGTAAAGTTATTCCCCCTCACCTCAGTGCCTGAGCCAGGCAGGAAGTTCTTCACAGTGATGGTTCTCCCCGGGGCGGGGAATGGAGCCTCCATGATGCCCCTCATGAAGGGCTGCACCAGGGCTGGAGAGATGGCCCTCCTCTTTTCTACCTCATCCAGGATCTAGGGGGAAGACGGCACACACATTCACAATGGAATAGGAAGTACACTATACCCTAAAGCACATTAACTTACGCAATTAAATATGGTATAGAAAGTACACTTAACAGTTCACTAAACTGAAGCTTATGCACTACAATACAAGTAATGCTAGGACACAGCCCTTAGCCGTGGTATATTGACCATATACCACAAACCCCAGAGGTGCCTTATTGCTATTATGAACTGGTTACCAATGTAATTAGAGCAGTAAAAATACATGTTGTGTCATACCCATGGTATATGGTCTGATATACCACAACTTTCAGCCAATCAGCATTCAGGGCTCGACCCACCCAGTTTATAATATATTGTCTACACTCAAATATACGCAAGCAGCACGGGCAACTGCACACTCACATAACATAAGTGCATGTAGGCTGACACACATAAATCAGTGGCTCATTACAGGGGAGCCTATGCCAATATTCCACTGTGGTAACCACATCAGCTGGGGTTCACATGTGTCTTTGTGTACTGTGGCCAGGGCTGCAGCTTGAAAAGCTGCGGTGGGAAAGTGACAAACAGGGAGAGGGAGGGGCTCTGTGGGTACATGTGGGCTCCAGTTCCTCTCACTGTGGTTGGCCATACTCCCATTCTCCATATTTAACTGCGCAAGTTAATGTGGCCATACTGAACTGAAGGCCGGGAGTTTGGCCTGAACATGTGACCTGACCAGGAAAAACTCCAGGCAATATGTGTATAGTATACTGTACCTTAGAGAAGAGGTCGAAACAGCCCAGCCGGCTGACGATGCAGTAGACTTCTGGCAGCCTCCGGCTTTTACCACTGGGCTGTGGACCCAGAGCAGGACAGTGCAGGGAATGATAGGGCCCTCCAGTTTGAATTCATATCAACACAGGGATTTCCAATCACTATCATCACTCGGTGACACACATATGGAAGTGGATGTGGTGAAAATAACAAAAGTAGCCATTTGAGTAGCTTACCAGTAAACGACGGCAGTATCCGAACCGTCTGCTCCCGTCCTCACCAGTCAGGACGAAGGAGAAAGTTTCACTGGAAAATAAGATAATTCACACAGGTTGGAAACTATTCATATGTAGGAGCAATAAAACTGTTAAGAAATTGAGTGAGTTGTGTGTTGAAAATAGAGCACTCAAACTCCTGTCTGTATTTCACAAAACATCCTCAGATTAGCCAGCCAACTTTGAAAAACGTACCTATTATTTACTTATTTGACATTTGAAAAAAAAATGGGTCACTGTCTGTGCACCATTTTAAAGTAATCTTATCTTATCAACTTTAAGAACGTCGAGGATGGTTCGATGTGTCGACAACTTATTGATCCTGTTTTAAGGAAAAATCCAACCACCCTGGTCATTTCTTGATATCAGTAAAAACCAATTACCCTCTACTTTGTTCTCCAGTCCTCCCCTCAGGGCAGACTTACTCTGCATAACCCACACAAAGACAGCTCCAGTCTGTCTGACAGGTGTGCATTGACCAACCCTGGCTCTCTGACAGGAACCGTGTCAGCCAGCTCAACGTCTCTGCCCTGCATGTGTGTGTAATGGGGCTCTGACTGCATCCCAAATAGCACCTTGTTTCCTATATAGTGCACTATTTTTAACCAGAGCCCATTCAAACCTGGTCAAAAGTTGTGCACCAAATAGGGATAAGGATCCCATTTGGGATGCTGCCTCGGTCTACTTGAGCTAACATTCCAAAAGCCGGTACCCATAAAACATTTAGTAAAGGGTAATTATTACCCGTCTCCCACCAGAAACAGTCACTTTTGGAAACAAAGTAGTGCTTGTGAGATTGACCTGGTCTTGGTACTATTGGGCAATGTGTGTCAGGAAGAAGTGACAGGTTGTTTCATTATATTTAAAGCACTTTATTAACAGCTCACTAGCCTCCCATTCTTCATTTGTCAACACCTATGTGGGGTGGATGTGTGTGAGAGCAGGCTGACCTGGGGAAGTTGTCAACGGGGGCCCAGTCCTTAGCGTCAGGAAAACAGAACTGAGGAATGACCTTCAGTTGGTCTTCTGTTTCCCGCATGAACTTGAAGCTCCTCTCCAGCTGACACAGAGAATAAACAGGTTAGCTTCAATGCTATGGTCCCAGTCAACGGTTGATGCCTACTCATTCAAGGGTTTCTTTAATTTTAACTGTTTTCTACATTGTAGACATCAAAACTATAAAACTATATAACTACCAACTATAAAACTATAAATCACACACACAAAATCATGTAGTAACCCCAAGAAAGTGTTAAAATCAAAATATATTTGAGATTCTTCAGTAGCCACCCAAGGAAAGGAAGGCCTAGAGTTACCTCTGCTGCAAGGGATAAGTTCATTAGAGTTACCAGCCTCAGAAATTGCAGCCCAAATAAACGCTTTACAGAGTTCAAGTAACAGACACATCTCAACATCCGCTACTACCGAATATAAAATATACACTGCTCAAAAAAATAAAGGGAACACTAAAATAACACATCCTAGATCTGAATGAATGAAATATTCTTATTAAATACTTTTTTCTTTACATAGTTCAATGTGCTGACAACAAAATCACACAAAAATTATCAATGGAAATCAAATTTATCAACCCATGGAGGTCTGGATTTGGAGTCACACAAAATTAAAGTGGAGAACCACACTACAGGCTGATTCAACTTTGATGTAATGTCATTAAAACAAGTCAAAATGAGGCTCAGTAGTGTGTGTGGCCTCCACGTGCCTGTATGACCTCCCTACAACGCCTGGGCATGCTCCTGATGAGGTGGGGGATGGTCTCATGAGGGATCTCCTCCCAGACCTGGACTAAAGCATCCGCCAACTCCTGGACAGTCTGTGATGCAATGTGGCGTTGGTGGATGGAGCGAGACATGATGTCCCAGATGTGCTCAATTGGATTCAGGTCTGGAGAACGGGCGGGCCAGTCCATAGCTTCAATGCGTTCCTCTTGCAGGAACTGATGACACACTCCAGCCACATGAGGTCTAGCATTGTCTTGCCATAGGAGGAACCCAGGGCCAACCGCACCAGCATATGGTCTCACAAGGGGTCTGAGGATCTCATCTCGGTACCTAATGGCAGTCAGGCTACCTCTGGCGAGCACATGGAGGGCTGTGCGGCCCCCCAAAGAAATGCCACCCCACACCATGACTGACCCACCTCCAAACCGGTCATGCTGGAGGATGTTGCAGGCAGCAGAACGTTCTCCACGGCGTCTCCAGACTGTCACATGTGCTCAGTGTGAACCTGCTTTCATCTGTGAAGAGCACAGGGCGCCAGTGGCGAATTTGCCAATCTTGGTGTTCTCTGGCAAATGCCAAATGTCCTGCACGGTGTTGGGCTGTAAGCACAACCCCCACCTGTGGACGTTGGGCCCTCATACCACCCTCATGGAGTCTATTTCTGACCGTGTGAGCAGACACATGCACATTTGTGGCCTGCTGGAGGTCATTTTGCAGGGCTCTGGCAGTGCTCCTCCTTGCACAAAGGCGGAGGTAGCGGTCTTGCTGCTGGGTTGTTGCCCTCCTACGGCCTCCTCCACGTCTCCTGATGTACTGGCCTGTATCCTGGTAGCGCTCTGGACACTACGCTGACAGACACAGCAAACCTTCTTGCCACATCTCGCATTGATGTGCCATCCTGGATGAGCTGCACTACCTGAGCCACTTGTGTGGGTTGTGGACTCCGTCTCATGCTACCACTAGAGTGAAAGCACCGCCAGCTTTCAAAAGTGACCAAATTATCAGCCAGGAAGCATAGGAACTGAGAAGTGGTCTGTGGTCCCCAACTGCAGAACCACTCCTTTATTGGGGGTGTCTTGCTAAATGCCTATAATTTCCACCTGTTGTCTATTCCATTTGTACAACAGCATGCCAAATTTATTGTCAATCAGTGTTGCTTCCTAAGTGGACAGTTTGATTTCACAGAAGTGTGAATTGACTTGGAGTTACATTGTGTCGTTTAAGCGTTCCCTTTAGTTTTTTGAGCAGTGTATTTTGATTTGTTTAACACTGTCACGACTTCCGCCGAAGTTGGTCCCTCTCCTTGTTCGGGCGGCGTTCGGCGGTCGACGTCACCGACCTTCTAGCCATCGCCGATCCACTTTTCATTTTCCATTGGTTTTGTCTTGTCTTGTATCACACCTGGTTCCAATTTCATGTGTATTTAACGCTCTGTCTCCCCCCATGTCCTTGGCCGTAATTGTTTGTTGTAGTGCTTGTGCACGGTATGCTGGGATTTACCGGATTTTGTTTGACCCATTTATTGTATTGTTCTGTTGACAGTGGTTTATGGTTATTCAACACAACCGTTGTAAATCAGTTTCCGCTCTCCTGTGCCTGACTTCTCTGCCGCCAGTAGCATCGCATTACAGAATTTACGGACCAATACTATGGAGTCAGCAGGAGCAGATACCCCAGGTATAGGGGTGGAGGAGCGCGTCTGGGAGCACGCAGCAATATGCCAACATCTTGGCACCTCGTTGTCCAGGCAATGGACCGCTGGGAGAGACAGGGAGTTTTTCCAGTGCCTCCACCAGCACAACCGGGGTCTCCACTGAGCGCCCCTCTTCATCCTGGTCCAAGTGGGATTCGTCTCTCCCTGGACCAGGAATACGATAGGAAGGCTGCGAACTGCCAGGGGTTCCTTCTACAACTGGACCTATACCTGGCCACCATCCACCCGGCTCCGTCAGGGTCATGCGAGGGTGTCCGCCCTCGTCTCGTGCCTCACCGGGAAAGCCCTGGAGTGGGCCAATGTCGTGTGGAGAGAGGGAGATGTGGCGTTGCACCAGTTTGAGGAGTTCATCTGGTGGTTCCATCCCCCTGCACCCCCTCTCCGATACCTATGGAGCTGGGAGGCGCAGTGCGCAGGGAGACCGGAGGGGGTTCCAGCTTGTGCACCATCTGTGGACGCAGAGGTCACACTGCCGGTCGGTGCCGGGTTGGGTCCTCTGGGGATTGAGGCAGCAGGCAGAGCGCTCTGGCGTCACCCCAGGTGAGCTGGCACCATTCTCACGCAGAGCCCTCTGTTGCTCATACGTTTGTCTATGTCTCTTTTCCCCGCATACCCAGCTCATCGATTCAGGTGCGGCTGGGAACTATATAGATCGCCCATAGTTTAGGGATCCCCATTTGTTCCCGTGACTGTGCCCTTCCCCGTTCACACCTTAGATAGTCGACCATTAGGGTCAGGTTTGATCAGGGAGTCCACCGCTCCTCTGGGCATGGTGACGCAGGGGGGGCACAAGGAGAGAATTAGTCTTCCTTATTGACTCTCCTGTGTTTCCCGTGGTGCTAGGCCTACCCTGGTTAGTCACGACCCCACTGTTTCTTGGCCACAGAGGGCTCTCACGGGGTGGTTGCAGGAGTGCTCGGGGAGGTGTTTAGAGGTTTCCGTTGGTGCTACTACGGTGGAAAGTCCAGACCAGGTCTCCCACCATGCGCATCCCCCCTGAATATGCCGATTTGACTCTTGCCTTCTCTAAAAAGAAGGTGACTCAATTACCACCCCATCGACGGGGCGATTGTGCGATAATTCTCCTGGTAGACGCTGCACTTCCCAGGAGTCACGCGTTTCTCCTCTCACAGGCTGAGATGGAAGCTATGGAAACGTATGTCTCCGAATCCCTGCGTCAGGGGTACATTCGGTCCTCCACTTCACCAGTCTCCTCGAGTTTCTTATTTGTGAAGCAGGAGGAAGGTCTGTGCCCATGTATTGACTATCGTGGTCTGAGTCAGATCACTGAGGTATAGTTACCCGCTACCACTCATAGCCACAGCGATTGAGTCAATGCACGGGGCGCGCTTCTTCACCAAACTAGATCCCAGGAGCGCTTACAACCTGGTGCGTATCCGAGAGGGAGACGAGTGGAAGATGGCTTTCAGTACCACCTCAGGGCACTATGAGTACCTCGTCATGCCGTACGGGTTGATGAATGTGCAATCAGTCTTCCAAGCCTTTGTCGACAAGATTTTCAGGGACCTGCATGGGCAGGGTGTAGTGGTGTATATTGATGACATTCTGATATACTCCGCTACACGCGCTGAGCATGTGTCCCTGGTTCGCAGGGTGCTTGGTCACCTGTTGGGGCATGACCTGTACGTCAAGGCTGAGAAATGCTTGTTTTTCCAGCAATCTGTCTCCTTCATAGGGTATCGCATTTCCACCTCAGGGGTGGAGATGGAAAGGGTCCGCATTTCAGCCGTGCGTAATTGGTCGACTCCCACCACGGTAAAGGAGGTGCAGCGGTTCTTAGAGTTTGCCAACTACTACCGAAGGTTTAGGTCAGGTAGCGGCTCCCATTACCTCACTGCTGAAGGGGGGCCCGGTACGTTTGCAGTGGTCGGCTGAGGCGGACAGGGCTGAGTCACCTGAGGGCTCTGTTGATCTCGGCTCCCGTGCTGGCCCATCCGGATCCCTCTTTGGCGTTCATAGTATAGGTGGACGCGTCCGAGGCTGGGATAGGAGCCGTGCTCTCTCAGCGCTCGGGTACGCCACCGAAGCTCCGCCCCTGTGCCTTCTCGAAGAAGCTCAGCCCAGCGGAGCGAAACTATGACGTGGGGGACCGGGAGCTGTTGGCTGTCGTCAAGGCCTTGAAGGAGTGGAGACATTGGCTTGAGGGGGATAGACACCCTTTTCTCATCTGGACTGACCACCACAATCTGGAGTACATCCGGGCAGCGAGGAGACTGAACCCTCGCCAGGCAAAGTGGGCCATGTTTTTCACCCGTTTTGTGTTTACCCTTTCGAACAGACCAGGCTCCCAGAACGTAAAGGCAGACGAATTGTCCTGGCTGTATGACACAGAGGAGCGGCCCATGGATCCCACTCCCATACTCCCCGCCTCCTGCCTGGTGGCGCCGGTAGTGTGGGAGCTGGACATGGACATAGAGCAGGCGTTACATTACGTGAAGAGCCCGGTCCCGTCCAGTGTCCCGCTGGGCGTCTGTATGTCCCGTCTGTTGTCCATGACCGGTTGATCTATTGGGCCCACACGTCACCCTCCTCTGGTCATCCTGGGACCGGTCGGACAGTGCGCTGTTTGAGCGGGAGGTACTGGTGGCCTACCTTGGCTAAGGACGTGAGGGTTTGTGTTTCCTCCTGCTCGGTGTGAGCCCAGTGTAAGGCTCCTAGGCACCTGCCCAGAGGTAAGCTACACCCCTTACCTGTTCCACAGCTGCCTTGGTTGCACCTGTTGGTGGATTTTCTGACTGATCTTCTACTCTCACAGGGTAACACCGCGATCCGGGTCATTGTGGATCGTTTCTCTAAGTCCTGTCGTCTCCTCCCTCTGCCCGGTCTCCCTACGGCCCTACCTACTGTGGAGGCCTTGTTTACACGTCTTCCGGCACTACGGGGTGCCTGAGGATATCTTGTCTGATTGGGGTCCCCAGTTCACGTCTAGGGTCTGGAAGGCGTTCATGGAACATCTCGGGGTCTCGATCAGCCTTACTTCAGGGTTTCACCCCGAGAGTAATGGGCAGGTGGAGAGCGTGAACCAGGATGTGGGTAGGTTTCTGCAGTCCTATTGCCAGGACCGGCCGGGGGAGTGGGCTGCATTTGTGACCTGGGCCGAGATGGCACAGAACTCGCTCCGCCACTCCTCCACTAACCTCTCTCCCTTTCAGTGCGTACTGGTGTACCAGCTGGTTCTGGTGCTTTGGCAGAGTCAGACCGAGGTTCCTGCGGTGGACGACTGGTTCAGGCGCGCGGATCAGACATGGGAAGCCATCCGTGTCCACCTTCAGCAGGCCGTGAAGTGCCAAAAGAAGAATGCGGATTGAGCAGTGAGACCCCGGTGTTCGCACCGGGGGACCGGGTCTGGCTCTCGTCCCGAAACCTGCCCCTCCGCCTGCCCAGAAGCTGGGTCCGCGGTTTGTGGGGCCATTTAAAGATGACGATACAACAATAAAGAGAAAAAACGTATGTTTTTGTCATTGTATTATCTAAACCAGATCTATTGTGTTATATTCTCCTACATTCAATTCACATTTACACAAACTTCAGTGTTCTTTCAAATGGTACCAAGAATATGCATATCCTTGGTTCTGGTCCAGGCAGTTAGATTTGGGTATGTTTTCAGGCGGAAATTGAAAAAAGTGGTGGGGGGGGGGGTAGCTGTAAGAGGTTATTAATGTCCTGAGGAGAGTGAACGAGGTTTGTTATCGGTTACAGCTTCCACCCTATTACCGTATTAACCCCTCGTTCCATGTGTCTCTCCTCAGGCCGGTGGGGGCTGGCCCGCTCCAGGAGTCTGAAATGCAAGAGGTTCTTCCGCCCCCTCTGGACATCAGGGGGGCCCCGGCTTACTCCGTTCACTCCATACTGGATTCGAGGCATAGGGCAAGGGGCCTTCAGTATCTCGTGGAGTGGGAGGGGTACGGTCCGGAGGAGAGGTGCTGGGTTCCGGTCAAGGGCGTGTTGGACCCTTCAATGCTGCAGGAGTTCAGTCTTCGTCTGGATCGCCCGGTGTCGATGCGCAGCTTGAGCCGCACGTCAACGGGTTTGGGGGGCGGCGTTCGACGTCACAGACCTTCTAGCCATCGCCGATCCACTTATCATTTTCCATTGGTTTTGTCTTAACCCTCTGTTCCCCCCCATGTCCTTGGACGTAATTGTTTGTTGTAGTGCTTGTGCATTTATTGTATTATTCTGTTGACGGTGGTTTATGGTTATTAAACAACCGTTGTAAATCAGTTTCCGCTCTCCTGCACCTGAATTCTCTGCCACCAAGAGCATCGCATTACAAACACTTTGGTTACTACATGATTCCATATGTGCTATTTCATAGTTGTGATATCTTCACTGTTATTCTACAATGTAGAAATAGTAAAAATAAAGAAAAACTGTGAATGAGTAGGTGTCTCCAAACTTGTCTGATATTACATCACACACACACTACAGAGATGCATGTGCACACACATACTGTAGGTGCACTCATTTAAAAAACGTTTTTTCACTGATAAGATAAACACATGAACACTCCAGTTGGTTGAGGACTAGCTGTCAGCTTGGACTACCTTGATGGGGAACTGCTGAGTGACCTCTGGTAGATAAGGAGCTCCAGCCTTGGTATTCTGAAGTGCCACCACTATGAAGTACTCAAACAGCTTCCTCTCCTGTAGGTCCATCGGGCCCCTTTCCAGGGTCCGGCACCGCCCAGTCTGCCTCAACATGGACTGCACCGATGACAGACGCTGGCTATGAGCTGACACATCATTAAAATACACTTAATCCAAAGGAATGGCAGATTTCATCCAATCATTCCTCCTCTAGAAAGAAGAGAGCACTATACATTTCAGTACACGCACACAAGCTCACACAGTCTTGAGGATGTCCTCACCTTTCAATTTTTCCTCTGTGTCACTCTCGGACTCACTGTTGTCATCGGTCACTGCATCAAAGAGAAACAAAGTAACAAAATAATGAGTGAATGTGACCACCACATTGTAAATAATGTGAAATAACATTTGAGGCAGAACATTTCCACATATGGCATAGTACTCATTCACAATAACAAACTCTTTCCACATTTGTGTTTGATTAAGCAACAACAAAATGTTCATCTGAAAAATGGGTCAAACGCAACTGACCCAAAAATGTAAACATGCCCATAAAGCTAAGTGGACACATATGGTGGAGTGTTGTTGCTTTTATGGAGATATGAGGCAGTGTTGTCCAAACTGTGTAGCGAAAGCAGCTGTGAAACTAACGGCTAGGGGGTTAGGGGAATAGTGGGATAGGGTCGTAAGGGGGTAGAGGTGTAGCAGTGTAGGGTATGCCTTTAAGCAGCTTGAGCCCCTTCCCCTCACCTCTCCCTGAGCTGGACTCAGTAGACTGAGACACCCTCTTCATGCGTTTCTTCCCTCTCCTCAACTCGAAGATGCCGTTGATCTTCAGCACCATCTGTAGGGAGGAGAAGTAGCACAACAATAGAATCCTCCATCGTAACTTCCCAGAACCACCCTCTCACTACTACACAGCTCTTTGGTCATTGCCTTGCCAAAAAATGCAATTACGACAGTATTACTGGCAGAGGCATTAACAGACCGGCAGCAACCACACAGTACTATTCTGAGAGTTGTTGGACACAACACTTGTTGGGAGACATTATCTCTCCATGGAAATATATTGTCAAAATAAATCTTTAACTGTCCTGTCTAGGGACATTCTCTTAACTGTCTCTGTCCTGTCTAAGTTATTCCCAGACAACTGCATGAGGCAGGCCATGCCTTGGCACTAGGCTGGGACGATTGAGAGCACCAGGCACCCCAAAGCAGTAGACTGTGCCTGTAAATCACTGAGGATGGGGGAGGTTAGGCGTCTGGTAGGCCTCCCATTTACCTTGGGGATCTTTCTGCGCCTGCGGTTGTAGGGGTCTCCTGAGAGACTGGGAGTGTCGTCAGGGCTGCTGGGGGTGGAGGGGGGGCTGATGCGGGAGGGCGAGGAGATGCCGGTGTCCCGGTTGGTCTTACGCAGGTCCAGGAGCTTGAAGCTGCGGCGGTCTGAGTTCTGCCTGAAGAAACCTGGCTTTGAGGACAGCTGGAGGGAGACAGAATAGAGGAAGAGCGGGCGGCCGAGACGTGTATTAATGTGTTGTTTTTTTCCTCCTGAAATTGTATAGTGGACATCTATGATTAGTTCACAATCTGATCACTACAAGCAGTTTATTACTATGGTCACATTCACTAGAAGCACAATGCACATTACTAGCAGGGACAATACATTCTACATTATGCACCTTGGCCGGTGTGTCGGGGACAAGGGATGAGGGAGAGGAGATGGGTAAAGAGCGCTTGTTTCCAGGGCAACTTCTCTTCAACTCTATATCTTCGTAAGGGTTCTCCTTTGACGGAGGGTCTGCAAAGGAAACAGACAGCCACATAAAAACTCAGCAACATGCTATCGAACCAGGATTCTAATGTCCTACGTTTCTAATTGGACGGCAATCTACCCAAACGAGTGCTCTAATTCATTGCCAGTATGTTTTGGTTGCATTTCCAATATTTTTGCTCCAGATGTGTGTATGTACAGACCTGCCAGCAGCAGTGCTTGCTTGCAACCAAGATCATATTTCACCAAGATAAACTGCCCTCTCTAGCACAGATGCAGTTTACACTACAGCACCAGTAACTCCAACCATTGCTGTGAGCGCAGATAAGAGAGAGAGAGGCAGGGACAGTGAGGCCCATTTTCCAGAGCCGGGGCCGGTCTCTTCTCCCTCGTCGATCCATCTACCAGATGGACCTGTTGGAGGGGGACGTCAGACCGGGACAGACAGTTCTTCCCCCTCCTCTCCTCAGAAAAACAAGGGATCAGCTAGAATACTGGTTTTCACATTTCACTGGCAAACATCTATATCATTATAGGCCTACTACTGTCTGTGGTAGAGATTTCTCGATTGATGGTTGCTGCTTTGTCTATTTGAAAGAGCAAGCTCAAGTTGTTTGTGTTTAGCTTTTCGGGGGGGGTTAATGGTGGAGACACTCATACCCAGTTCTAACAGTCTGTTGTCCCGCCTTTGCCTCCCTCTCTGTAGCTCCAACTCCAACTCTTCCTCCCATAGGCACTTAAAGCTGCTCCTACAGTGAGCCATGAGTTACTTGACCCATGGGGGGGCCGGGGGTTCGGCAGACCATGTCTTAGAAATCACTCTAGGTACACCACTTAGACACTAAGAAAATACAGACTAAGTATAGGCAGCACCCAAATGCAATAAAATACACCATTTGATTGTTATGGTTGAGCTCTAAAGCACGGACCTGAATATACCCTAGATGTAACGACCAATACTCAGTGTGTGAGCGAAGAAAACTATAGAAACCATGGAGAATGTTGCCAAAAATGCACCAGGGGACTAAGCCACAAATATGCGCCCCCCCACACACACACAAAATGTTAAGACCGCACAAAACTCCATTACACCAACATGATATTAAACAGGCTAGAGGTGGGGTTAGTTCAACACAGTAGACAGAATGTAGAAACGTAGGTAAGAGAACCACATTGTTACAAATAACAATACCGAAGCAGCATGCCTCTTAATTGAAAAGCACAAAAGAAAACCTTGGTAACACATGGGTTGTGTTCAGTAACAAAACAGCTTTGTTTTCCACTGAGTTATGCTACAGTGTAACCTACTGAACATGCCCCTGAACTCTGTGGCATTGAGTTGTCCCTGAGCAGAAGGGCCCATGACACGAGTCAACCCTTAAACACTTCCACTATCCAGTGTTAGGAACATACAGTATAAGAACATACTCTGTATATGTGGTTCGTGCAGAAATTCTGATGTTGCAAACAAACCAACACAGCTCCAACCAACTGAGCCATCAAGCCTATGTTAGGAACATATACTTAGGACCAGGAAGAAGGTGTGTTACCTAGGATATCCTCGTAGACATTTTCCTCTGATAAAGTACGTGGGAGGCCCAGTCGGGACTGAGCGTACCAGTCCACCCTGCTGCTCTCTGACGACTGCAGCAGATCCTCAAACTCATAGGACTTCCTGTAGGACAGACACACGGATCAGCCAGGTGGGAGAAACATATTGGTAGTGGAAGTAGTGGATTTAAGGTAAGGAACACAAATAATCTGACTTGACAGTATTGGCTGGTGGTGAAGATTCAAGATAAACTGTTTGCATATGCTCCCTCTCTACCTCTGGGACCGAGGTAAAGGAAGCAAAGAAAGGTAGTTCTAGGCATTTCAGTCTATCTCCATAGCCCTCCAGATGGTAAAGGTGTGTGTAGGCAGACTGACAGATACTCCTCTTGGCCAGCTCTGAATGCCCATCTCTGTGTGTGTACCACTGCTGCCAAACAGTCTGGCCCAGTGGGAAACAGACAGTATCTCTTCCAGTAGGACTATTGTTCTGTAAAACCCACAAAAGACTGCCATTTTGCACAGCCTCACCCTATTCCATATATAGCGCACTATTTTTTACCAGTGCCCCCGTTGGGCACACTCTCCCAGCTAGTACATTTGTTTCTTTGGAAGTTGTGGAAACATGTATTTGGTTTGGTTGTATTTGGTTATGGCTTCATTCCCAGAACGAAGCCATAAGTTTCCTAACCAGTAAAACTGAAGGTTTTTTTTAAACGTTCTGAGAACACTTGTTCTGGGAATGTACATTTTTAGGTTGCAGGGAGGTTCGGAGAAGATTTTACTATGGTTCCCTGAAAGTTTTCTTGGGAGGTTAAGGTTCTGAGAACAGAAATGATAGGATATTTGAAGGTAATAAAATAAATGTTCTGAGAACAGCTGCTAAATGTTGTAATTGTTTAGAAAGAAATTTAAAAGGAAATAAGGAAGTTATTCAAAAACTTAATGTAAACTTTCACTGAATGTTTCAATAAGACTTAATAACACTGCTAGCTTAGTTTAACTTGTGAACTCCAAGCACAGATAGGACACATGACAATTCATTTGCTTAGGCATTAATCATGCAAATGCATTATTAAAATGTTTTGTGGCACGGCGTCAGTGAGGAGCAAACTTTTTCCCCCTGGCACATTTTCTGGCTGGCGCTATATTGCCTTCATTGTTGTTTTCCTTACAAATACTAACTTAGGAATGCACACGTGTCCAATCAAACTAACTGCATTATTTTCTGTATATCGTGTTGTCATTTCCAGGGGCTCAACCTTGGTTTTAGAAGTGGGGGGTATATACACATATCTGACAGGATATTATTATTATTGTTTTAAAGTTACACTCCAAACAGCCTACCCGAACACTCGGAGGCGTCCGCATGGTCCTAAAGAACACCAATGCCTCGTTTTTATCACATTCCAATTATAAAACTGAGGGAGACAAAAGTGCAATTTCAATGTGTGTGTGTGTGGGGGGGGGGGTTGTGCCCCTGGTCATTTTTTAGCATAATGTATCTTCAAGTACTGGTGACAAATCATGCATTCCGATGATTGCATAGATTGTAATGGACGTGTGTGTAAAATACTTTTTTGAAAGTTGTACTGATTATAATGAGCTAATGCTAAGCTATTTGCCAGCTATGTGTGGTGCCATGTTTGTTGACATTATACAATACATTCTGGGTGGACTCATGACTCATGAGTGAACGTGTATGCCCAAGTTGAGTTCTGTTTCATGGTGGGGGTGACAGAGTTCATTATGAATGTATTTTTAGGAAAGTGTTTAATAGTATTATATGATTATTCTCATTTCATAAAGCGAATGTTTTTTTTTTAATGTAAATGTCTGTCAGATGTCTGTCAGATCAAAGATGTTATAAAATGACGTGAAGGAATGGTTCACTCATCTTTTGAGTAAACTTCCAGAAGTGAATGAAGGGAAGTGAATGAATGGAGTATGCATGTTGAAGGGGGTGTGTCTACAAACAGACCAAACTCCTCTTCTTTGGTTGACGCAAAAAAAGAAACATGCGGCGCGTACAAACTATCCATCGTCGGATTACTTTTGATTTCTAGAAAGTGTTTTACTCAATTATTTTGACCAATGGTGAGCACACCTGTGATGCGACAAATTGCTATTAGCTAATTAATATTATGGTTTCTGTCAGCAGAGAGTTGGATAAATATGACCGTTTGTGTGATGTCACTCTTTTCTCAGTTAGCGCTAGGATTAATGTAGCCTACATTTTCAGGTTTTGATGATTGTGTTATTCACAGAAGTATTGACAGCATGGCTGGGCATTGCATCCAAAAAATAAACTGGTCAAATTCAGGGGATAACTTTGTTAGGACTGTGTTTGTGCCAAATGTTTGTAAAAAAAAAAGTGGGGGGACAGCTCAAACGCTGACTGTTGCTTCAAACGAAACTGGACATCCTAATCACACCGGTTTGAGCCTACGCTGCGGGGACCACTGTAGAATGATCACACCCGTTTGTTGGCATGTGTCAAAGGGTTAAGTGCTAGCTGGGCTGAAACTTGGGCCAACTTCACAAAGAGTTTGGAAACACAGACCTCAGCTGTGTGAAACTTCCATATTTGGTATGGAACGTTACATAGCCAGACTAGGTCTTACGAGAATGCAGTCTACTAAAGAAATCAACAATAGAAACATGCAAACGCTTGAGTTCAGACAGGGGGTTTCTTTAGTTCTATGCTTGAAAACACGTACTGTGCTTTTAGAAGCCTTGGATGAACGTCGTCTCTTTATAGCCTCACACTTCATCAGTGAAAATGAAAAGTAAATCAATGCCACGTAAGGGCTATAAAATGACTCCACCATAAGCCCTTGATATTCAAGGACCAATCAACCACAAAAACACAGTGCAACATGTTATTGTTTCCTGCCAGGAGTCTCTTGGCAAGGTTCATGTTCCATGAGTACATTCCACAGCTTCAACCAATGACCTCACCCTCTAGAATGCTATGATGAGCAGAATGACATCGCCCCCTCTGATTCAGTGCAGATGTGCAGAATGAGACGCTGCACTGGATTACTGGATGAAGTATGCGGTTAGGGTAAAACATGTACAGGGAAAGACTGCTGTACCAAAAGACAACACCGCCAATCTTTGATGTGGCAATGAATGAATCTGTATCTGAATCGGAGGGTGCTGTATTTCCTCCCATATTGTCTAATTTCATCTCCGTCTGATCTCTGCCTCTTACCTGTTACTGCTGTCTCGGGTTCGGTCTGCCCAGGGTCTCCTGCAGACTGCTGGTGGGGGGCAGGTGGGTAAGGGAGGCGGGGGGATGGAGGGCAGAGGGGGCAGGTCACGTCTCCCCTTGCCCAGGCTCAGTCCTGAGGCTGGGGTGCTGGGAGGGGTGTGGTGCTGGAATGTTCGCTGGGGTTTAGGTAAGGGGTTGATGGAGGGACTGGCAGCGCCAGGCTCAGTGTACACATTCTCAGGGTCACCTGACCTCCGCTGCCGCGAGGACCCCACAGGTATTGACCCCATAACGTCCAGTGTCCCAAATATGGGCTCGTTCCCCCTCCTCTCTGCCTCCTCCAGCTCCTCGGAAGGAGGGCAGAAATAGTTCCCAGGCAACACCAAGGAGGGATTGGTGGGACCCTCTTTCATGGCCTGCTCCAGTTTCTTAATGTGAGTCAAAACTGACTTATTTTCCTTGGCTGTCTCTGTGGGTTTACTACTGCCTCTGAGGGGTCCTCTATCCAGTATCACCTCTCGGTCCCCCTTGGTAGTGGGGCCCTCAGGTGACTTTGGCCATAAATCCCCCAGCTTTCCTGCATGCTCCTTCCCAGAGTCCTGCCTCTCCCAACTGACCAACCTCTTACTGTCCGGCCTGTGGACCTCCGAGATCTCCTTCTTTCTCACAGACTCTGGTTCCTTGTGCACTGTGGTCAGCAGACATGGACCACTTCCAACCACTGGGGTGGTAGGGAGGGTCTCCTTTTTTCCCTCCCATTGGGAGATCTTGTCCCGGATGCTGGCGCTGGTCTTCAGACACGCCGATGTCTTGAGTTTGCTGCAGCCGACCAGTCCGTGCTCCATGGTGGTCTGAGGGTCCGAGGTGGCTCTCCTGTGAGCCAGGATGGTGTCAGTCCCGTCTACAGGGGAGACCAGGGGGGAGAAGGGCTGCTTGGAGGTGTCCCTGTCCCCACACACCACGTCTGGCCGCTGGGGGACCGCAGACGGAGCCTCCCCAACCTTCAAGCCGCAGCACTGGAGCCTGCACACATGCATAGGAACACATGCGCACACACACACACAAACACAGATTAGGTATAGCAGTGCCAAACCCATCACAGACAAAAACAGGTGTAGACAAAGCACTAATCATCGAGCTCAATTCTGGATATCCACATAATATCTGTGTAAGTATGTTTAAAAATTCCAAAATTGTCTAGGCTCTTCAGATATAAAATAACTGCCACTTGATTTGATGGCGTAAATAATAAGGATTTCTCATAAAACAACCTTGTCGAACTTCAATATGCGTTTCTGCACAATGACTGGGTCGTGACTGTTTGAACGCGAGGTCAAAGTTCACAAGCAACAACCATTTCTGGGGGGGATGAAAGTGTACACAGCCAGGAGAGAGGCGGCAGAGAGCAGACGTGCATCTTTTCTAAACTAAAGCTGACCCACTTACTGACTCCATGTTGGATCAAGGCCAGTTCAAATGATTTGGTTTTAAAACAAACAGAGGAAACACAACCTCTGACTGCAACTTTTGATGACATTGCTTTATTGTATATAGGAAATGGAGAAATCAGCAATCTTGAGGGAAACCTAAAAGAAATGGCCAGTACAACTTCCCTTCGCTCCCTTAAAAAATGTTGTAATGAGCAAGATAGAAGAGTAATTGGGAAAAACATGCAAATTATCTTGGTTTTAAAAGCTCTGAGGAAGGCCTTGAGGCCAATACGTAAAGCTCAATAAAGAGCAGTGATTACTATCAAGAGCAGTGTGCGGGGTTCTTCTTTTCTCTCATCTCAATCAACTGTTACCATGCACCTGCAACAACGATTCCTCGGATGTAAAAAATGTATGCCTCTCCCTTCAGTTGAGGCTGTAGTTTTTATGAAGCAGCAGAGGAGAAGAACTAGATAGGTCAAACTGCAAAGCCAAGAAAAAGTGGGAGGGGAAAGGAACAGACAGAGGGAGTGAGGGGAGGCAGAAGGGGATCAATAGGGTTCTTCTTCTTGGCAGGGAAAGGCCTGTTTCCTAAAGATAGCCTGGCTAAAAGCAGGGAAAGGCCTGTTTCCAAAAGAGAGCCTGGCTAAAAGCAGGGAAAGGCCTGTTTCCAAAAGAGAGCCTGGCTAAAAGCAGGGAAAGGCCTGTTTCCAAAAGAGAGCCTGGCTAAAAGCAGGGAAAGGCCTGTTTCCAAAAGAGAGCCTGGCTAAAAGCAGGGAAAGGCCTGTTTCATAAAGAGAGCCTGGCTAAAAGCAGAGAAAGGCCTGTTTCATAAAGAGAGCCTGGCTAAAAGCAGGGAAAGGCCTGTTTCATAAAGAGAGTCTGGACAAAAGCAGGGAACTATGGGAAGGCTGTATCTCACCGACAGACGAAGGGAGTAGGACGGTGGGGGTGGAGGGGGCGGTATGGGGCCGGAAGAGGGTTACAACAACCATCTCTGGCCAGCTGAGCTAACAGAGCATGAGGAGACGGGAAGAGAGGAGGGAGGGGGGGGGAGAAAGGACATGACACTAACAAGAGATCATGAACAGTAGTTGGGTCTACAAAAGGCACAGGCATGCATTTGAATGCACTGCCATGTCAGGAAGGTCCGTTGGTTAAAATGTTACCACAGATACAGTGGGGAGCTCACAGGGCTATAGGGCTTTACTCACCACTAGTGACAACAGGGTGACCAGTAACAGTATCCAGCTGGCAGATGGAAACCTCTGCCCAGCTGGCCCTCCAATGTGAGAGCACCACATAGGACAGTTTGCCTGCCACCGTTGCCCTCTGCCTATTTCTAAGGGGTTCCGTGGAGCGGACTGTAAAATGTAGACAGGAAGTAGTGCAATACAAACCCGTTGACTGATTGGTAGACACAGTTGTCAGTGTTGGTACAGAATCGCAGGGCCGTCCCACCAGTCATTGTGCTAGCAGCTGGCATCCTGGAATGACAGAGAAAGACAGTCAGACACAATCGTTTCCAGGTAGTAGAATTAGATTGCTATGGGTCTGTTAGAGGAGATCATTTGTGGAGGACTTATTCTCCTCATGGAGCAAAAGGCTGGAGTCGGACTGTCACACAGAGATAGACGTAAATACTAAGAGTCACGCAGGCTAATGGGTATGCTATATACTGGTGGTTTTAAGCCTCCATCCGAGTTCTGTAAGCCTTGAAAACTCCTGTAAATCAAAACTGCAGAAAGAGGAACAGACCTCACGGGTTGTGAGGAATCTCCCCAAACTGTAGATCCCTACTCGATTAGTAATTGGAGGATACACTTGTAAATGACGCTTTAAATGATGTTGAACCCACGGAAGCTAACAGAGGACAGTCCATGTGGCACATGGGGGAATTTGCAGTGTTTTCCATTCATGTAGCTTACCGTAATGCAATTAAGGCCTATTAGGAAAACATCAGCAACATTCCAACACAAAAGAAGCAGTATTCTGTTCAACTTGAGAGGAACGTTTTTTCACTTGACAACAGATCACACAATCAATCCTCTTCACGGACTAACTACCTCTCCAAGAAGACGTGGAACCTGCTCAAGAGCAGTGCTGAAGCATTTTGTTTACAGTGTTACCCTCCATCAATCGTGGCTCCCCTCCCATTCCCCAGCTGACATTTTCCTCTGTACTTTATTATGCTAAAAACATAGTCAAAAGGTAGTGCACTATATTGGGAATATGGTGCCAATTGGGACGCAGACTAGACAAACACTCAGCGACCAGGCCAATAAATGCTGGTCAAGCGTCCTGGCATGATTTGGCTCAGGTATTAGCATCAGGGGACGCATCTGGGCAAACGCCTGTTAGCAGTTAGACAGACGGACAGACTGCTGGACAGACGCACACGTCCCACACACACACACATAGCTAGACAAAGCAGTTCCCAGAAGCAACAGATGGGGGAATGTGCGTGTGACCTCACCCAGATGTGCTAGAGGGCTCCAGGGCATCCATGAGCCTTTAAACATTTCCTGAGCACTGCCCACTCCAACAAACGCCCCCTCAACCCCAATAAGCACACATCAGCTAACCCTGCTGCAACCCCTCACCCCAGCCCTCAGGGAATGCCTGCCCATTCGGGCAATATGCCATACATTGCTATCCACAGAGTAGCTGAACAATTCATTGAAGAAAATGTCCCAATTTGGCTGAATTACAAAAGTTGTTGACTTGCTGAACTCTTCCTTGGCGGAGTCAACTGTGTAGTTGGCCCAGGGGGTTCGTCCAGCGTTGTGAAACTGCACAGCTCAGGGGTTGTTTTTTTCCACTTCAGTGTTTAAGTATAACTTGACACTGGAGAAATGATGCTCTTGGCTGACAAACCCCTTACCGTGACAAAGTGCATTTTATCTGTCTCTATTCCTGTCTCTCTACTCCTCCATCCCTCTCTCCCCTGCTGGCGTCTGTTGGAGAAGTACCCCCAGAGAGGGAGAGGGGTTTGCGCCAGGCCCTCGCCTGCAAGCCCAAATGACTTTCAGCTGAGCACTATTCACACGTCTGAGGAGAAACTTCGACCCCCCTCCCTCGCTACAGGACCATTAAAAACAGAAATCCAGTGGATAAGGGCTGGAACATGTATGCATCCCCAGAAAGATCAAGTGCAGTTTTACATTTAATTTATTTTCTGGGTCAGCAAGACGGGGGGGTGCCCATCACCGAGAGAAAAGTGAGGGAGTGGAAGGAAAGGAGAGAGCAAATGGAGTGAGAGAAAAAGAGGGAAGGAAAGTGGATCTTGTGAATTGTAATTACAAGAATAACGCTACGCAGTGAAAGAGGTTGAGGCTTTCAGCTGTCATTCATTTTTGGGAGCCCCAGGGTGAAAGCAAAGTGCTGTTCTAGGAGTTCTGTGATGGAATGCCGACTGCCTCACTGTGACACTGCGTTCTCCACAGTTGAACGTGTTCCGTGGACTCAGTCCCACAACTCAAACTGAGGAACACGTCATTGTTGAGTGTAACTGACTGACCATTACAGGCTCCAGGTTTCCGAATGAATCACAAAGCCTGGCACTACAGTGGCACTACAGCTCCATATGATACACCCCCCCACACCTTTAACTCAATGTGACAGCCAATGAATCTGTATCTAGTAAAGTTGTAAACCTGACAGCGCTGCCAGGGAGTTTTATTGGGACCAAGCCCGTTACTGGGGTAACTAACTCCATTGGAGAGAGCGCGAGAGAGAGACATAGGGCCTTAGCCACCTCTTTGTCCCTGGCAGCCGTTAACCCTGACCCAGGAAGGGAGAGATGACAACCTCCACAATGATGTGGCCAAGGGACGCCATCTGCTCCGGCCAATAAAAACATCACAGGGAAATGTGACCCCACTGACCTTTGCTCTCTGACATCTGATTGGTGTGACAGCGGATGCACGCTACAGCAGAGGAACTATGGGAATGAGCATTGTTCAGAAGGGTTTGGGACTGTTGATGTGTGAGAGAGAATAGATAGGACTGAAGATAGATAGGACTGACTGATAATGCCCAGACCTTGTCATCAAAACACATCAGTAAGCCCCTGGCCCTGCAAGAAGACCAAAGCATAACGTGTGTGTGTGTGTGTGTGTGTGTGTGAGTGAGAGAGCGTGAGTGAGCTTTAGTCAAAGGGTCAGCAGCAGGGCATCAGGGCCCCATCAGTTGCATAATAAACCCAACAGGACAGCAGGAGATTCCTATCAGCAGATGGCTGGTCACTGGGTGTTTGGACACAGATACAGTTACATAAACACAGGGGTGAGCCAAGTAGGAAACTGCAAAGGGGACAGTGTCACTAAGACAGGGAAGATGGTAGGCAAATTTTAATATAGGGAAGTAGGGTCATGGTTATCATGTTTTTAGCATGTTTGTGCAAGATGTATTCAAGTGTGCGTGGAAGAAATAAATGTTTGAGCATTGTAAGAGTGTTGTGATATATTCACTAGTGCATGCGAGTCAAAAAGACAGGGAACAGAAGAGGAGCACAAGATGTGTTAAAGGAGGAGCTGGGGGACTATGACCATCTGCGTTGATGCTATAAATCCCTGTTCCACAAAGATCTGTAGACAAACTGCTGTAACCCACACAAACACGCCACTGAGCCTGATACCGGGCCGGGGCTGGGCTCTGTGGACAATAGCAGCCCCACACTGACGGCCCTGGAAGCCTTTGACAGAGCCCCAAGGACCCTGGATTGCTTTACATAGGACACTAACAAAGCAGGATTCACAACCTAGCTACAGCCGGGTCAAGGAAACAGACTAGCAAGCCCAGAGGAGGCACCATGACATTCCACAACAATAGGGCAGCTACAAACAATCCACTGTCGACTTCAGAATTCAGCTTTTCATGGCATCTGTGACTAAATAAGAGTCTGCATTCCTAGCCTCACAGCACCTCATGGCGAATTAGACATGGACTTGTCATTCATTTTGTCAGTACCAGTCTAAGTGGTGTGTTTATTGGTGCGGAATCAGCATTTATGATTTGATGTGATGGTGCCGAGGTCCAGTGCCGAGGTCCTGTGTGGTCGTCGGTGTTGTCAGTGCCGAGGTCCTGTGTGGTCGTCGGTGTTGTCAGTGCCGAGGTCCTGTGTGGTCGTCGGTGTTGTCATAGGTGTAGTCGTCGGCATTGTCAGTGCTGAGGTCCTGTGTGGTCGTCGGTGTTGTCAGTGCTGAGGTCCATGGTGTTGTCAGAGTTTAGGCCAGAGGAGGCTGGTGGGAGGAGCTATAGGACAGGCTCATTGTAAAGACTGGAATGTAATTAATGGAACGGTATCAAACTCAAACATATGGAACCCCCATGTTGGCCTCCGTTCAATGAATTCCATTCCAGCCATTACAACGAGCCCATCCTATAGCTCCTCCCATCAGCCTCCTCTGCTTTAGACCTGGTATTATCAGTGTCAGTTCTGTTGTCAATGTGAAGTCTTGAATGTCAGTAGTGTTGTCAGTAGTACTGTCAGTGATAAGTCCTGCTGTTGTGAATAGTGTTGCAGGTCTCTCTGAGCTGTGGAGGCCTGCAAGCCGCTCCTCACAGCTGCTTCTCAGAAAGACATGACATCACCCGTCTTCTCAGGGAGCCTCCGGAATGGGGGAGCGCTAAGTCATTTCCACATACCTAAAAAAGGACAAGTCGCCCACGGCGGCCCCAGATATCACAGCTAGCAAGAAGGGACGCTACACCAAAGAGTGATTGTCCAGGATGATAATTCACCACAAGTGGTTAAACTCAAATTGCTACTTCATGCCCAAGGAGAAAGGACTTACAGTCCTTCAGAAAGGTAGCAAAGCAGCAGATGGAGAGAGCTGCTCAAAACTGCGGCAGAGAACTTAAGTGCAGGACGCTCCGATTAAAGTGTAGAGCCGTGTCTATCCCCACACCGTGAGGTTTGCTTTAACAAATGCTAAAGCCTCGTCTGCAATCAATTCAATGCGCCACTTCGCATTTAGCAAGCACTCTGCGGAACAGCGAACTTTGCAGACTCTTTCCCTCTGCTGTTGGAGAGCAATATGATGAGAGCTGGAGGGAGAGAGAGATGGAGGAATTTCTTTTTACTCTGAAGGAACTTCCAGAGTATGCCAGAGGTAATGCGAAGCCAATTTGTTGTCAGCCCTGCTGCAGGATGTTGTAGGGACCCAGGCCAGATATGAAACAATGTGCCGGTTCAAATTATGTGCTAGGGATTTCACCTGCTCACATGCTGACTTGACCTGCTTCAGTCTGACAAAGATTCATGAGAAAGAAGAGGGGGGTGGGGGAGACGTGAAGGCTGTATGGAGGGAAGGAGGGTTTGGCAAATGAACAATGGAATATTATCTAGGCTCAGCAGTAAGTCTCTCTCTCTTTCTCTCCCTCTGTCTCTTCCCTCCTCCACTGCCTGTCCTGGGTCCCAGCCTCTTTCCCATGCTGATTCCATAGCAGGGTGTCTGGCTAGCAGCCAAGCAGGTCGACTGCGTGTGCAACAGGCCTCTGGACTTCGCTCCCGGTCCTTCCCCCTCGCTCTTATTTTATCACCCGTTTCCCTCTCGCTCACCATCTCTCTCACGTGCTCACTTTCTCACTCTCTCCCTTGCAATCATCCCCTAGCACCAACAGTCTCTGCATTTCTTCACTGGATGTAGTAAACATCCCTATCAGGCGACCCATGGGAACCCAGAACGAGTAGACACACAGGGGCCGCCCTGCTGCCCAC
Source organism: Oncorhynchus tshawytscha (assembly GCF_018296145.1). Taxonomy (NCBI): domain Eukaryota; kingdom Metazoa; phylum Chordata; class Actinopteri; order Salmoniformes; family Salmonidae; genus Oncorhynchus; species Oncorhynchus tshawytscha. Next base: position 18,873,769 of record NC_056447.1, read on the forward strand.
GTCCCGTCCAGGCCCAGCGGGACTCCCCCTTAGCATGGCGTGCCTCTGCTCAGCCGAGTCGCCCTGCCCCTCTTCCTCCATTGTTAGCCGTAGAGAAAGGATGGACAGCAGACAGAAACAAAACGGGGTTAGCCACAGAATGAGACAGGAACTCAAGGGGATACCACAAACAATTAATTGTATCAATCCAATCTAAAAATAACCTTGACATGTATTGTCATGCATTTTTCACACCCAAGTATAGCATTTCTTGTTATTGTGTGGTTTGTATACAACTGTAAGTAGTTGCTTCCAAAACAAGGGTTTGTACCGTCTACCCCACAAAGGACTGTAGGACTGAATTAAATATGACCACAATGGGTCCCCAATTGCAAACCTCACAGGATATACAGTAATTATGGTGCATGACCACAGAGTTACCACGGCTACTCAGAAACCTCTTACTGTTCTGGGCAAACACTATGACAAACATTTGTCTTGTTTGCCCTTGTGTTTTTTTTATGACAGTCATACAGACAGAGAAAGTGTGAATGGCAGGATGTGGGTTAAGTGTACTACTTCCTGTGCCCTCTCCATTCCCACCTCACTGTGGTGTAGGCAGATAAACTGTAAAAACCTAGAGAACTCTTGACAGTTCCTCTGCTCTGCTTTTCACCACAGTAAGTCCACTGTTCTACTCTAGGGCGGAAACAAGAAGCACCAGTCTATATGAAAACAACCTTACTCCGATCCACCTGTCAGAGCGGAGGTTGTAAATGGGTTGAAAACCCCACAGCACGCCGATCGGTAACCTCAGCAAGCCTTTAATAGTAAGGGCTTTCCTTCTCTTCCCAGTGAAACGCATTCCACTGACGTTGCAAATGGTGTGGCTAGTATGTTAGCGATGTGTTTAAGGACTAGCAGTGATACGACCAGGCTCCAGAACCAGGGGTTTAGGGTGAAGCTACTGACACCGCAGTCTGGAAAGCAGAGCAAAAACTCACTAAGAAACTGGTGTGGTTACTTTTAAAGAGGCTGACAGTTGTTGGACTGGGCTCAACTCAACTATGGAAAGAGTAACCTTGAGAGCAGACGAGAAGAGGTGAGAATAGAATCAGGGAGAAGACGGCAGAACAGAGAAGAGCAAAATAATAAGTGAAGAGAAGGAGAAGATGAATCAATGAGCAGTGAGGGAGGCAGAGGAGTAAACGATCATCATTCAACCCATCTGGGAAGAAGGATCAGATTTCAACAGCACCCTACTCCTCCATACTCCCTTCATCCCCTCCTCTACAGACCTGTCTTCCCCCTCCTCCTCCCAGGAAGAGACTCCTACATGTGCTTCCCCTCAACCCAATCTGCTACCAATTACCCTGCTGGCTCCACTGACCATGGCCTATGCCAGCTAATCTCGAAGCCTGCTTTACTGAGAACAGCTAGCTAGCTACCACTATATTAAAATGAGCCAAGCCTGCTCTACTGAGAACAGCCTAGCTAGCTACCTACCACTATATTAAATGAGCCAAGCCTGCTCTACTGAGAATAGCCTAGCTAGCTAGCTACCTACCACTATATTAAATGAGCCAAGCCTGCTCTACTGAGAACAGCCTAGCTAGCTACCTACCACTATATTAAATGAACCAAGCCTGCTCTACTGAGAACAGCTAGCTAGCTACCACTATATTAAATGATCCAAGCCTGCTCTACTGAGAACAGCTAGCTACCACTATATTAAGTGATCCAAGCCTGCTCTACTGAGAACAGCTAGGATCCAAGTCTTCTTTAAGGCGGCAGGTAGCCTAGCGATTAAGAGCGTGGAGCTAGTAACCGAAAGGTTGCTGGTTCAAATCCCTGAGCACAATAGGTGAAATATGTGCCCTTGAGCAAGGCATTTAAACCGAATCGCTCTGGATAATTTCACATGCGAAATGACTCAAATGTAAATAGTTACAACTTTGGCATATATTAGCTGATCCAAACCTGCAGAGCTTTCTGAATAAACCTTCAACTTTGGTCGGAATCTGCATTAGTTCATCCAAGCCTGCTGAATACCATAAACTCAAATCTTCATAGCTGATCCAAGTCTGCTCGTGTTCACTTCATCAGACCTCTTCAGCGTGGCCTTCTCTAGATGCACAACAATCAATCAGAAACTCTTGCACAACATCCATCGAGCCATACATACAGTAAGTGAAAATGAAGCGTGCATACAGCTGCAATAAACCAACCAGTGACAGATTAAGTCAGACCATTAACTATTAGACTTGCTAAATAAAAGCAGCTCTGGAAATTATGAAAGTGCCCCTGCTATGAGTCTCCTGTGTGTAGCTGAAGCATTGGCTAAGGGTTTCACAGGGTGAGGAATAAGCTATGTAGCAACAGAAAATATGCACGCACACACCACAGCCGATGAAGCTAGATGAGGTTTCACCTTGTCCTCAACCACAATGATGGTGGGGCGAGAACATGTCTTGTACTTCAGCTAATGCTTGGATCTGTTGTTGGAACACCAAAACCTGTCATCTCCACAAAGGAAATGTGCTATTCAATAACCCAAGATCAAACAGCTGATGGAAAAACTAGTTTTATTCACAAGGAACTGTCGCATGAAATAAGTTTAGCGTTACTTTATGACTTGAACACTACTGACATACCCCTTCTCGCCGGTTCCTCTCACTGCAACTGACATGGCTAGTCTTGAATAGGCCTCAGTGTATATGGACCCATTGCAATGCACATGTTCACTTATTCTCTGGCACCGGATCAGATTTGTCCTCCTAGCCAGCCTCTCCCAAATGAACTCGCTGCCAAATTCTCCTGCTCTTCCTGTTTTCACCCACATTTCTGGGGTTCCGCCTGAGAATTCCCTGCAGAGAACTCCCGATCCCATCCCTGCACGCCTGTGCAAGAACAGATTTGTATAATTCCCTTGCTGCTCCCAGAGGAATGGTGCGAGGCGAAAGCTTGGGAAAATGGTCTCCCAGAGTCAAAACTCCACAGCACAGCGAAACAGACACTTTTGACCCCCACACACCCAAAGACCGGCAACTGTGAGCCTAAGCCAAGAGAGAACTCAAGATACAAAACCTAAAATGAAAGAGTAAGACAAGCGAGAATTCAAGAGAAAACCTAACAGAGAGTTCTGCAGCAGTCAGTGTGATCTTGTTGGAGACAGACGCTGCAAGTGATGTGTTTCTGCATGATCAAAGATGCCATGGTCTCTCCAGAGCCATGCTCATTTAGCTGTTACACCTGGGTGAATCTCCAGGCATTCTTTCAATTCTCAGAAGTGAATCTAATTGTCAGAAACATTTCTCTTTTCTAAGGTTTAGTTTCAAAATAGCAACTTCACAGTTTAATTGGACTAGGAGGATTCAATCTTTATAACTCTAAGACATTAATGTTTGAGAATGGTGCTATTAAAATGCCCCCCCAAAATCACCAAACAAGATGGTATATTCCACTAATTTCAACATCTGAGGAGAGCCTACAGTACGCTACACATTTTGGAGGTTACTGGGTTGTCTTTGTGGGTTCCCATTGTCAGACCCCGTGGCCATATTATACATGCAACAAGGCAAATATGTGCTGGAATATTTTCCACCTTCACTGTAAGCCCAGAGCAGAGCACGGCCACAGCAGCCAAAGTCAATGAGCGGTGGCGACGGTGTAGCCACACGAGAGCGACCCTCTGGATAGTTGCCAGCGCAGCTTCCAAACGAGAACATGCCCAATACTCTAACTCTCTCTCTACGATGATGGTGGAAGGGACTGAAGCCCTGTGAGTGAGTGTGAGAGGCTGCCAGTGGAGACGCAGGCTGTGGAGTTGCCGAGGGAGAGCCGACAACATGGAAGGGTCACATGACTGGTTAGCACTTCTACCCCGCGCCTAACAAGACTGACTAGGCGTCATTTCCCCTGGTACACCACACCTCCCTATACTGAAGTTACTCTATGTAAACAAAACAGAAGGGAAAGGATATTGCTGTCCTGTCTTGTTAAATTATCTAATTGAGGCCTCCCGGGTGGCGCAGTGGTTAAGGGCGCTGTACTACCAGAGACCCTGGGTTCGCGCCCAGGCTCTGTCGGGAGGTCCGTGGGGCGACGCACAATTGGCCTAGTCCGGGTTAGGGAGCGGTTGGCCGGTTGGGATATCCTGGTCTCATCACGCACCAGCGACTCCCGTGGCGGGCCAGGCGCAGTGCGCGCTAACCAAGGTTGCCAGGTGCACGGTGTTTCCTCTGACACATTGGTGCGGTTGGCTTCCGGGTTGGATGCGCGCTGTGTTAAGAAGCAGTGCGGCTTGGTTGGGTTGTGTATCGTAGGACGCATGACTTTCAACCTTCGTCTCTCCCGAACCCGTACGGGAGTTGTAGCGATGACACAAGATAGTAGCTACTAAACAATTGGATACCACGAAATTGGGGAGAAAACGGGGTATTTTTTTATCTCATTGAGATCACAGCACCAACTAGAAACATGTTTTAATACAGCAAATGAGGCAGAGGAACTGAACCGGCTACACTGGCCTGACAGTTTAATATGAGCAACAGCTTGCAAGCACAGATTTTGGATGGTGTATGTGTGTGTGGGGTGCGGGCTAACTGAAATGTATGAAAATTAATATTAATACCATTTACATGCAGATGTTTTTTGTATTGGATATATTTACCATATATGGAGACAGAAACAAACATTTGACCTTACCATAAGTAGACAAATGATTAAATCCTTTCAATAGAAATAAAAACTATTTAGTTACGAATTTTACTTTAATGAGTTGACTCTTCACATGGGATGATTTCACTGAACAAAAAGGGACTATTGAACGATCCCCAATGATCCATCACGTCTCCCAAAAACGTTTTCAACATACATAAAATGATAGTCTAGAAACTAAAGCTTTGGTTGTCTTCCATGTCTTCTCCCTGGACCTCCTCAATGTCCACCTCTTGAACATCAGACTCTGAGGCCTCATCTTCACAATCACTCTTCAACCTTGTTGGGTGGCTCGTTGTCAGGCTCAAAGTCTCAAATTTACCCGGATGGCCACCAATTTTTCAACTCATGTATTGGTCAGCCTGTTGTGTGCATGTTCCCAAACAAGGACAAGTTGCACTCCGAGGTGGCTGATGTTGGGATTTGGAGGATGATGGAGGCAGGAGGTGCATGCAGACGGTTGCAATTCCAAGAGTCTCAGATCCACAAAGTCCCTTCCACCAGGTGGCTGATGAGATATGTTGGCATAACTGCCATATTGCATCTCCATTCCAAAGCTCTTGCTTGGAAGTGTACTTCGCCAGACTGCCAAGAACCTTGCCCTCATCCAGGCCAAGGTGGCGAGACATGGTAGTGATGACACCATAGGCCTCGTTGAGCTCTGCACCAGACAGGATGCAGGATGCTGAGCTCTACACCAGACAGGATGCTCTTGCCAGCATACTTGGGGTCCAACATGTACACTGCAGTGTGTATGGACTTCAGGCAGGAGTATTCACGCTTTTTGATGCGTTTCAGAACTGCAGTTTCCTCTGCTTGGAGCAACAGAGTGAAGTGGGCAGGGCAGTACGGATTTCTCCTCTTTTGTCTGCAAGTAGAGTCTGAACATCAGACAGGATGGCATTGTCTCCCTCAATCAATGCAATGGCTACTGCTATAGGTATCCGGAGTGTCAGGCTGCTTACCACTCTCTCCCAAAATACATCATCCAGGAGGAGCCTCTTAATGAGGCTGTCCATATCGGCAGACTGTGATATGGTCATTTCTTGGAGAGACTCCTTCCCCTCCAGGAGACTGTGAAACATGATGACAACACCACCCTAATGGGTGTTGCTGGGCAGTTCCAACGTGGTGCTCTTATTCTTCTGACCTTGCTTGGTGAGGTAGATTGCTGCTGTAACTTGATGACCCTTCACATACCTAACCATTTCCTTGGCTCTCTTGTAGTGTGTATCCATTGTTTTCAGTGCCAGGATGTCCTTCAGGAGCAGATTCAATGCTTGAGCAGCACAGCCAATGGGTGTGCTGTGAGGGTAGGACTGTGTGTATCTCTTCCAATACACATTGCCTGTGAGCATCAGAGGTGAACCAGTTGTATACACAGCTCGAGCAAGACATTCTTCAGCATTTCTCTGACTACGTTCCTCCATTGAGTCAAAAAAACTTCTGATTCCAGGAGGACCATGAGCTGTTGCTATCAATAAGGTGTCGGATTCATCATTTTCACCTTGAATAGAAGTAGAGGGACTTTTGTCAGAGGTTGCTTGTTGTGAGCACTGAGGGAACGTTATGCACTTGGCCAGATGATTCTGCATCTTTGTTACATTCTTCTACAATTCCATGTACAGAAATAGGTAAGCAGTTAGATTAAAACAACTCCTTTGTAAGATACGTGTTATAAATTGAAGCATGTATAAACAGGTGAATTAAAACTCCTCAGTTAGCAGGCTCAAGTAAGCTAAAACCCACATGGTAGCAAAAACTAGCAGAAATTGTTAAGTTAGAAATTATTTAAACACACTGCTGTAGGCTACTATTTAATAACAAAATCATGCATGTCATAAAATATATTCACCCCACCCAGTATTGTAATCAAAACTTACCAGAAAGCATGTAGTCCTTGGCTCAGACAGTGTAGTAGTGTGGGCTCAATAGCATCTCATTAGTGTGCAAGATCTTGAGAATCAGCTGTAGAGTGCACTGCACATGTGATGGAGGAATACACTGTGCATGCAGACGGTTGCAATTCCATTGAATTAGGGATAGTTTAACCAAAAAATGCCACAAGACCTAGAATTGCCTTGTGTATCCCACGAAAAGAAAAGTTCACTGTTATTAAATTTAAGCAAAATTCCCCAAATCCATAACTTCCCATGGCAAATTTCTGGAAGTTTTTCGGAAAGTTTCCGACTTCTTGAAACCCCTACTAGCAACGCAGGACACATTCTGTCTGCGTCACCATGGTAACCACAGCTGCTTGTCAATGGTAGCAGTCTGAAGGCCCCAGTTGGGTCCTTGGCCACAGGGGGTGCCTGGTAGAGTGCCTGTAGAAAGCTGGTTCCTGTAAGAGGGCAGAGAAATGGCTGTCCTCCTCAAAGACCTGCTGTCACTGTTCTATGTTCAGGATAATGGTCCTCTGGTGAGAGGGGACAGATGTCACGCATTCACACTACAGATGCATCTCAGCGTGCGAATAGACAGCTTGATCTGTCATTGACTAAGTCCCAGCACGCAATTTATGACTTCTCCAGTTGGCCCAGCACTGTTTTGAGTCAACACATCTGATTCCCTGAGATCCATTTATCCAATACATGATGGTTTCCAAACCAGCTGAGATTTAATTGTGACAAATGACAGTTGTCACGATACTAAACATCTGGCTTCACTGAAAAAGAGACTAACAATGTTGCTGCATATTGGGAAAACGTACTCAAAACATCTAAGACTGAGCACTTTCATTTGCCTTTTGGTTGTGTCTGTATGCATGAGTATCTATGCATGAGTGTGTATGAATGGCTGAGTAAGTGTGTGGCTGGGAAAGCAAACCTACAAATCAGAGCGTCATACAGCAGTCATCATTCTGTTGGTCTCTCTCGCCACTCCAGAGAATGTAAACAGCTCACTAATCAAACAGGCCGTTGTTGGCATCTGATAACAGAAAACAAGGGGTTCTGGCTCACCACCAGTCATGCGGACTTACTGCAGGATTAAAGGCTTTAGTACCACGTCACAAACCAAAACAGACCTTCTCTCAATACTAATCCACAGTCCTTCTCGCCACAGAACTACAAGACACTCAATACAGCACAGCAGAGCGACGCGGGAAAGAATGGAAGAATGTTGCATGTGATAGCACTTCTAGTCGAATGAACTGAAGCGCCAATCAAGACTGATTTCTTCACTAAGGAACAGCAAGAGTCGTGTCTGACGGAACGTCAGTTTTGAACGTTCCTCAGTTTAGTATTTTTAAGTTAGGTAGAAAGCTAATAGAACATTACACAACAGAAGAACGTCAGGATCAGGAGGAGGTCAGAACCTCATTGAATTAAAGAGGATGACTGATAGTCGTGTAAGAACTCAGGAGAGGTTCCTGGTTAACTGTATGGCATGGCATCAGAGCTTCCTCTGTCTCTTACGGTCACCCCACCCCAAAATTCCCCCTCCCTTAACCCCAATTCACACCAACTAACATGAGGTTTTCATTGAGTTCAGCTTTCCTTGAGGAAGGCCCGGTCCAAAATGTTGGTTTTGACAGTGATTAATATGCAACAGTATCAATATTGTTAACTTGATTTGTGGGCACTCGACTCCTCCCACCACCTTACAATTTCCACCATCAAATGTATATCACAATAAACTCCTACTTAACCACTACACTCAAAAAACAGGTGCCATCTAAAACCTAAAAAAGGTTTCCTCAGCTGTCCCCATAGGAGAACCCTTTTTGGTTCCAGGTAGAACTCTTGGGTTCAATGTAGACCCCTTCCACAGAGGGCTCTACATGGAACTGAAAGGGTTATACCAGGAACTAGAAAGGGTTCTCCTATGGGGACAGCCAAAGAACCCATTTTTCTAAGAGTGTAGATTACCTCTAATGACAGCTCTAATGAAAAACCAACAAAGTGCTACCTTCCCCAGAGAGTGAGATGCACAGCCTGTCCCTTGGGGATGTTTCTTTCTGCCTCCGACTCCCAACAATACAGAGACTCTACACTGGCTGGATGAAGAGCTGCCATTGTTCCTAGAGCTGAAGAATGTCTCACCTCACTCATCTACTTATCCACTCTGCGCCTCTCTCCCCCTCTACTCATCTGCTCTTCTCTAGAAGCTGGACTGGAATGCACATATTTCTCTCCATTACCCTCATCTAACCAAAACATCTCTCCTGCCCTTTGCTCATTTCATATATAGGTAGATGAGAGCTGACACCCATTAATCATTCTTACTGCACAATTTTTAGTAGGCTGACACACATGCGCCTGTCTTCCTAGGTATTCTAACATGGTTCTGTATAACGGAATTGGTGCAGCAGTATGATTAATTGACAGCCTATTTGAACATTCAAAAAACACTTTAGCTGGAGCCAGAGCAGACCGTAATTGAATATTGCTCAAGTTAAACAGACATCTGAAGTATCTTCAGATGTGCTTTTGCATATGTTTGTATTTTGATAGCACATGTGCACACACACACACACACACAGTACCGCATCCAAACAGACACAAAATGCATGCGCGCTCAATCAAACGCACACAAGCTAACAAAACCGACACACTATAAATGACCTATAGTCCAAAATGTACATTAAATACTTAGTAAAACATACAATACCCACATTAACACACTTAAATATGTTACTGGTTCAGTCCCATAGTAAAACATTTAAAAAGTTCAAACTGAGATTAACAGAAAGTACAAAACAAAATCTCTGAAACCAAAAAGCATAACATTAAACACAAGTTGATCTTATTTTGCCATACCTTTCTCAGCTGGATGAGCCCTGTAGAAGTGCTCTTGAAGTGGTTTGTCATTTTGTGAAATTGGACACTGACAGCATCCACTGGTATGACTTCCTTCAAAGCAAAATTGCCTTTTCCCCCTTTCTCCTCTGGTTTTACACCCCTGCCTCTGAGCTGCACTCTCACTTAGCATAGACCCTGCCCCTTCTTCCCAAGCAGAAAAAGAGCTTCTCCAAGATTCTCCACAAACTTGTTTGAAAAAGGACAAGTCAAGGCAGTCCCTCCCCTTTCAGCGTTCAGGTTGAAATGTTTTCAGTTATTCTGTCCTTTTGCCTTCTCTCACTCACACACATACTCTCTATCTATATTCTCTTTCAATGAATTTGCCGCTCTCTCTTTCTCAAACTTTTCCCACCCCTCCTTCCCTCATGATCCCCCTCCCTTTTCTGCCTTTCTCCCTTATTCTAGTACCGCCCTCCTTTTCCATCATCAGCTCAACCCCCACCCCCAAGCCCCCACAGCTGTACTTATCTGCAGCTGGCTGGGCGATTGGAGCCCCAGTTGCTGTGGAAACGGAGTGTCCTGCTCAGAAGCGGAATGGAGCAGGAAGGGGCAAAACTGAGCATAACTGAATACTTAAACAAGGGCCTCCTCCGGGAGCCAATTAAAGGTTCTGAAGGGCCACTCTGCCTCTCTCTTACAGGATAGTGGGGGTTTTGCTTTCCTGCCCTCCACTGACTTTATCTCTGAAATGAGCTTTTATTTACTGACCAGTCCACAAACCACCCAATAGAACCACAGCAGCAATGTGTTTTGGTAGCTACAGATGGCCCCATGTACCTCTGCCCTTACACGGCATGACAATGTATTTGTTGATTTCTAATTATTTACTAATTACAGGTGACTTCAAGGGATAGTTCACCCGTGCCCCAATTTTTTAAATTTATTTTTTAGGGTGGATCAGCTTAATATTGCGGAAAGAATGTTACTTCCAATGTAGTTGTCTGCATCATTTCCAATCCCCCATATTTTTTGGGTAAATATATATATCCATACACGCATGCATATATATACACATATATACATACACATACCTATATAGACATACATACTTTTTAAAAGAATATACCTTCATTATTATTCCCCGCAAACCCTACCACCGATCCCCCAATTGGAGTAAACTAATAAACACTTCTGCTTCTACCTTCAATCCATACATCTTATACACACTCTACAGACACAGTCTACTTTACAATAGTTCTCTCTTGTTTGTTCGTAGTCCTTCCTCTATTTCTGATGTCCATCCAGTTTGATTTCTATTTGTAACTATGCTATTTCACAAAAGCTCCGAACCTATATACATTCTACAGATCCCGTATGCTTTACATTGTTTATCTTGTTATTAGTCCCACCCTCAGCTCCACTCAACCCCTCCCATCTGTCTCTCAACATCAATTAGTTCACCCAAATGACATATTGCTTTCCTTACCCTGTAAGCAGTCTATGGAAATGACAGCAATCCATACTTTAGTTTCATTTCCCTGCACTGTTTCCACATGCTAACTTTTTAGCATTTGTGGCACAAAACCTGGCACAAAACCTGCTTCGCTGATCCTTAACACTGGGGCCCCTCAGGGGTGTGTACTTAGTCCCCTCCTGGTTTCCCTGTTCACCCACGAATGCATGGCCAAACACAACTCCAACACCATCCTTAAGTTTGTGGACGACACAACAGTGGTAGGCCTGATCACCGACAACGATGAGACGGCCTATAGGGAGGAGGTCAGAGAACTGGCCAGGACAACAACCTCTCCCTCAATGTGAGCAAGAGAAAGGAGCTGATCGTGGACTACAGGAAAAGGCGGGCCAAACAGGCCCCCATTAACATTGACGGGGCTGTAGTGGAGTGGGTCGAGAGTTTCAAGTTCCTTGGTGTCCACATCACCAACAAACTAACATGGTCCAAACATACCAAGACAGTCGTGAAGAGGGCGCGACAAAATCTTTTCCCCCTCAGGAGACTGAAAAGATTTGGCATGGGCCCCCAGATCCTCAAAAGGTTCTATAGCTGCACCATCAGGAGCTTCCTGACCGGTTGCATCACCGCCTGGTATGGCAACTGCTCGGCATCTGACTGTAAGGTGCTACAGAGGGTAGTTCGAACGGCCCAGTACATCACTGGGGCCAAGCTTCCTGCCATCCAGGACCTATAGAGGAAAGCCCATAAAATAGTCAGAGACTCCAGTCACCCAAGTTATAGACTGTTTTCTCTGCTACCGCACGGCAAGCGGTACCGGAGCACCAAGTCTAGGGCCAAAAGGCTCCTCAACAGCTTCTACCCCCAAGCCATTAGACTGCTGAACAATTAATAAAAATTGCACGGGACAATTTACATTGACGCACCTACCTACATTGAACAGATTGTACAGATTACCTCAACTAGCCTGGACCCCCGCACACCGACTCGGTACCGGTGCCCCCTGTATATAGCCCCGTTATTGTTATTCTTATTGTGTTCGTTACTCTCTATTTTAGCCTACTTTGTAAATATTTTATTTTTGAACTGCACTGTTGGTTAAGGGCTTGTAAGTAAGCATGTCATGGTAACATCTGTTTGACGTTCCTCCTACCTTTTGTGTGGCTTTTGTGTGGCTTCCTCTGTCCCTTCCACTCTACATCTGGGAGGTGGAGAGGACCTCTGTCCAGAAACACAATTTGTGACTGGGAATGATACTCTCTCCATTTTATTTTTATGAATGACCACATGTACAATTAAATAATGTATCTAATGATGATTCAAACACTTTTTGAATTTTAAGCATGGAAACCATTGTCTGCATCTCACCTTGTCCTGTGTCTCCCTCTTTTGGACACCCCAACATCTACACACTCTATGTGGAAATTCCTCCAGAAAACATATATATTTTATCTACATCATTTTAAAATAAGCTTAATGTATTGAAATGACTTTATCATGTCATGAGCACAATCATTTTTTTTTCAACCCATTACATTATTGTATGGATGTGGATGTAAAAAAAAATGTTTTAAGTGCACTATGTAGAAATCGCTCTGCCATTTCCTCATTGCAAAAATTTGAATAGTTTGCCTAATTTCAGTTTATGTAACAAAACAAGTATAGTGAAAATAATCATTGCACCATCTAAACCGCTGTGAAAAATATTTTCCATAACCAAAGTTGAGATGACCACTTCACCAAGATGCCTAATACGAATAACAGGTGGAAATATGATGCAACACCAATTGAAACACAATGGGAAAGGTTGAAGAAATGACACCTTTGCTGTTTCAGAGTGAGCCCATATCCAACTACCTGAGCCCTAAGGTCCATCTAAGGGGGAAGCAGAGAATTGCCAGGATGGAAGTCTCAATATGGTGAGATCGCCTAATCATGTCCAGTCTTGTGACCTCTGCATATTTGAAACCTATTATACAGTGCATTTGGAAAGTATTCAGACCCCTTGACTTTTTCACATTTTGTTATGTTACAGCCTTATTCTAAAATGTATTAAATAATTCCCCCCCCTCATTAATATACACACAATACCCCACAATGACAAAGCAAAACCAGGTTTTTGGAAATGTAATTAAAAATTTAAAACAGAAATATTACATTTACATAAGTATCCAGACCCATTACTCAATACTTTGTTGAAGCACCTTTGGCAGCATCGAGACTTCTTGGGTATGATGCTACAAGCTTGGCACACCTGTATTTAGGGAGTTTCTCCAGAAATGTTTGACCGGGTTCAAATTCGAGCTCTGGCCGGGCCACTCAAGGACATTCAGAGACTTGTCTCTAAGCCACTCCTGCGTTGTCTTGGCTGTGTGCTTAGGGTCATTGTCCTGTTGGAAGGTGACACTTCACCCTAGTCTGAGCGCTCTGGTGCAGGTTATAATCAAGGATCTCTCTGCTCCGTTCATCTTTCCCTCGATCCTGACTAGTCTCCCAGTCCCTGCCGCTGAAAAACATCCCCACAGCATGATGCTGCTACCACCATGCTTCACCGTAGGAATGGTGCCAGGTTTCCTCCAGACGTGACGCTTGGCATTCAGGCCAAAGAGTTCCATCTTGATTTCATCAGACCAGAGAATCTTGTTTCTCATGGTCTGAGAATCTTTAGGTGCCTTTTGGAAAACTCCAAGTGGGTTGTCATGTGCCTTTTACTGAGGAGTGGCTTCCGTCTGGCCACTCTACCATAAAGGCCTGATTGGTGGAGTGCTGCAGAGATGGTTGTCCTTCTGGAAGTTTCTCCCATCTCCACGGAGGAACTCTGGAGCTCTGTAAGTGACCATCGGATTTTTGGTCACCTCCCTGACCAAGTCCCTTCTCCCCCGATTGCTCAGTTTGGCCAGGTGGCCAGCTCTAGGAAGAGTTTTGGTGGGTCCAAACTTCTTCCATTTATGAATGATGGAGGCCACTGTGTTCTTGGGGACCTTCAGTGCTGCAGACATTTTTTTGCTACCCTTCCGCAGATCTGTGCCTCGACACAATTCTGCCTCGGAGCTCTGAGGACAATTCCTTCGACCCAATGGCTTGGTTTTTGCTCTGACGTGCACTGTCAACTGTGGGACCTTAATATAGACAGGTGTGTGCCTTTCCAAATCATATCCAATCAACAGGTGGACTCCAATCAAGTTGTAGAAACATCTCAAGGATGATCAACGGAAACAGGATGCACCTCAAATCAAATCAAATTGTATTTGTCACGCGCCAAATACAACAGGTGTAGACCTTACAGTGACATGCTGACTTACAAGCCCTTAACCAACAGTGCTTTAAGAAGTTAAGAAAACAAATAAAAAAATAAGTGTTAAGTAAAAAATAGATAAGTAAAAAATAGAAAAAATAAAATAAAAGTAACAAATAATTAAACAGCAGCAGTAAAATAACCAGTGAGCCTATATACAGGGGGGTACCGGTACACAGTCAATGTGCGGGGCCCTGGTTACCACTGTTGTGTCATCGGCAAACTTGATGATGGTGTTGGTGTCGTGCCTGGCTGTGCATTCATGAGTGCACAAGAGGGGAGTGAGCACGCACCCCTGAGGGGCCCCCATATTGAGGATCAGCGTGGCGGATGTGTTGTTCCCTACCCTTATCATCTGGAGGCGGCCCGTCAGGAAGTCCAGGAACCAGTTGAAGAGGGAGGTGTTTAGTCCCAGGGTCCTTAGCTTAGTGATGAACTTCGAGGGCACTATGGTGTTGAACGCTGAGCAGTAGTCAGTGAATAGCATTCTCACATAGGTGTTCCTTTTATCCAGGTGGGAAAGGGCAGTGTTGAGTGCAATAGAGATTCCATCTTCTATGGATCTGTTGCGGCGGTATGCAAATTGGAGTGGTTCTAGGGCTTCTGGGATAATGGTGTTGATGTGAGCCATGACCAGCCTTTCAAAGCATTTCATGGCTACAGACATGACTGCTACAGGTTTATAGTCATTTAGGCAGGTTACATTAGTGTTCTTGGGCACAGGGACTATGGTGGTCTGCTTGAAACATGTTGGCATTGCAGACTCAGTTAGGGAAAGGCTGAAAATGTCAGTGAAGACACTTGACAGTTGGTCAGTGCATGCTCGGAGTACATGTCCTGGTAATCTGTCTAGCCCTGCGGCCTTGTGAATGTTGACCTGTTTAAAGGTCTTACTCACATCCGCTACGGAGAGCGTGATCACACAGTTGTTCGGAACAGCTGGTGCTCTCATGCATGTTTCAGTGTTGCTTGCTTTAAATCGAGCTCAGAAGTAATTTAGCTTGTTTGGTAGATTTGTGTCACTGGACAGCTCGTGGCTGTGCTTCCCTTTGTAGTGTTAGCAATTGATGTTATTCTTTAATAACACAGACCCCAAAGCAAATCGAGGGAGGAAAATAGGCTTATTCAAATAGGATAAATCATGTTATGCTGGGAGGTAGATGGCAGATGTTCATGCTTCCCTGTCCTCAGTAATTCTCTCCCAGTGATTCTACCTTGTGGTTCTCTCCACAGAACAAAGGGACAGAATGCAGTTTTATAACCAAGCCCTAGCCTGTGGTTGACCAATTAGAAGTCCTTGCAGTACAACTGGGCCAATGGCCAGATAACAAGTAACCTATTTCAGGCTCCCTGTATGGACAAATTCCTTCCATGTCTCTGACCCATTGATAAATAATTCCCTATTACAGAAAAAAACACTATTTCCATTGATCGTTAATTCTAGTCCTCTCATCTGTGTATTTATCTTCGACATATTCTTAGCGTATTCTGTAATAGTTTGCAAGCCCTGTCACATCTGACGAGTGGCGGAGCCGGTGTAGTACGAGTCTTAGTCCTGTAATGATTCTTTGCCTGTTTGATGGTTCGTTGGTGGGCATAGCTAGATTTCTTATAAGCTTCCGGGTTGCCACTCCTTGAAAGCGGCAGCTCTACCCTTTAGCTCAGTGAGGATGTTGCCTGTAATCCATGGCTTCTGGTTGGGATATGTACGTACGGTCACTGTGGGGACGATGTCATTGATGCACTTATTGATGAAGCCAGTGACTGATGTGGTGTATTCCTCAATGCCATTGGAAGAATCCCGGAACATATTCCAGTCTGTGATAGCAAAACAGTCCTATAGCTTTAGCATCTGCTTCATCTGACCACTTTCTTATTGAACAAATCACTGGTGCTTCCTGCGTTAGTTTTTGCTTGAAAGCAGGAATCAGGAGGATAGAATTATGGTCAGATTTGCCAAATGGAGGGTGAGGGAGAGCTTTGTACACATTTCTGTATGTGGAGAAAAGGTGGTCTAGAGTTTTTTTTCCATCTGGTTGCACATTGAACATGCTAATAGAATTTGAGTTTCCCTGCATTAAAGTCTCCGGCCACTAGGAGCACCGTATACAGGTCATTGAGTGTGGTCTTAGTGCCAGCATCGGTCAGCGGTGGTATATAGACAGCTACGAAAAATATAGATGTAAACTCTCTTGGTAAATAGTGTGGTCTACAGCTTATCATGAGATACTCTACCTCAGGCGATACAAACCTTGAGACTTCCCTAGATTTCGTGCACCAGCTGTTGTTTACAAACATGCATAGGCCACCGCCCCTTGCCTTACCTGATGTCGCTGTTCTATCCTGCTGAAAAAGCTTAAATCCCTCCAGCTGTATGTTAATCATGTCGTCGTTCAGCCACGACTTGGTGAAACAAGATATTCCAGTTTTTAATGTCCCGTTGGTAGGATATACGTGCTTGTAGTTTGTCTATTTTATTATCGATTGATTGTTCGCTGGCTAATAGGGCTGATGGTAAAGGTAAATTATTCTCTTGGCGACGGATCCTTACAAGGCACCAGGACCGTCGCCGACGATATTTCCATATTTTCCTCCTGTGAATTTTCTTACCTTGATTTTATTTTACCTTTATTTAACTAGGCAAGTCAGTTACAAACAAATTCTTAATTACAATGACATCCTACCAGGAAACAGTGGATTATTCAGGGGCAGAACAACATATTTTTACCTTGTCAGCTCGGGGATTCGATCCAGCAACCTTTAATTTACTCGCCCAATGCTCTAACCACTAGGCTACCCTCCTCCCCCAAATAAGTTACAAATAACGTTAAAAAAAACATGCACAATAGCACTATTGGTTACAGGATCGTAAAACGGTAGCCATCTCCTTCAGTGCCATTCTTCACCTGAGCTCAAAAGGATGCACCTGAGCTCAATTTTGAGTCTGATATCAAAGGGTCAGAATACTTACGTAAATAAGGTATTTCTTTTGTAAAAAATGTATATACATTAGCAAAAATTCTAAAAACCTGTTTTCGCTTTGTCATTATGGGGTATTGTGTGTAGATTGATGACACATTTATTTTATTTAATCCATTTTAGAATAAGGCTGTAATGTATCAAAATGGGGGGTCTGAAAGGGGGTCTGAATACTTTCCAAAGGCACTATATAAACTCCCTTATTTTTTAGGACAGTGAATCTAAAAAAATTTCATTTGGCTCTGTACTTCAGCATTTTGGATTCGAGATCAAATGTTTTATATGAGGCGACAGTACAGAATGTCACCTTTTATTTGAGGGTATTTGTTATGCATATTTGTTTTTATATATAGTGTGTATGTGTGTGTGTAACTCCATTGTGTTTTTTATTCCTCTTCTGTTACTATTTGTATTTTTAAACCCTGCGTTGTTGGGAAGAGCTCGTAAGCAAAGCATTTTACAGTTGTATTCGGCGCAGTGGTGGATTTAGGCATGTGCAGCCGGGCGTGGCATGGGGGCGACATGGGCAGCCGGGGACGGCATGGGGCGCCCGCGCAAAATGTTTTATTCAGAATGGTGACATTTGCGCGATTGGATTTCTATCGATCATTTGCACATCACGTCAATGATATCATGTCACCGTGTGGGACTGTGGGTCAATTAACCTTGTCGGAGTGGGCGCCCTGATTCTAGTTTGTGAGCTAGGCACGCTACAGCCTGGGAAGGTCTCCCACTCAGAAGTACGAGATGGGGCGGGGGTGCGGAGGTAGGTTGACCTCAGGTCTCCCCACTGGAAGCCCGAGGTAGGGGGAGCGGGGGAATCTATCAAATAATGCACCTCTAACTTTGTACAGAACTAATGAAATTAGTTGTGCAATTTAGTTTGTGTTTCTTGTTTGAAGTGCAATAGTGTACTAATCAGGGCCTCTTCTTTATAACTGTGTTATTCTATTTGTGTGATGTAGGATTTGTGCAATTTATTTTTATTTGTGTGTTTGTTGTTAGCAATATGAATATTTTTTATTTGTATTCATATACTACAATTTGTTTTTATTTGTCTTTGTTACTTCTTCTTGATATCTATACAGCTTTAAATGGTTTAATGATTTTTTTGTGTTGTTCCAAATGTCTGAATAAAAATGACAGTTAGTGCAGAATGGTGCTTTTTGTTGTTGTTGTTGGGGGGCTGCTGAAGGGGGGGTTCGCCCAGGGAGCAATACAAGCTCGAATCGCCACTGATTCGCATGTGACAAATAAGATTTGATTAGATTTTCACTGTTTAGAAATGATGACGGATAATCGTGAATAATGAGTGAGAAAGGTGCAGTTCCACAAAGTTCATGCCCTCAAAACATACTAACCTCTGACCATGACCAATAGCAGGGGAGGGCAGCAAAGTGTTTGGTGGGGGTATAATGACATTTATGCCTCTAACCTTCTCACTCATCATTATTTATGATTCTTTCATGACTATCTGTAATCATGGTAACATCCACATTCATGTAGAAGTGTTCAGAAACATATTATATTCTTATTTACAATAAAAGTGACTCCAAAATGACACACTACATTATTTACCATTCATTTATATTGGACACAACCAAAACAAACTGCAAATACATCCACCCAGTTTGTAAAGTCATAAGCTTGGTGTAGTCATTGCATGCTAGGAATATGGGACCAAAGACTAGGGGGGGGGGGGTCTTTGGTCCCATATTCCTAGCATGCAATGACTACACCAAGCTTATGACTTTACAAACTGGGTGGATGTGGATGTATTTGCAGTTTGAATGCAGGTTTTCCTACTTACAAAGCATGTAGAGGTCTGTAATTTTTTTAATCACAGGTACACTTCAACTGTGAGAGACGGAATCTAAAACAAAAATCCAGCAAATTACATTGTATGATTTTCAGGGCCACCCTGACAGACCGGTGGGACACTGTATTGGTGAGCGATGGAGGATGTGGGGTATCCAATGAGCTTCTAACACCCATAGCTGTTGTCTTTAGGGGGAACAGGTGGCAGAGTGGATCCTGAACCATGCCAGGGCCAACGAGTGCCAGGACGTGCCTTGGTTCAAAAAGGAGATGGCAGAGCTGGCGGGCCATGCCCTCAGCAACAGTCTCTCAATGGGGAAGGTCCAAGTGGCTGAGTTGTTATCCAGAGTCTTTGGATTGGTCACCCACACGGTACATTTGACTGGTCCTGGATTGAGAAGGTCTAGTTTCAAAACTACAAACATTTTCTGTAACATCAACAATAGTCATATCTAGATATTTTGCACATGGACTTCATTTACTGAATGTACAGCACAGGAGGTTGGTGGCACCTTGATTGGGGAGGACGGGCTCATGGTAATGGCTGGAGCGGAATGGGTGGAATTGTATCAAACATATGGTTTCCATGGGTTTGATGCCATTCCATTCGCTCCGTTCCAGACATTATTATGAGCCATCCTCCCTTCAGCAGCCTCCATTGATGTACAGTATGTGAGTTTGCTACCAAGACTGAAGTTGGAGAGTAACTTTGCGTCATTGTGTTTGCCATCATGGTGGCATGGGGAGGCCTCTGGACCCAAACCTAGACATTCTGGAGCTGGCCAAGCCCCTGCTGCTCAAGAATGTCCGACTCCCCTCACAACACCCACATATCACTGCATCTGCCATAGGCTGTGTTTGATAGCATCACTGACTGACCCGACTGACTTATCTAAACATCATAAATATTTAAGGCGCAAGGTGATTTGTAAAACAGTCAGAAGAAGTGATGCTCTCAAACACTATCACCGATGCCTCATATTTAGGGTCTAGAGTTCTTCTTGACCTTGTAAGGGCCCAGAGTAAGTCCTGGTCAGGTGGTTGGTAAAAACTCCTGGCCTTCTGCATGTTACATTAGTGAATGACTCAATGTATACGTTGTTGTAATGTACCTTTTACCTGTGAAATGTGAATCATTGCTTGGTTAAGGTGTCCAAATATTTCAATAACTACCATGGTAAACTGTTCTATAGTCCCACAGTATGTAAGTCTTATGGCTTGAACACTATTTCCCTGCTGGTCAGACAAACAGCATTTATACTTGAAGGTGCATGTGATTTGCCTGTGTTTTAAAACTGACTTACAGTTGTGCTTACACTATCTGTAAACACTGCAGAGTATTTTCCCTTAATTAAAATAGAAGTGAGTTTTAACATATATCTGATTTAGTGACGATCCTTAGAATATTATTTTATACTATTCTAGTAATCTCAGGGTATTGTTAGGATAATCTTTCAGCGTGCAATTAGAATAATGCAATGTCATGGAGTTAGAATAATGTTGTCTGAATCGTTTAGTGAGTATTAGAATGTAATAAGGTGTGTCAAGTCAACTGACCAGCATTCTGAGTGATAACAATACATTGCCATTTTGAAGTTTTTTTGTTGTCGTCTTTTTACACTTGCTAGTGAAATATATTTTATATGCACGTCTCAAGGCTGAAAATGCATCAAAATCTCAGCTTTCGTCTCTTATCCTCAATACACAAGTTACAATATTAGTAGTATTTAGTGAAAACTGCTGTAAACTGTCAAAGACCACATCAAGACTCTATTAATTTACAATTTTATTAAATCTGTCAATGAAAAACACAGAAAAGAGACGCGATTCTGTCGATGTCAGGAAGAACAGTCAGCATGGCTGAGAGTGAGATCAGGAGCTTTTGGTGCAAAAAAAATCATAATTTACTATTATTGCAAAAATGTTTGATCAATTTCATCACCGTCACAAGTCCAAATAGAGCAGCACTGTTCATGTAAGAGGGGAGGAAGAGGTGACAACTGAGTAAAAAATAACTAATCAGATTAATTACAGTAATAATAATATAACAATAATAATTACAAAAGAAATAACATCTCTAAAACAGACAAACACAATCACCTCAACAGGACGAGATTCGGTCACTTTCACAACAACCAGATAATTTTTGTATCTTTTTTTTCTTCTTTAAATTAATTAAATATTTTAAAAAATATCTCACCATTTACTTATACTCATTTTTATTTTATTGCGAAAAATAGGCAACTGGACTAATTGTGATGAGTGTGAGAGAGAGAGAGAGAGAAGTGGAGTGGAACGTAGAAGCATTGGCACTGAGAGGTGCTGCAGTGTGCAGGAATGCAGTACCCTCATCAGCCACAGAGTGGCACAGTTTGATATTCTGGTGGCCTCCAGAATGGCTCAGCCTCTCACCACTGTCTGCTCTGGAGGACAGATCCATGTCCATGTGACAGCCTCTTTTAGGAATGATGCATGTGTTTTTTTTCTTCATTTCTGTAAGTCGGTCTTATCTCCAGAGCCGGATCTCTCAGAGTTATGTACAAAGATATATCCCTGAACAACATCTACAAAGACAAGTGCAACCTCCATTTGACTAACCCCTTCTGGAGAAGCTAAGGATCAAGTTTGAGGGTTTCCTGTGAAGGTTACAGGGGGAATAATCATATCTGGTAAACGTGCCACGCCACAGGGACTCATAAGGATTGTTCTTGTTTTAAGGATAACGAGGAAAAGAGGTCAGGAATGGTGTGACTGAATCAGGAATATCCAATGGGAGGGAGGATTCGTAAAAGGAAAAAATTGACTTTGGATAACCTCACACGGGGCACCAAAAAGGTGACTCCTTTCACTTTTGAAATAAAAAGACAGGAAGAAAACTAAAACAAACAAACCAATGAAATGTACAACTCTTAAGTAACATCCGTCTATCATTACCATCATCACCCCTTCCTGTCAATCAGCCTCTCCGTACACTTCACTCCTTTTCCCAACAGTTAAACTCTTTACAGATCAAGCAGTCCGGCTCATCGAGCATCAGTCTTTAGGATCTTTGTTTGTTCCGTGCCCTGTCTGTCTGTATGTCTGTCTGTCTGTGTGGTAGCAGTTCAGTTCTGGGGCACCCTGGTGGCTGGGGATGGGACTGGAGCTGTGTTGTTGGCTGGGTGGCTAGGGGGGCTGAACAGGGCAGGGGACTGGGTCTTTGGGGGGGATGAGAGGGATGAGAGGAGTAATGTGAAGGGCCGACTCCTAATTTGGAAGTCTTGTTGCGCCTTTGTAGGAGAGGGACGTACATACACTTGCCTGTTGCACCTACAGAATGTGCAGTGCAGACCCAGACTAATAACAAACACACACACACACATACACACACTTCTGCCTCAGCAGGTTTAGGCCGTGCTGTTGTAAGGTCAGGCAGATGGAGCTATCACACAGTCAGCATTCTGATAGAGGTGCTCATTGACTTCCAATAGGAAACCCAGGGTGGAGGACAGGTCTAGGTTCAGGATAAGACTGGTCAGGACATTGCAGAGAACCCATTCATATGAGCGGGTTAGTTTCTGTTCAGACTGCATGGCCTTTCTAAGTAGGAGATGTCTTGGAAGACACAGTCCTGACCATGGCTGCTCCCCATGTTGTGCAGGGATCTCTGTCCTACCTGTCTAGAATCGTGGAAGTTTAACTCCGTCCGCTCTATTCCTCCTGTGAGGGGTCGTATGGGACTTATGGGGAGGACCGCAGAGGAGCAGCTTTTCTCTATCTGGTCTATGACAACCTTGTGGTTTCTACCTGCTGAGGCTCTGCGGGTGTCTGTTTTACATGTGTGCATGCCTATGTGTGTGTGTGTGTGTGTGTGTGTGTGTGTGTGGAGGGCTCAGGGCGAGGCAGGGCCAAGAAAGTCTCCCATTTCCCTCTCCTCCTCCCCCTCTCCCTCCAGTCTTGAGTGCCTAGCTTTGAGCAGTGTGTGGAGGCTGCCACTAGGGGGGCTGGTGCCGCTACGAGTTGAGCCAGGGGTGACTGAGGCAGTCCCCAGCTGAGGCCCTCTTTTCGGGGACCATCTCCAGCATGGGCAGCAGGAAGTGGGTGAAGTGGCCGGCATCCTCAGGGGCCCAGCCGTACTTCTCCACCAACACATCAAACAGGGACCAGGGCTTCAGCTTGGTGATGTGCCTCAGCTCACCTACAGGGGGAGGTAGAAAGAGAGAGAGAAATAGAGAGAGAGAAAGGAAGAGTAATTAGTTAAAGAGCTATGATTTGTAAAGACTAACCATGAGAGAGAAAGAGTGAGAGAGCAAGAAAGAGAGAGAGAGAAGCGAGAGAGATTAAGAGAGAGACAGAGAAAAGAGAGTAGAACCCGGGCTGCATCTCAATACTCCACAGTGGCATCCTTCCCATGTCTCTTTGCTTTCATCTACACTGAATTGGTGGAAGCAATGCTTCCTCACATCGCTTTCACTGTAATTATTGTCATTATTTAACATTACTTACAGTGTACCATAGATGAAGGAAAGGACACAAGCTGAAGACTATTGAGACACGGCCCAAGAAAGTCAAATCAAGGGCCTGGAGTAGCGAGCGACTGAGTCCGTCAGAACACATTAAGACCATAGAGAGATAAAAGGAGAATGAATTAAGACATCCTTTTACACCAGACGAGACCTTTGATAGAGCGAGGGAGAGAGAGAGAGAGATCGAGAACATCAAAGAAAAGGAGCTGTAATCAGAATATTAGAGCCCCATGACTGGAACATGAGAGAAGCAGGCTAGCAGCAGGGTAAGCATACCGTTTCTAAAGACACAGACACTTACCAAGGAGAGACACAGAGGTAACACACATAGACTGGTAGACAGGCCGTAGACTCGTAGAGGATAGTACTCAGAGCTCAGTCAAGTGGCTCAAATCAAATCTTGTTTGTCACATGCTTCGTAAACAACAGGCGTACACTTAACAGTGAGATGCTTACTTCCCAACAACGCAGAGAGAAAAATAGAAAAACAATACAAAGATAATAACATGGGGAATAAATACACCATGAGTAATGATAACTTAGCTATATACACGGGGGTGGGGGGGTACCAGAACCGAGTTGATGAGCAGGAGTACAAGGTAATTAAGGTAGATATGTACAGGTAGGGATAAAGTTACTATGCTAATACTGGTGAAAC
Organism: Oncorhynchus tshawytscha; assembly: GCF_018296145.1. NCBI lineage: Eukaryota > Metazoa > Chordata > Actinopteri > Salmoniformes > Salmonidae > Oncorhynchus > Oncorhynchus tshawytscha. The sequence continues at coordinate 18,897,938 of NC_056447.1, forward strand.
TAGCAAGATATTTATAACCAAAGCTGGAAAGCGCACATTTTCTAATGGATGTACTGTTTGTATTTCTAGGTGGACACACTACTTAAATACTACCGACGACTAGCTTTGTTACATGTACTAAAATTTAGAGATAAATACTGTTGTGTATTCCTGTCTGCCTCGTTGGGGTAGTACCTCGTCATGACGTTACCTTTCTTGGAGAAAAACTCTCGGCTGTACCTCCCGGCGGCGACCACTTTGCGTGGAACCTTCCCCAGAAGCTCCGTGATCAGAGCGATGTGATCTGAACCCCGGCCGCCACAGCCCACACCACAAGAGAACAGGCACGGCATTACAGCATGCACACACACACACACACACACACACACACTGGAGGGATGGATGGACACACTGCTACCTGGAGACACCACACTGATAGACGGACAGACTGACTGACGGGACAGTAAGTCTCTCCAGAAGGTACTGGAGAGGAGTATGACTAAATATGTGAAATAAAGCAAACAGACATATTGTTCCTGCTTCAAGTGCGGTCTTGAACAGCTGTGCACACCAGAGGAGGCAGGTGGGAGGAGCTATAGGAGGACGGGCTCGTTGTAATGGCTGGAATGGAATCATGGAATTGCTATCAAACACATGGAAACCACGTGTTCGACTCCGTTCCATTGATTCCATTCCAGCCATTACAACGAGCCCGTCCTCCTATAGTTCCTACCACCAGCCTCCTCTGGTGCACACCAATGGTGTCTTGGCAGCCAGGCTACTTGCTGCAAAACCCCTTATTGCTTTTGGACAGCTTATACAATTCCCATTCCACTGTGTCTATATTCATGTCTGTCTGTCTGAGTCACTGTGTGTGCTCAGGCGTCTGTGTGTCTCCGTCCCACCAGAACTTTCCCTGGTGCTACCTCTTCGGTTGAAGAACTCCCGGGAATATTTTCCGGAGAGCGCAAAGTGCCGTGGAATAACGCCCAGCAGCTCAATGATGTGGGCTATATGGTCTACAGAGGAGAGAGGGAGAAAGGAGGAAGGGGAACAGGGACAGGAGGAGAAGGAGAGAGGGAGAATAGGGTGAAAAGATAAAGGAGAGCGGAAAAGGAGGACAAGGAACCGGGGGATTGAGATGAAGAGAGGGAAGGAAGGAAGGAAGGAAGGAGGAAAAGGAGAACAAGAAAGTAGGACAAGTAAGGAAGGCAGAGGTGGGAAGAGGAGGAAAGAGTGAAAGAGGGAGAGACAGAGAGCTCAGTGTTAGTGACCCCACACCAGAGGTGGTGAGATGGAGTAGAGAGTGCCGTGGGTTTGGAGTAGAGAGACATGCATCTATTATCTTTGAATCTGAGAGACTCATTCCCAAATATGGTGGCTCTCATTGTCGTCAATGAAGATATCATGGCAGTATCTGTCCGTACATATGGACATGCCATTCATGTCAATAGTATGGTGAATTATCGTTCAAGTCCCTTTTGGTGAAGTATGTGGTGGTGTAATATTGTTAACATGGTATTTATGGAGTCAAATGTGGATGGCTGGACATGAGGTCAACAAGAGGGTTGAGGTGACAGTGTGCAGGAGGTCAACTGGACTAGGGCTTCATGATGGACAGCATGGGGGCGGGTGGGGAGTGGGGGCCAGGAGTGAGCCGGTATAGAGGATGAGCGGGATAGGGAGGTGTAGGGAGTGTGGATGTAAATACGGGGATAGGGAGGTGTAGGGTGTGTGGATGTAAATATGGGGATAGGGAGGTGTAGGGAGTGTGGATATAAATACGGGGATAGGGAGGTGTAGGGAGTGTGGATGTAAATACGGGGATATGGATGTAAATACGGGGATAGGGAGGTGTAGGGAGTGTGGATGTAAATACGGGGATATGGAGGTGTAGGGAGTGTGGATGTAAATACGGGGATAGGGAGGTGTAGGGAGTGTGGATGTAAATACGGGGATAGGGAGGTGTAGGGAGTGTGGATGTAAATACAGGGATATGGATGTAAATACGGGGATAGGGCGTGACAAGGCGGGATGAGTCAGGTCAGGTATAGATGTAAATACGGGGATAGGGAGTGACAAGGGGGATGAGTCAGGTCAGGTATAGGATGTGAATACGGGGATAGGGCGTGACAAGGCGGGATGAGTCAGGTCAGGTATAGATGTGAATACGGGGATAGGGCGTGACAAGGCGGGATGAGTCAGGTCAGGTATAGATGTGAATACGGGGATAGGGCGTGACAAGGCGGGATGAGTCAGGTCAGGTATAGATGTAGATTCGGGGATAGGGCGTGACAAGGCGGGATGAGTCAGGTCAGGTATAGATGTGAATACGGGGATAGGGCGTGACAAGGCGGGATGAGTCAGGTCAGGTATAGATGTGAATACGGGGATAGGGCGTGACAAGGCGGGATGAGTCAGGTCAGGTATATATGTGAATACGGGGATAGGGCGTGACAAGGCGGGATGAGTCAGGTCAGGTATAGATGTAGATTCGGGGATAGGTTGAGTGAGGGTAAAGATGTAGAAGGTGAGGATAGAGAGAGAGACACTAGTGGATAGGAAAACTAGAGGGGGCTATACTAAAATCTGTGACATCTTTAACCCATTCAAGAATGTTCTACTTTGGGCCCGTTGCAATACAAAGTATTTCAAATGTAGCCGTTATACTATCTCCAATCTGCTAGTACTACAAGGTATTACCATCGTACTAAATGCTATCACTTAATTCAGTTGAGCAAATCTCAAAACGACAGATCAACAACAGCTGTAACTACACGGTTACTCAGTCTAAACACCTTCAAAATCAACGGTAACAACAGCAAATATTAAAACAGCTGAATCCTCTACCACTGTAATCATGCGTAGATCAATAAAGTGCAGTATTATGCCGTATTAGGTTTAGTATGAGTCTGAACCATTCGGAAACGCAATATGTAGAGACTGACCCTCATCCCGGGAGTAGTCCTCTCCAGAGTGGGGCTCAAACAGGTAGTCTCCTGTAGCCAGCTCAAACGCCTGCAGGACACACACAGGACAGGATCATCCATCAGCACTGTGTTTGTATGAGTGTGTGTGTGTCTGTGTGTGTGTGTCTGTGTGTGTCTCTCTCTGTGTGTGTGTGTGTGTCTGTGTGTGTGTCTCTGTGTGTGTGTGTCTCTCTGTGTGTGTGTGTGTGTCTGTGTCTGTGTGTGTGTCTCTGTGTGTGTGTCTCTGTGTGTGTGTGTGTCTGTGTGTCTGTGTGTGTGTCTCTGTGTGTGTGTGTGTGTGTCTGTGTGTGTCTGTGTGTGCTCACCATGCAGGCGGTGCTCCAAATGTCAGCAGGAGTGCTGTAGCCAGCTCCTATCAGGACCTCTATGGAGCGGTACTGTCTGGTCTGGATGTCCTCTGTGAAGTGCTTGTGCTGGGAAAGAGAAAGGAGAGGAAGGAGATAGTTTCACGACTACTGTTTATAATGCAAATGACTTTATTGTAGAACACCACAGGCACGCACACGCGCACACACACACACACACACACACAGACAGACACACACACGTCTTACCACCCAGCAGGCGTTGCCCAGGTCAGCTATCTTGACTCGGAGTGTGTCAGCGTTGCGGGGGTCCAGGGGGTTGACCAGCAGGTCTGCTGCTTTGGCCTTGGCTAGAACCACATCATCTAGTTTAGATAAACGGGTTAATGTTGTCGAGAAGGACAGGCAGATTATGTACAGCAAATGTGTGTCTCTGTGACTCCATGTACTGTACCTGCACATCTGTGTTGTTCATACATGTGTGCGAAAGAGAGCGAACGAGAGAGAGAGAGAAAGGGAGAAACGCCTCACCTTTAGGCATGTCCCCGGTGCTAGACAACGACACAGTACGGCTGCGGTCTGCATTGGGGCTGTGAGGGGAGGTCGCGCCCCCCGGTTGACCAGCTCCGCCCACTGTGACGGGGATTCCCGGGTCGGGGTCCAGCGGCAACTCAGGGAAGCGTGGCGCCGTGCCCCTGTGGCGCTGTGCGCCGTTGGTCAGGCCTGGCGTAACCACCTCGCCGTTGAAGAGCTCATAGAAGGAGCTGAGGGAGCTTTGGTCCCTGTCCGTGCAGCTGAACTCTGACTCCACCAGGGGGCAGTGCAGATGGATGGGGGAGGAGGTAGGGACTGGATGGTTGGCTCTGGGACCTCTCTCCCTCTCCCTCTCCTCACCCCCCAGTAGGACGTGGCCGTTGGTTTTGTGGGTGTTGTTGTTCTGGCCCGTGGCGGTGGAGGTGGAGTTGCTGAGGTCGTCAGCGCCCGTCTCTGTTTCATCGGCATCATCGTCTTCTTCTTCCTCATCATCATCATCATCATCGTCGTCATCGTCGTCGTCGTCCTCTTCCTCTTTGTCCGTTTCCTGCTCCTTGGTCTCCTCACCCCTCTCCTCCTCATCTGTTCTCCTCTCCTTCTCCTCTTTATCTACCGCCGGCGGCGGCTCGGCCGGAGCTGTAACCAAGTCCTCTTCATCCTCTTCGTCATCTTCCCCATCCTCCTCCTCTTCCTCCTTCTCTTCCTTTACGGCCTCTTTCCAATCCTCCTTCTCGTCCTCCTCCTCCTCGGCCTGGCCCTCTGGATTGGCTGTGTTGCCATCCCCAGGTGTGGTGGGAGTGGGTGTGGGGGTCTGTGTCTCTGTCTCTGGAGCAGGGCTGGGGGTGGGCTCCCCCTCCTGCTCTGCTGCTGCCTCTGGCATGGGGGGAACCTCTGACTGCTCCTGGGGTAGGGCAGCACCTGAAAGGCGGAGGGGGAGATAAAGAGTGGAGGAGTGAAAAAGAGAGAAGGGAGAGAGAGGAGAAAGAAAGAGGGAGAAAGAGAGAGCGAGATTGAGCTTCGGTTAGACTGTAGTTGTTTATGAATCAGCCTGGCATTGCTCCTCTCTAGAAGACCTAGTGTGAAAGGTTGGAGGCGGGCCCATCCTCCTCCTGTTCTCATTCACTCCCATTCCACACAGCTCTGAGTCACACACACTACTGAATGCGTGAATAACCAACACATTGAGGGAATGACTATAAAACCATCACCACCACCACACTGATTGACAGTCAAAACACATCAACTCACAGGTGTGATTGGTTAGCCTGGTGGGCCTCTCCCTCTCCGCTTCTCCTTCCTCCTCCTCGTCTCCATCCTCTTCATCGTCATCCTCGTCGTCATCGCTCTCACCCAGTGCGACGGCGGGCCCCAGTGCTGCGTTGCGGGGTGTGTGTTTTGGGGAGTGGGTCGACCCCTCACCTTCGGGGCCCTCTGTGGCCCTCTGTTTCTCAGCCTCTTTCTCCAGGGCCTCGATCTCCAGCATGCGTCTCTCCAACAGCTCGGTCTGACGCTTCTGCTTCTTCTTCAGCTTCTTCTTCTTGTTCTTCGAGATCTTCCCCACCTAGAGGAGAGGAGAGAGGAAGAGGAGAGGAGGGGTCTATTACAGCTAGTGACACACTGGCCCATTTGTTGAGCGACTGCAATTAGTTAAAAAAAACATTGGACAGCATAATCAGGTTTTTCCTCTGTTTATGAGGTGAATACAAAACGTTGGGCCACTCACCGGTTTGACCTGTGGTGCTGTGCTGACTGTTGGGGATGAAACAGAGTCATACAAAGTCAGAGTCTGGAGAAAGTTCAACTTCAAACAGATCATCCCTCGCACACTCTTGTGTAATATGTACCTCTGAATAAGACCTCATATCTTTTAGACCCTCTTAAAGACTTCAAATCAAAAATCAAGTCAAATGGTATTAGTCACATATTAGTCACACACACCTTACAGTGAAATGCTTACTTTACGAGCCCCTAACCAACAGTGCAGTTTCAAAAAATATGGATGAGAATAAGAGATAAAAGTAACAAGTAATTAAAGAGCAGCAGTAAAAAATAACAATATATACAGGAGGGTGCCGTTACAGAGTCAATGTGCGGGGGCACCGGTTAGTTGAGATAGTATGTACATGTAGGTAGAGTTAATTAAAGTGACTATGCATAGATGACAACCGAGAGTGGCAGTGGTGTGGAGAGGGGGTGGGGCAATGCAAATCTGTCTGGGTAGCCATTTGACTAGATGTTAAGGGGGGAAAGGCATTGTCATGCCCTCTTCCCGACTGTCTTGGTGTGCTTGGACCATGTTAGTTTGTTGGTGATGTGGACACCAAGGAACTTGAAGCTCCCAACCTGCTCCACTGCAGCCCCGTCGATGAGAATGCATACCCAATCTTTGGGTGAACTGTGTGAGTTGAAAGGAGGATGTATTCAAAGTAATTCCAGACGGCTTTATTCCCTTGTCCTAGATCCATAGTAATCAACCTTTTCTCCGTGTGTTACGCAATGTCCACATACAGCCCTCATCATTCCCACCTGACTCATAGGTGTGTGTGGAGTCTGAAGATGTGTCAGTCACAGGAGGCTGCTGAGGGGAGGGCGGCTCATAATAATGTCTGGAACGGAGCCAGTGGAATGGCATCAACCACCTGGAAACCACGTGTTTGATGTTTTTGATACAATTCCACTTATACCTCTCCAATTAAAGGTGCCACCAACCTCCTGTGGTGTCCACCGGTGTATGGAACACTTAGAGATTTAGAGATTTGAGATTTGCGAAGAAAAGTAAGGCATGGAATTATAGCTACTTAGAGCTGTCAAAATTCGAGGGATACTATTGGATGAGTTGAGTGTCCAGCCGTGTGATGTCGACACTACTTGACCCCTGGCTCTGCTAGTGACACACACGTGACAGGACAAACAAACAGTACATTTTGAAGCGGATGTTGAAGGAACATCAGGCCTAAGACAATAGGGGAATGTGAGTGGAAGCAAAGAGTGAGCTGGCTAAAGAAAAAAACGCTTAACAACTCCGCTTCCCACCCTGTCCTCCTCTCTCTCCTTGTTAAAGGCACGTTTCCGTAATCACTATCAGCTAGCTTTTAGTGGAGCCGCGACCTCTCAAGCAACCTCTTTGCCAATCAAACTAGGAAAGAGCTCTAGCCAAAATGACTAGTTGGCTTAGGCTGGCAAGATGAAGCAACAAACTAAGGGACCGCCGAACTGATTGATTTGTCCGATTGATTCGTCCGTTTGATGAATAGATTAATTAATGCTGTGACAGATATACTGATACACATCAGGGTACTGCTGATCAGAACCAATACTTACTACTATACAGCAAACTACTGAAACTGTGAGACAGATACTTCCCGATACTAGCAATATATCTCGTCTTTCAGCAATAATAATCAAACGGTCTATAATGGATTTGACTCTCATGCACTGATTCAACAAAGACTGAACCTGAGGTCAAGTACAGATCTCTACACGGCTTTAGGGAAGAACACCCACAAGTCATTCAATTCACTATTCACTGTTTAACTTCCAAAACACTTCAGTCTGAAATGAGGACGAGGCTACAATATAACTAACTATTTGGCAGTGGTGTAAAGTACTTCAGTAAAAAATACTTTAAAGTACTACTTAAGTAGGTATCTGTTTTGGATATCTTTACAATACAACTTTACAATTCATATTTTTGACAACTGTTACTTTTACTCCACTACATTCCTAAAGAAAATAATGTACTTTACACTCCATACATTTTCGCTGACACCCAAAAGTGCTCGTTACATTTTGAACGCTTAGCAGGACAGGAAAATGGTCCAATTCACACACTTATCAAGAGAACATCCCTGGTCATCTCTACTGCCTCTGATCTGGCAGACGCACTGAACACAAATGCTTCGCTTGTAAATTATGTCTGATTGTTGGAGTTTGCCCCTGGCTATCCGTAAATGAAAAATACAAGAAAATGGTGCCTTCTGGTTTACTTAATATAAGGAATTTGAAACGATTTCTACTTTTGATATATTTTTTTTTAGCAATTACATTTACTTTTAATTCTTACATATATTTAAAACCAAATTATTTTATTCAAGTAGTATTCTACTGGGTGACTTTCATTTTCTATTTAGGTATCTTCACTTTTACTCAAGTTTGACAACTGGGTACTTTTTCCCATCACTGATATTTGTATATACATTAGCTTAAAGGGATAGTTCACCTTTAAAGTTTGCCAGATGGTTTAGAAAAAAACGGTGATTTTGGGTTATAATTATTCTGATATTTTCTTCTACAGAGAGAGAGAGAGTGAGGGGAGGTGGGCAGTGCTCACTGGTCTGTACCCTACCTGCTGATCCAGAGGGTGGGGGCGCCCCGGCCTTCTGCCATTCTGTTGCCTCCACGGCCATGCGGCGGACAAACGCATCGTCCACACACATCAGGATGTTCTCCGGCTTGATGTCCGTGTGGACGATCTTACACTTGCTGTGGAGGTAGTCCAAGCCCTGCAGAACCTACACACACAGGAACACAAGCGTGCCCAAACGCACACACACACACGAACACACACAAAAACAAACCCATCCCAGATTAAACACGCACCGATGCAACGCTAAATGAACCATTCCTTTCATCTTAGTCATCTTCCATTTGGGACAAGGCTGCTGTTGTTTTTCTGTTTGTTGTTTACACGTGCTTGTGTGTGTGTGTGTGGGGGGGGGGGGTTGCACAGTTGCCCGTGTTTGTTTTCAGGCGCTTTGCATTGAAGTTGAGAACAGTTTCTATTCATCTTCAGCGGGCCTTTCAAGTAGGAGAAGCAGCGGCTTAGTTGCGTGAGCAGCAGCAGAGATGAGGGGATAAGTTCAGTCCACATGCTGCTCTGCTCTTAAGGGGGAAGGGGAAATGCCTGTGAAGGTCAACAACATGTACTACCCTGGCCTGGCCTGAGGTACTGCCTCTGGCTGGGGAAATCCCTAGCGTTCCTCTCTGATGGTGCTAATAAAGAGTGTTGATGGAAGTGAATGTGACATGTGAATGTGTGTGTGTAGGGAGTGTATGTGTGAAAGGATATTGATGAGGATGTGTGTTCAGGTGTTGGTGAACATTTGTGTGTGTGTGTGTGTGTGTGCATGTGTGTGTGTGGCATACCTGTTTGATAATACTCTTGACACAGGGTAGAGGAAGACCCTGGTAGTTGGACTTGATGATCCATTTTAGAAGGTGGTGCCCCAGAACCTCAAACACCATACACACATCTGGGACAGCTGGTCAAGGAGGACCACGGCTTTATAATGCACATAGAGGAAGTCATAGGTAATAAACAGAACATTTCTGCACTGTTTTCTGCATGTTTCTGCACTCATGAATACACACACACATTACTATATTATATGTAGTAAAATGTTCAGGCTTCAAACAGTTAAGTATATGTTATCAAAATGCATTCGGCCTCCGGGTCATT